>NC_091871.1:522500-830000 GCF_019399895.1 Cardiocondyla obscurior | reverse complement strand
GGTGAGATTAAGCAGCTATCCAATCCATAAAACAAGACAATTTGTCCTCCGTTGGAATCAAATGTATTTATTCTGTCACATAAATCCGTCTCATAAATCGTTTCTATCTTCGTGCTCGCTGTCAATGCTACTACTTCTCCAGCAATTGATTTAACAGCCATCGTCATTAGTAGTCTCCCCCAGTCGTAACCAAACCCCGTGTCGCGAAACAAATTGCTTAAAAGACATTTAGCGGGCACCAATTAATCAAAAGAAGAAAAGAAAGAGAAAGCATCTGAATAATTTTCTTTTCTTTTTATTTATTAACTTACCAAAGGCCGACACTGAATTTCTCACGTTTACATAACGGAGAGTAAAAGTTAAATAAATCACGCTAATTGATATCGGAATATGAAATTTATTTAACAATTATTGATTAATAAAGTTTACTTTGATAGAAAATTAATCACCCTGCGTAAAATTGAATAAACGGAATATTCATAATTAGGTATCGCTTATGAATAAAAGTATTGGTAAATATTTATTCGGACAATATTGACGATAACAAAATATAAACTTCCCGTCGAAGAACGATATTGTTCAATATCTCTCGCTCTGTTTGCAGGTAAAGCAAGGCATAATTCAGGAAACAATAACATCCTGGAGGGAAATCAAGATATGCTAAAGGAACGAGGTACACATTAAATTTAAATCAAAGTTCAATTCCAACACAGTTAATCTCACTTCTCTTCCTTTCCTTTCAATATCGCTCTGCGAATTATATAATATTGATGTCGTCGAATATAAAGGAGGCTTGCCTTTTTTCATTTATCCTTTAAGTAAAAGTGTTTTATTCTTTTCGAACGTAGATTTTTAACTCTTCTCAACGTGTTACTACTGTGCCCAATGTATTTGCGAATGAATGAAAAACTCTCTGGTTTTTTCTAGACTTGAAGCTACGGGGTCGCAAAGAGAACGGCGGCGACGTAGCGGACTACGACGAATCCAGCGCTACCAGCAACAGTGGCTCGTTGCTGCTGGTGATTCTCGCCGCGTTGTGTCTGTGTCTTCACCATCATCCGCAAATACGAACGCTGCACCCGGCCTGAGATTTACCCACGACAGTCCTACACGCCATCGCACACGTAATTCGATCATTGAACCACCATCATCGTGACTTTGTACATCCACTTGTAAATCCATCGCTCAGGGACTTCCGTCGAGGATGAATATCGTCGAGGACTGCGTTGACCACTTTAAACTTAAAACAATAGGATAATAAATATTATAAATAGCGTTAGCGGCGGCCCTCGGCCAGCGTCACTCGCTGGCGGTGTTCGCTAAGGGAGGATTACGACTTAAGGGACAGTCACTACGCGGACAGTTTCGGAACTCGAATTCGCGCGCAAATCTATCCCATGTGGCCGAAATCACACATTACAATTGTTGAAGAACGCCTGAGTTATTTTAGGGTTGCATTAACGACGATAACTGAAATACTCATAAATTTCGGGTATTATCAGGATTGCGTACAGTATTTATTTATTTTTTTCCAAATGCAAACTAAGATAGTATTTTGTTTTTAATTTTCAGTCTTTATCTAGCTTAACTTTAAATTAAAAAAAAAAAAAAAAATAAAGAAAAAGCTTGTAATTACATATGATTAATAACTCAATTTCTTTATATTATAATTAGGCGATATTATATGTAATTGAGATAGCATTGCGTACAGCTAATAAATTCTTTACGAAATAATAAATGTCAACATCTTTCATAAATTGATTCTGACAACGACCGGTAAGCAAAAAATGTTGAGATGAGATGGACGTTTCCAAAGAAACGGGGAAACGAAACGGTGGACAGTTTGTATTGTTTCGCATCATTTTTAATTGACTATGTGGACAACGGTGTATCCCAACGTCAGACGATTATTACGAAGCGACGGCCAAACGATGCAACGACGCGACGATGCGGCTACACCAATTGCTGGGAAAGGCAGTTACTGTCTAGACGCTTATTAGAGAGAACTCCATGCTAGAGAGGAGCTCTCCAATTTAAGTGAAGAATGAACTGCTCGGATAGCTGCGAGCTTCGTTCCGTTGATCTTTTTATATACATTCAAAAGTATATCAAATATATAATTGTACTTCAAAAAGTACAATTTATGTATCTTAAAAAACGACAATATAAAGGTTTGTATGTTAATTTTTAATTTTTATTTATAATTGCATTAATTTTACGAAGAATTAAAATTATTTATTTATTTAGTTCTTATATTATATATTAATCTTTTTTTTTTTTTTTTAATTTAATAATAGAGGATAGTTGCTATTTTTATGTAAAAGTTTAATTTTTATTTGTAAAGCAACACGTAACTTTTTGATCGACTGTTTGAATAACAATGTTAATCATTAATACATTACGCAATGCAACGTTTTGCTTTAAACACCCGTGCAACTAGTCAAATAAGTTATTAATTTTTTACGGCTGCATCGACGTAGTGATATCGATTGGCATCATGGTACACGACGTTCCGTGTCTCCTGACTTAAGACGCTGCGTGTATAGAGTAATTAATATTAATCTCATAGAATACCTGAGGCTGCATTATATTAATAATCATTGCTTGAATATTCGCACTAAAAACCTCAAACATCTTCAACTGTTCAACAGAATTTTTACCAAGACGGATATTCGCGTTAACAGAAACCTATTCTATAATAACTCTGTATAGTATAATGTACTGGTATACAGGATGCCCCATAACGTTCTTAACAATACTTGTAATAAAGTAAAACGAGTTAGATTTAAAAAGTCCGACATTATTTCATCTGCAGGCAACGTTTGATACGCGAACAATAAGTTATGTTGTAGTTTAAGCGACTCGTATGTTTTCTTTCTATCACTTCAAAAATTTAATCGATTTTCGTCTAATTTTTAAATTCAATACTTTGATTATTATTACGAAAAATGTCAATGTAGAAGCTTTCTGTTCACTTCAATCCGTTCTATCTCGTTACGAGTGTTATTAAGAATGTTCTGAAACATCCTGTACGTCGCGCAGACAGTGAGTATACGTCACGTAAAGATGCCACATCGGCAATTCTTTTACTTTCTCTCATTAGAATATTGAATTACAGATTTATTCTATTCTCCTACTTTGCCTAAGTAATTTCTTATAATATAAAAAAAATATAAAAAATAATTATTTATTAATATTTCGTTAAAAAAATTTTAAGCAAGGATTTGAACGAATTAAATTAAACTATTATAAATAAAAATATATAAGGAACGCTTACATTTTAATAATCTTAGTATTTTTTTTAATATGAAATGGTCAGATGGTATATAATCAATAATCTGTATATAGTATACGTAATAAGTACAAGACTGAGGAGGCTTTTAGCGTCCTTAAATAATTTCCGAGTGGTCGATGTATTGCGTGTGAATAGAAATCTCACTTTATTAAGCTCTAAAGACACTGTACATACCAGATTACTCTCATAATTTGTATTACCACTTGCCACGAGGTCTGGCAAGGAAATATTTTTCCTCGTGGAATAAAATATATACAACTTCTCGACAATATCTCGACAAATATTCGACAATTTATTTTATGCGTTCGGTAAAGTATGAATTTTTTAATAAGATGTAACCGCCATTTATTAAGATTATATTTATTCTATGAATATGTAATCGATAAATATACTGCAATTTCCGTATCATTAACTATTAACATTGCGTAACGTATCAATATTTGCGTCGTAATCGATGCAAATATTTGCAGAGCTTCACTTAAGCTGTCAGAGCTTTGGATAACACATTCTATAAACTGGGACATCCCGTACGGTCTGAATCATAGTACAATATCACGATGCGAAGCTTGCACACGGCGCTTTGTGTTTTCGTTTACTGATGTATGTATATGTATGCAAATAGAGAGCTTATTATTGAATATCGGCCACGAAAGAGTTTTCAAATAGATTAAGGAGCCTGCAATATAGAATAACAATAGATGAATAAAAAAAAGAAAAGAGTTCTTATTGTCAAAAGAAAACTATCCCGGCTCTACGGGATAGCTCCCAACGCTACAGTCGCCGCAAATACATCTCTCTAACTTTTCTCGATGTATTTAAAACGACGGTAGCGCCGGGAACATTTGGTAGACGGATATTTTCGGAACTACCAAAATCGATGGTGACATATATATATCACTTTCGATTTTGGTAGTTCCGCAAATATCCGTCTACCAAATGCTTCCGGCGCTACCGTCGCCAGAAAAACATCGAAAAAGGTTAGAAAGATCGATGTATTCGCGACGGTAGCGCCGGGAGCGTTTGGTAGGCGGAATTTTTCAAAACTACCAAAATCGATGGTGACATATATACAGGGTGTCTCACCCCATGTGTCGAATCCGTTAGGAATAGATAGAACTCGGGTAGACAAATAAGTCCCACACCTTTGCAAAATTCTCAATGGTTATTGAGAAAAAAATTAATTTGTCTAGCGCAAGAGCGATAAGGAAGCCACGCGTGAGTGAGCGCGACAGGCGACGGCGCCATTCCTAGCCATTCGCCTGTCACGCTCACTCGCCCGCAGCTTCCTTGTTGCTCTTGCGCTAGACAAATTAATTTTTTTCTCAATAACCATTGAGAATTTTGCAAAATGGTGTGGGACTTTCTTATTTGTCTACCCGAGTTCTGTCTATTCCTAACGGATTCGACACATGGGGTGAGACACCCTGTATATCAATATCGATTTTGGTAGTTCCAAAATTCTCCGTCTACCAAATGCTCCCGGCGCTACCGTCGCCGAAATACATCGATCTCTCTAACCTGTATCGATGTATTTTAAAATTAAAATAATTATTTAAATAAAACGTGGGCACTCTACTAGCTTTAATAAAATCGAATTAGAATAAAAAAATTAACTTAGAACATTCAAAATCATAAACTTTATAAGATTTTTATTTTAATTTATAAAACATACATGTCACTTTTTATAAGTTAATTATTAATATTTTCCATAGACTTACAAGCTTCAAACTTTGTGGAACGAAAGTAGAATGAAGAAACTGTAATGGAATGCCAACAAGACTCTTGAGAAAGCAGCAGAAATCCCCCTCACCAAGTACAGATCACAGTAAAAATTCTGCGACCTTCCAGATACTCCAATCACAAGATAACTGAAATATATATTTTAGAGTTAAAAAAACTTATTGAAATGTAATATGAGCACTCTACTACACATAAATAAACCAAATTTAAATCAGAAATATATCATAAAAACCTGAAAATAATTTATTTAACAATATTTGAATTTTTAACCTACAACATATACCTGTCACTTTTTATATATTTTATAAAAAATAATTCCCGACGATGTACAGGCTTGGCACTGTTTGTGTAGCAAGAAAAAGCTTCAAATTATATAAAAAATCCAACGGGACCCTCCAGAAATCAGCAGAAATCTTCTCTCAAGCTGTAGAAACACATTGAAACTTCTGTGACCCTCGCAGCACTCAAATCACCAAAAAACTGAAAAATAAATTTATTTACAGTTAAAAAAAAAATTAAATTGTATTTATAACACTCTACGACACTTAACAAAACCAAATTTAAATCAAAAATTCAACTTAAAAACCTGAAAAAAATTTATTTAACAATATTTCAATTTTTAACTTACAACACATACCTGTCACTTTTTATAAGTCTTATAACAAATAATTCCCGATGATGTACAGGCTTGGGACTGTTTGTGGAGCAAGAAGAAGTTTCAAATTATATAAAAAATCCAACGGGACCCTCCAAAAATCAGCAGAAATCTTCTCTCAAGCTGTAAAAGCACAGTGAAACTTTTGTGACCCTCGCAGCACTCCAGTCACCAGAAAACTAAAATATAAATTTATTTACAATTAGGAGAAATATTAAATTGTAATTAAAACACTCTAATACATTGAATAAAACAGAATTAAAGTTAAAAATTGAACTTGAATGCCTGAAAATAATTTATTTAAGAGTCACTCTACTCTTAACCTATAACACGTACCTGTCACTTTTCAAACCCTTAATAAAAATAGTTCTCGTCGTTGCACAGGAATATACGTTCCATCAATAGCACCAATTATGCCGTTTATTCCAGCAAAAGCTTGAAAAGATCGTACTATGTTTTGACGTTGTTCACTATTTGGCCAGTATATTACTTCTTGAGAAATTTGATTTATTGCTATAACAACCCGCATAAAAATGGCAGATAGGGTAGACTTTCCTAGATCAAAACGATTACCAATTGATCTGCAAAATAATAAAATTGTTAAGTTAAATATTAAATAAATATTTTAAACTTTTTACAACTTGTTTGCCTACTGATAACGGTCTGGTGTTGCTAACAACCACAGAAAAGCAAGTAATTGTATTTTTGGGTCTGTAGTTTGGCGTCCAGCGGCTCGAGCACTTTCTAAAAGAGGAGCTATTTTATGTAACAGCCATTTAAAACTTGCCACTGTTATTCTGAAGTGACTTTGAAACTCAGAAGCAGTAGACATTTCAACAACTTTTTCAACAAAACCAATAATACGATGAGGCTTATTAACGCCAACTTTTGCCTTTTGTAAAAATAACTCTTCTTGGTCACTGTCGCTATCATTATCACTGTTTTGATCGAAGAATATTATCTTACTTAAATAAATGATTGTAGTTAAACTAATTGCCTTTACGCCAACCTGTAATATTCAATTTCCGTTTTAACAAAAATAAGTTCTTATGATTTATTAATTGATTTTATTTCTAGTTGCTTAGTACATTTTATAGTTTATTACTATATATTTTTCATTGTTTTAAATAATATATTATTTTAAATCTTTGCTTAAAAATCTAATATAACATATAAAATAATAATTTGTAAACATAAAAAGTATCACATACATAGCTCAGTCTTTATTACAATTTAGTAATTATCTTGCAACATAAAAATAAAAATAATTTTTTTTAATTCTTAATGAGCATATATGCTTTAGACATAAAGAAAATTAAAAAAAATAATAAATTAGCTTATCAGAATAATTATTTTTGAATATTTGATAAATTTGCAAATGTAACTGCAATGTCTTTTAAAATTTGTAACGCTGCATCTTGTTGAGCTATTAGTTCATTGCGACGTTTTTCTTTTTTAGCCTCTCTATCTTTATAATTTTGTTCGTATATACGTTGTTTTACCGATTTACTTTTTTTTATTTTTAATTTTTCAGATTTTTTTGTTACCATTTCTTCATCAGTATTGCACGAGCTTTCTTCTTTTTCTATTGATGATGTTTTGGCAGCAAGTTGAATCCCTTGTAGAGAAGATGCAGTTGAAACTGGGTGCACATCAGGATCCTGACCAAATATGTCATCCATTTTATTAAAGTAATCAAATTTTATTCCACTTGCTCCACTACTTTTGTAACTCATGTTGTCTTTTTTTTCTAGGTATTTTTGTTTTAAATATTTAAACTTGTTTTTTATTTGTTCTGTTATGTGCGTTGGTAATTTTTGAGCTGTCATATCCCATACTTTATCTTTTCTTATTGTTGTACTTTTAAATAAATGTTCATGGCACTTATATAAATTAATAAGTTCTATAATTTTATTTCTATTCCAAGAAGTTCTGCATGTATTATTTTCTTGTTCGCTTTCTGTAACATCAGATTTTGAGGTCTCACTTATTTCAGCAATTGTATTTTGAAATTTAGATGAAAATATTGTAGCTGCGTCAGATGGAGCGATAAACATTAATATATTTTCTGCAACAATTAAATTTTATTAAAATGTTTAATTTTTATTTATTTTAAAAAATTATAAATATCAAATCAGCAAAGATATTTTTGTATAACCTATAATTTATGTCATAAACGTCAAAATACTTACCAGGTTTTTTCTGAACTAAAATGTTTCCTGATTTGTCCTTTATCATATTTCCACTTGGTTCGTTAATAAGAATATACTCCATTATTGTTTTTAATTGTCAGTGCCGTTGGAAAAAAAACAGTTATAAAACACAGATAAAGAACACAATTAGAAAGCAGCTATTCGCTCAGCTATAAAACATGGGTTTATTGTTGTTCTTACTTCTTATCAAATTTACTTTTAAATTTGCCAGAAAATTGAAGCAACTAATTTATATATGAAATGTTGATACGTACCTTTTTTGTATTTTTTTTTCTTCTATTTTAGTGTGCTTCTAACCCTTTATGGCTACTGGCACAATCTCCTCTTCTTGTATAATTGTTTTTTAATTGGTTCAGATTACTTTCCTTATTGAGACCATGAATCGATATACTGCCTTGAGAGTTGTGATTTCTTCCTTTCTTAGCCAACTCCATATTCATTCAGGTTGGCTGACTCCAATCCTATCTAATTCTTCGTATAAAATACGCCTTTGCTCGTCGTATAGTGAACACGAAAATACAATGTGGTTAATGTCTTCTATTTCGGCGCCACAAGCGCATCTTGTGGAGGTGACATAACCTACTCTTTCCAGAGATGCATTTAGGTTATAGTGATAAGCTCTGAGCCGGTTTACAAATACTGTCATACCACGTGGGAGATTCAAAGAAGCAAACCAAGGAGATCTAGTTTCACTATCAAAAAAATTTTTTAAATAAAATTTTCCTTTATAATTAGATTGATTTATAATTGTTGTATTTGTATCATTTATAGCTTCCTCCCTTGAAATTTCTCTAATGTCCTTAAAAGGAACCATACATATATCCTTATTAGGCTCTTCCTTGGTTGCCTCTTTGGCTAATTTATCAGCAGACTCGTTACCAAACATTCCCTTATGAGCCGGGATCCATCCTAATACAAGTTTTTTATTACATCTATATGATTGACTCGAGAGATCATTATATTTTAATTTAATGTTGATAATATATTCGTTAGTATGCGCATTAATAAGATTATTATCCAGGGCTTTCAATACACTGAGAGAATCCGTTAACACTAAAATATCTTCCTTAATTTTATTACAAATACACCATTTTAATGCTTCTGATATAGCACATGCTTCTGCCGTAAATATATTACATAAATTGCTTATTCCAAGGAAAAAACCTGTCTCTATTGATTCAACATAAAATGCAACTCCTGTTGATATATTATTATGAATTTTGGACCCATCTGTGTATATACAAATAACATTCTCTTCTAAATTATATAAGCTTTTAAAATCCTCAATTATACTCTCAGTATTTATTTTTGGTAAAGAGTTATGTTTTTTCCTATATCGTAATCAACATTCAACAGTTCAGTAGAAAGCCAGTAATTTGTTTTAAAAATCGGACATTTATTATGTTTAAAAATTAATCTAACATACTTATTGTATTTATTATAAATTTCTGTTAGTATGGAACATTTTCTCCAGGGAGTCAAAATATTTTTTCTATTTTCTAATTCTACTCCTTTAACAAATTCGTTTTTAAAATTTATTTCACCTTGAGCCATAATTTTCATAAAAAAGTTTTTAGCAAGTTTTTTAACTCTGTCTATAATAGTAGTTACTTTTGATTCCGCTATAATTACGTTTGTAGGTGTAGAATTACGGTAGCCAAGAGCCGTTCTTAAACCTTGGTATTGAGCTTGCTCCAATAACATTGAATTTTTACTACTATTATTCAGAGTAAAAATAAATGAGCCGTAGTCGATTACTGACCTGACCAGACTTTTATACATCATTACAGCCGTGTTCACTTCCATTCCCCATGAAACTTTATTAAAGTATTTAAGAATACTGTTTGCGCTTTTGACTTTTTCTTTAATGTTAATACACTGTTGATCAAAATTTAACTTGTGATCGAATATAATACCTAAAAACTTAGCATCTTTTCTGACCGGTACTTGTTTATTAATGCATCTAATAGTATCTTTAGATAAAGTCTTAATTATTTCTTTGCCAAAATCGACTAAATTGGTTTTTTCAGGTTGGAGTGTCAGTCCCAATTTCAAGAGTTCACGATATAAAATATCAATAGCATTTTCAATTTTTTCTTTTCTGTGAAATTTAGAGAAGCTACTATACCAAATTGCAATATCATCGGCGAACTGCGCACATTGAATTTCCTTGGGCAATTCAAAAGAAACATTACAAGTGTATATGTTATATAATATAGGACTGAGTACAGCTCCCTGCGGTAAACCTTTATAAATCATTCTATTAATAATCAAATCATTATTAACAATAAACTTAACATTTCTATGATGTAGCCAATTACTAATCGCGTTAATTAATTTAGAAGGACAATTAAGATTAATTAGTTTGTTTACTAAAATACTATATTGCACGTTATCGTATGCATTGGATATGTCTAAAAATGCTGCAAGAGTTTCTGAGTTTTCCAACATGGCAGAACGAATACTATACGTGAATCTCACAATGTTTTCAAGACACCCTTTACCTCTTCTAAATCCGTTTTGAAATTTGTCTAGTATATTATTTTTTTCAGCCCACCAGTTAAGCCTTTCGTTTATGAGTCTTTCATATATTTTGCCAAAGCATGAAGAAAGTGAGATAGGTCTTACTTTATTTTTTCCTCTTTTGTCTATAAAAATGACCTGATAGGCTCTCCAATCAATAGGTGACATTTCCGTATTCAAAAACTCATTAAATATCTCAATGATTAACTTATAGTAACCATCAGGTAACAATTTAAGCATTTTATATTCGATGCCATCCAAACCTGGAGACGAATTTTTTCTTATGCAATTAATGGCTCTTTTAAGCTCATGTACTGAAAAATTTAAATTTAAATTATCTTTATCTTCTTTGTTTTTAACTTTAATACGTTCTTCTTGTACCCACGGGGGGCTAAGTTCATTTACAGTTTCTAGTATCACTTTTTTACGAGAGATAGTTTGCCATTTATTCCAGGGAATGCTTTTATGTGATTGCTTGAGGATTCTGATTTTTTTCCAGACATATTTTATATCAGAAAATTTATTTAAACTTTGTATAAAATTTTTAAAGTCAGCTTTCTTTTTAATATTAATTATTTTAACAGCAATAGCGCGGCATCTTTTAAATTCTATAAAGTCTGTAATATTTCTAGTTCTTTTAAAACTATTGAGAGCTTTTTTTCTGTTGTTAATTGCTGTCTGGCATTCTTCATCCCACCATGATTTGGGGTTATTAGTTCTTAGATAATCATTGTTTTGTGAATTAGATACTTTAGTAATTATGTTTAAATCTTTGTTCCATATTTTACCCGGGGTGGCTGAACATATCGCTTCTTTCATAAGATTAACAAGTAACTGATAGCTTAGTAAGGGATCATTTCTGTCGTAAGCCTGACTTTTAAAAAGATCTAATTTATTACTCATGAAATTTTGGTATCTGTTCCAGTTCGTTTTTTTAGTAGTAATTTTATTAGTAATTTTTTTATATAAGCTAGCCTTAAAATTTATTTTAAAACTGACCGGGTGATGATCTGAGCCCCATGTTTCTCCTAACTGCTCGTATGTTATAAAATTTAAAACGTCAGATGTGGCAAATGCTAAATCAATATTGGATGCCTCTTGGCCGAAATCTCCGAACCTTGTAAGGGTATCGTGATTAACAATAAAGAATTCATTATTATTACAAGCCTCAAGTAAAATAGCACCATTTATATCAGTAGAATGACAATTCCATGTAAAATTATGGGAATTAAAATCTCCTAAAACTATGGTTTCTTTTTTATTAAACTGTTTAAAGAATTGATCCCATTGTTTTTGATTTATAAAATGACCTGTTACAGGACTTCTATATAATGTAATAATATTGATATTACCATTTTCTGTTTGTACTTTGATACCCACACCTTCTACCTGAGGAGGTAATTTTAAATCATTTAAAGCCTCGAATTTGATACTTTTACGGATACACATAAGCACTCCTCCTGAAGCATTTCCCTGTGAGTTTATTCTATCTTTTCTTATACAAAAATATCCCGGGTAAGTCCATCGATCAGATTCTTTAAGTTTAGTCTCCGTGATACATATAAGGTCAATATTATCTAATACGTTAAGTAATTCAGATCTTTTATTTTTAATACCCCTAGCGTTCCAATTAATTAAGTTCATTTATATCATCTATTTTGATCGGCAAATAATTATCAGAGATTTCGGCCTGAGATTTTTTAATTAACGTGCCGTGATTTTTTTTTTTGTTGATTGTTTTCAGAATTAGTTGATACCTTTTTATCGCTTTCATTTACTTCTTTTAGTTTTTGTAGCATTATACTAATCAGATTTCTGAACTCTACAATATCCTCTTTCTTTAAAGAAATCTTATCTATAAAGGAGCGAGTCTCTTCTATATATCTTTTAGAATTACAATTATCTTGGTCTTTATTTTTGTAATTAAAGCGTCCATCTCGCGTGTTGTATTTACGTGATGAGAATTGCTTATCATGTTTTATAGAGTTTAATTGTGGCCAATCCTCTGATTTTGACCATGGATTATTATATTGGGGTTCTTTATTATAATTTTTAATTACACTTTTTGCTTCATATATAGATATATTATTAGTCACGCTAATTTCAATAAGTCTCTTATTGTATATATATGATTCGCATTTTTTGTCATTAGATTTATGGTTGCTATGGCAATTAATACAGTTGGCCGGTTTTTCACAGAAACCATGAAAATCCTCTCCACAGACGACACATCTTTTTGTTTTATTTTTACACACAGCTTTAGAATGTCCATATTTATAGCAATTGTAACATTGTTTAACGGAAGGGATAAAATTCCTTACTTTAAGTCTAACGAGTCCTTCATACATGCTTACATACTCTGGAATAGTCCTACTCTTAAACGTAACTATGTAGTTATTGGTTTTATATAATTGAAACTTTTTTTCACCTGGTATAAACTTGCGTCTTACCATTCTCTATATTAATTATTTTAGACTTATTATCTATTGACTCTCCTAACCTCATAATACTTTCATCCCAGTCCGAAA
Organism: Cardiocondyla obscurior; assembly: GCF_019399895.1. Taxonomy (NCBI): domain Eukaryota; kingdom Metazoa; phylum Arthropoda; class Insecta; order Hymenoptera; family Formicidae; genus Cardiocondyla; species Cardiocondyla obscurior. The sequence goes on along the minus strand of NC_091871.1, from coordinate 817,046 downwards.
TGACTCCTCTAGATACTGCATTTCTATACGCGATCTCACAGTTAATCTTAGTTTTGAGTCTTACATCTTTCAGAATTTTATTCGCACTTGCCATATAATCGAAATATAAATCCACAGTTTTAAATCCCGTTTTAGTGATCTTATAAGGTCTATAATAGTTAGATATTGCATCAACAATTTTAAGAAAGTTCGACTGTCCTCTAGTAGTACAGAGATTATCATTTAAACTAACAGAAACAACGTACTCACCTTGGTGAGCGTTATCAAAACAGGATTTCTTAGATTTAATTTCCCTACCGGACTCAGAGCCATCAGTAACCAAATAAGGTTTGTCATCCCTGAACATTATTATTTCTTTGTTAAAAGTAGTCGATGGATTCCTTTGTTCTTCCTTGTTCCTCAGTAGTTCCTTTAGGTCGTCCTCGAGTTTTTCTTCATTCTGTAGCACCATTGTAGAATCACTTACTGTAGATTGAATGTCCATGTCTTCTGAATTAGCGAAGTCGTGAGCTAATTTACTTTTCTTTTCTTTTTCCTCTCCTGTTGGCGATTGACTTTTTTTGAGATATTTAGGTTTCATCTTGTTGAACTCACAATACATATCATCCATTAATAAACAATTCTTCTTAGAATTCGAGAATATTTTTCCAATATCTTCGTTTTTATTTTTTTTCTTTGAAATTACACCATCTTTGTTTAGACTAGTTATTTTCTTCGGTAACTTTCTATCATAGTTAACCTCTTTAAGGCATAACTTATTTTCACAGTCGAATCCCGCCACCGGCGGCGATTCATTAATCTTATCTTCCTCCTCCGTAATACTCGAAATGAGATTTACTCTTAATCGTAATAAAATTTAGAAACTCCCGTCTCAATTCTTAGTTTAGAGTCGCCGATCCTGATCTCAAAACCCAAGCTCTACCACGTGTTCCTGAACAAAAGCTACTCCCTTTTTTGTAACAAATTTGTAGGTTAATTGCTTCTGTAAGTTTCAATTGAGATTAAATTTCTTTTTATTTGAACGGGATGTTAGAAAATATATACCTCCGACTGACAGATAATACACTTTTATTACCAAGAAGACGATCACGAGATTTACAAGAAATACTTCGGCTTTTACAAGAATTTCGACTCGACTATAATTCTTTCGACTCAGACGGCAAAAAGCGAAAGGCCTCGCGCCTTCTTAGAATTCTACTTAAATATCCGGGAAACACCCCTTTTCCGCGCTACCGCGTAGCAGGTGCTCCCGAACATTCTAGTTGTTATTGACGATACCTAGCTCGTCACTTCGACCGTCCTAGAGCGTTTCTTCACGACGGCATCACGCCGTGACCACGCCGTCGGTACGCGTGGTACACGCCGATCGGTCTGTTTATAACAGATGCTTACAGCTCGGCCATCCTGCACTACCAATTTTGGGCGCAAAATTGGTGCCGTACAAGGATGGGCTGCAGCGACTTCGCTTTATGTACATTTATTACATATATATATATTTTTTCCCCTTTTTTTTTTTTACATAATTACATTAGGTCATTGTCACTCTCGGCGTCGGTTAGCACTTCGGTGCTGTCTCCTTCTGGTTTGGCTGTCGCTTCTGCTTGCTCCTCTTTCTGTGAATTTTTAAATCGCACCCATGGTTTAATCTTATCGGCCGACAGTACCGTATCTAGCGGGCGCGGTCCCTGGTTGAACCCCGGTATATCTTTAACGACATAACGATTGTTACCCAGATTTTTGGTTATTTGATACGGGCCTTTGTACGCTGGTTTTAATTTTGCGTTTTCGCCCGGTTTTACCCGCGAATCCCGCACCAAAACCAAGTCGCCTTCGGTATATCGCGTAGGTTTTCGAAATCTTGCATCCGCGTAGGCTTTATTGTATTCGCGAATGCGATCCGTCGTGCGTTCGGCGATGTTCCTCGACAATTCCCGCTCCCGCTCCACGTCCTCGTCAATCCCCGCTAGGGTCCGAGTAAAACTCGCAAAAGCCGCATCGGAGTGGCTCCTCTGGTCAAAACCGAACATTAGCTTTGCCGGTGTCGATTTAAGGGATGAGTGCCGCGTATTATTAAGAACGTACTGTACGGTGCCCAGATTCGCCTCCCAATCAGACGGTTTTTCCGACGTTTTACAAAGAGAATTTTTCAGAAATCGGTTCACCCGTTCGGCCATTCCGTTGGCCCAAGGAGCCGCCACCACCACCCGTCGGCACCGGATGCCTCTTGCTTCCGCGAAATTCTCAAACTCGCGCGAGGTAAACGCGGTCCCTCGGTCCGATACCACATTTCTCGGGTTGCCGAACATCTCGCAAATTTCCTTGAACTTGGCCGTCACCTCCTTCGCGCCCGTCGATCTCGTCGGAAAGAGCCACGTAAATCGAGTATACGCGTCGATAAACACGAGTACATGGCGGTAACCGTTCTCCGAGTCGGCCAGCGGGCCGAAATGGTCCATATGCAGGACCTCGAGGGGCGTTTTTGCGTCCGGGTAGAGATGCGTTTCTCTTTCCCGGCTGTGAGGTAATTGGTTTGCCATAAGGCAGGTAAAATAATTAGCCACGTAGTCGGCTACTTTTTTCCGCAGATGAGGGAACCAAAAATTCGCCCTGATCCCCTCGTACACTTTGTCTATCCCGCAATGGGCCGCATCGTCATGGTGCGCGCGGAGTAGACTCGACACCATTGACTCGGGCACGACGAACTGGGGGTTGCGCTCCCCATTCTTTTTATATACAAGGCCGTCGATCAATAAGAAACGATCGCTATCTTGGAACTCGAGTTCCTTACTAATCTCGGAGATTCGCGCGTCCGCTAGCTGCCGCATTTCCAACTCTCTTTCCAGGGGCATCTGGTAAACGTAGCCCACGCTGCGACTCAGAGCGTCAACGTGAGCCATGCGCGTTCCCGGTCGATGTATTATCTCGAAAGTGTAATTTTGTAACGCCAAGGTCCATCGCGCGATTCGTGGATTTAGATTCGCCTTGGTCATCGCATAGACCAATGCGTTGCAGTCGGTAACAATTTTAAAAGGACGCCCGTACAGATATATATGAAAACGTTCGACCGCTCGTACCACCGCCAGCATTTCTAATTCGAAGCTGTGGTAATTAGCTTCGGCTTTATTTGTCGCCTGCGAGAAATACGCGACCGGAGCCCACGCGCTGCCCGCGTGTCTCTGCAGGAGCGCGGCTCCCAGGCCCGTAATACACGCGTCCGTGTGTAACTGCGTTTCGGCCGCGGGGTCATATAACCGGAGCACCGGCGGTGAAACGAGTCCGGCCTTCAAAGTTTCAAACGCTTTTACGCATTCCTGGTCGAAAACATACTTCGTGTCTTTGCGCAATAAATTTGTTAGAGGTTTCGCTTTTAACGTTAATTCCGGCAGAAAACGGCGGAAATAATTCGCGAGGCCTAAGAACCGCTGAACCTCATGTGTATTCGTCGGCCGCGGGAAATCTCGCACCGCTCGCAGGTGCCGCGGGCTTAACGTAATTTCGTCTGCCGATATCACATAGCCTAGAAATTCGATAGTTGTTTGCAGGAAACTACATTTTTCATAATTTAACCGGAAATCATATTTTTTTAATTCGAGCAATACTTCTTCTATAATTCGTAAATTCTCTGACTCAGATCTCGACGGAATTAAAATATCGTCCATGTATAATACGATTAGGTCGCGACGGATCCACGGTTCCAGAATCTGAGCTAGCCGTTTCTGGAACTCGGCCGGTGCTTCGCAATAACCGAACGGTAAAAAGCAGTACTCGTACTGTCCATCTGGAGTCGCGAACGCGAAATACTTTGTGTGCTCCTCGTGTACCCGTATCTGGTGAAAGCCGTCCTTGAGATCGAGCAGGGTAAATACACGTTTTCCGGCTAACCGCGACAGGCACTCTTCGATAATTGGAAACGGGAAATTCTGCTTTTCCACTCGAGCATTCAGCGGACGCAGGTCCACGCATAGACGCATTGCGCCGCTCTTCCGCTTGACCGGCACCACCCTCGCGCAGTAAGGGGAGGTGCTTTTCTTTATTATGCCCCTTTCCAGGAGTTCATCTACAATCTCTCTTATTTCACAGCGTTCGGCAAACGCGAATCGGCGCGGCGCATACGCGTAGGTCGACTCGTCTCGTAACTTGACGCGCACCGCGTAATCATCGGTAATCGGCGTGACTTTCGCATGGTTCACACGTTCGAGTACCTTTTTCAGCTTAATACGACTCGGTGCGTTCAAATTAGACTCTTCTATAACCTTTATTATTACATCTTCTTCGTTCGTGTCGGCATCGATACATAACGGGAGGTTTGTAAACAATTGTACGCGCTCGTTTTCCGCAAGACTCGACGGCTTATAAATTAAAGTTAATTTCGCGCTGCTAATGAACTGTCTGCCTAATATTACATCGCTCTCGCACAGGTCATGGCTCAATACATGCAGATCTATTTCAAAATTTTCGGTCGGCAATTGAAGAAAATTAATTCGAACCCGCACGATTCCTTCAATTTTTAATCGTTCGTTACTCAAATTTTTAAATTTTCCGATCACGGGTTTTAACAATAAACGTTTCGGCTCGATATAATTTTTATAAACGGTATTTTTAATAAACGAGACCGGACTTCCGGTATCTATTAATGCTCGGAACTTACAGTCCTCTCCCTGCAAGCCCCTTAAGTCCAGATACGGCTCGTCCACCTCGACTCGACGATCCGTCTCCCTCACTGTTGCTACCGTCTCTCCGCTCGGGCCTCCCGCGGCTCCGTCCTCGTCGATGTTAGCAGCGGTCCTTGGGGCAGCTCTCTCCGTGCGGTTCCCCCGGTTTTTCAGTACCGGGCAGTCGTATTGCCGGTGCCCCTTGGCCTTGCAGAAAAAGCAGGTCACATCCGCCTTGCACTCCTTGTGGAAATGTCCCTGTCCGCCGCAGTTGCGGCAGGGCCGTTCATTCCGCTGGGCTGGGGCTGGTCTGGCCACCGGATGCCGCTCTGAGTCCGTGTGTGCGGCGGCGAGGTACCGCATCTCTTCCACGAATTTTTCCACTGTTTTGGCTCTCAGTGACATCGCCGTGACCCGGAGCGAGCTCGTTTGTATCCCCCCGATGAGCATCTGGATTTGATCCTCCGCTGGCATTTCGAGAGGTTGCATCAGGACCTGCTTCTTGACCACGTAGTTGTCGAAGGTCTCCTTGCCTGCCAACCACTTCCTGGCTTCGACCTTTTTTATTCTATCATAAAAAGGAACGTGCCTCCGGAACATGGCCAGCAGCTCCTTCTTGAGGGCTACCCAGAATTCCATGACGGGTCCCGTTTTCAAATCGTACCATTTCCGCGCGGCACCCGTGAGTCGGCTGGATGCCGCTACCACCGTGGCCGCATCCGAGGCTCCGTGGATGCGAGCCGCGGTGTCGACGCGGTCCACCCATTGCTGCACATTTTCGTTTTCGGTTCCGCTAAATTCTGATATCTGAGTGGCTATCCACTTGATGGGAAGCCCACTTTGCTGCGACCCGCCGGACGACCTGGCCGGTGAGCTTCCTCCTTGTGTTCTCAGATTCACCGGCTCCTCTCTCTCATCCGGAGCCGCACTCGACGTCGGGGCCGGCGCCGTAGCCTGCCTGATCGCCAAAATCTCCGTCAAGCGCGCAAACATCTGTTCTTGTTGCTGGATTATAAGTTGTTGCTGCACAAAGGCGTTGGCCTGCAGCAACTCCTGGAGCCTTTGCTCCGTCACGTACCGTTCGCCCACTTGCGCCGATGGGCGTGTTGACGGGCCCGCAACGGGCTCCTCCGGAGGCCCCTCAGATTCTCCGGTGTCCTCACGTGTTCTTTCTAGATGCGTCAGGATTTCCTGCACAATCGACGCTCTCGTCGATTGTTCTCCTCTGTCTGGAAGGCCGTGTCTAGCTGCCTCTGCCCGTAGTTCCTTCAACGTCATCTCTTCCAGACGCGTTCTGTCCATTTTTTCGCGCAATCTGGCACTCGACCGCACTTTCTCTAACCAATTTGGTCGTTTCGCTGCCGTTTTCTTTCCGAATCGCGTCGTTTTTGCGGCTTTGCCTCTTTGAGGGCGTCAGTTAAACGTAATCCCACTTCTGATGTTGTAAGTTTCAATTGAGATTAAATTTCTTTTTATTTGAACGGGATGTTAGAAAATATATACCTCCGACTGACAGATAATACACTTTTATTACCAAGAAGACGATCACGAGATTTACAAGAAATACTTCGGCTTTTACAAGAATTTCGACTCGACTATAATTCTTTCGACTCAGACGGCAAAAAGCGAAAGGCCTCGCGCCTTCTTAGAATTCTACTTAAATATCCGGGAAACACCCCTTTTCCGCGCTACCGCGTAGCAGGTGCTCCCGAACATTCTAGTTGTTATTGACGATACCTAGCTCGTCACTTCGACCGTCCTAGAGCGTTTCTTCACGACGGCATCACGCCGTGACCACGCCGTCGGTACGCGTGGTACACGCCGATCGGTCTGTTTATAACAGATGCTTACACTTCCAACGCACCGTAGCGAAAAAACGTACCACTTGTACGACCAAAATCGTTCTATTTTGTGACACAACCTTGGTATGTGATGTCACACTCTAAACGCCCTCTCCGGACCTTAATCAGAACGCACCCCAGGAGTTATCTTATAATCGACTCTAATGATTAGAGTCTAATCGCCATTTACACCAACGTCGATTAACTTCAATCTTAGTTTAACTCTCTCGTTGTCTTTCTCTAAGAAAAACATAAGAAAGAGACCGAAAAAAAGTTAAACTGAGATTACAGTTAACTGATCTTGGTGAAATTGGCCCTAAGAATTTTTCTTGAGTAACGATCAAGTATAGCCTTGCTTGTCTCTGTTGCAACGTCTGTGATAACGTATTGCCCCTCTTTTCCTAGATTTCCTCGGCGAAGTGCAGTCTGTACAGAAACATAATATAGATCCGGATAATTGCGATGATTGAGTCTCTCAGTCCTTTCAAGCGGGTATACCCGAATATACGGGCTCTTGTCACCATGTTTCTGCCTTAGCTCAGTGTAGGTGGTATACAGTTCGCATGCCTGGCGTGCTACAGCCGGGATGAACATAGCGCGATTTTGTGACAATATACAACTGCACGTTGTTATGATTGAGCGCATGCCAAAGTCTTGTAAGACCATTCGCACCTATGCAACTGCAGCTTCTTCTTCTTCTTCTTCTTATTAATGGCACCTATCCCAAGTGCTAGGGATAATACGGCCAATGCTAACCTTTTGTCACTAGAGAAAAATGGAGTAGAGGAAAATGGAGAAACGGAAAGATATGGAGTAAAAGGTCTAAATTTTTGATTGGGTTAAAGAGCAACATGTATGGACAGAAACGAGAAAAAAGGGAATTTAGTCAGTCAAATGATAAAACCAATCGATTTTAGGAATGCAAGTAGAAGACGGCAGAACTTAGCCGGGGGGTCACAGATAATATCTTGAATTGTCTGATTAATATAATCTGAGGGAAATGATTTAGCGATGTAGGTACGAAGATAAACAGCCTTAGAAGAATACAATTGACAAACAAAAATGACGTGATCAATGTCTTGTATGGGGAAACCACATTCGCAAGAACCAGATTCCACCATATTTTTTCTGAACAAACTAAAATTTAATTATAGTGATTTGCTCTTATGCGATTTATGAGAACAATTAAAGGTCTAGAAAGAAATTTTTTATAAAACCATGGTTTGTTAGAATCGTGATGATATAATTCAAAATATTTCGTGCCTTTATGTCTAGCCGTGTTTTTTAAATAGAGATCAAATTTTAACTTAATAGAACGTCTTGATTCTGTGTAAAGGTCTTGGAATGGCAGATGAAAAGTAGGTTTAAGCCCAGAAACTGAAGCCTCTTTGGCCAAACGATCGGCTTGTTCATTACCAGAAATACCGATATGAGCAGGAATCCACATAAGCCTGATATCAGCAGAGGAGTAAATAATGGAAGCGATTTTATCTCTAATAAGCGGGATAAGATAGTTATTATGGATGATATGTTTAGAGTTTAATGCATCCAGAACGCTTTTTGAATCCGAAAATATGACTGACTTAGAAATGTTGAACTGAATAATAACAATGAGGGCTTGATATATAGCCCAAGCTTCGGCGGAAAAAATAGAAGTTTCTGAAGGGAGTTTATGTTTAATTTGTAAATTCAGCTCAGGTAAAAAAATGCCAACACCTACATTGCAAGCAAAAGCAGAAGAAAATCCCCTAGAACCGTCAGTGTAAAAAGTAACAGCATTATTAACAATATCAGATACAGCAGTAGAGAAAACTTGATTTACTGAAACAGTATTCGGGAGATTAGAGATTTTGAAATGTAGAACGTTAGGACGTACAAACAAAGATTTAAAATCAAAACTAAAGCAAGCAGGAAAAACTGACTGGAACATGCGGGGGATCCAAGATTCCTGTCAAATAAATTTTTTTAAAATCGGAATGTCCTTAAGGGTTCTGATTTTATTACTAGTTGAAGAGAAATCCATTTTAATATTAAAAATACTGTTAATAACAGGATTATCGCTCAATGAAAATTGTTTAAACAGATATCTTGAAGTAATATAATCGAATCTATGCTGTAACAATGGCTCTTTTGCTTCATCGAGCATGACATTGATGGGGGTTGAGAGTCTGTAGCCCAACGAGATGCGAATGGCTTTGAATTGTGTCCTCTGTAATGTAAGAAATAAATTAGAATTTTTGTCGAAATTAAACGACTGACAACCGAAATCTATGGAACTTCTTAATACGGCTCTATATATATTTAAAAGAAATTGAGGATGAGCACCCCAGTAAGTGCCCGCCAGAAGAGACAGAATATTGTTTATTTTGTTACATTTGTTAATAAGATATTGAATATGAAGTTTGCCAGTTAATTTAGCATCAAGAATTATACCTAGAAATTTAGCCTGATTTTGATACGGAATAATAGAATTGTCAATATGAAGAGGAATAGGCAAAGAATGAGCGGAGATGCTTCTGCGAGAAAAAACAATATGTTGAGACTTTGAAGGAGACAAAGTAAGACCCTTGTTTCCAAGAAATGACGAGATTCTAGAGAGGGAATTGTTAATAGATTTGGCAGCTGCTTGTTCTGAAAAGTGAGTGGAATAAATGACAATATCATCTGCATACTGCAATATCTTGGTACCGCTTTCCAAACAACGACCGATATTTCTCAAATATATATTAAATAGCAAAGGACTCAAAATAGAGCCCTGAGAGGTGCCTTTGTGGGTTGCATGTGGAGAGGAAATTTTACCATTAACAACAAAATAGATCACTCTGTCAGTTAGAATATTAGCTATAAATTTTCTGATTTTAGCGGGGATACCAATTTCTTCTAAATCATCTAATAATATGTCAGGAATTACATTGTCGAAAGCACCTTTAATATCTAGGAATGCACATACCGTAACATGGCCCTTGATGAATGCGGAACAAATTTCATTAGTTAAAATAATAATATTATCACAACATGATTTGAAATTTCTAAAACCAAATTGAAAATCCGGAATGATAGGGTGAGATTCCACGAACCACCTAAGCCTGTTATAAATACATTTTTCCAGGACCTTTAATAGACAAGAAAGAAGAGAAATAGGTCTAGCACCTTTACCACCGGGTTTGGGAATAAAAATGACCAGGGCAACTTTCCATATTGCAGGTAAACGGCCGACATTTAAAAAGTTATTGAAAAGATTAAGAAGGTGTTTTAATATGTTGGAGGGAAAAGCAGAAATGATGTGTCCGCTAATGCGGTCAAATCCGGGGGCAGAATTCTTTTTAGAGGAGGCTATAGCTGAAGTGAGTTCCTCAATAGACAGCGGATCATCCATCCAAGATTGAGAATTATTTAACAATGCATCATCTTCCATAAAGGATGTAATATCTGGAATAGAAACGGCGCAATATGGAGGACAAAAGTTTTCAATAATCTTATCACAATCCGCCTTGAAATTAAGTGAAGCGTTAGAGAGAGATTCGGAACATAATTGTCTTTTCTTAAAAGATTTGACGATTTGCCACATCCTAGAAATAGGAATTTTATTATTAAAGCTCGCACAGACATTCCTCCAACTAAGGGATTATTGTTTTTTTAATATCCTTCTACATCTAGCGTTACATTTTTTAAAATTAATCAGATTTTCAATTGAAGAGAAAGTTTTATAAGATTTCAGAGCTAATTTCCTCTGTAAAACAGCTTCGTCACATTTACAATTCCACCAGGGAGCAGAAATGTGATTTTGTTTAGAAATACGGGAACCCATTTTTAAGATGGGTTTACTACTAGCCTGCGCAATTTGTTCCTCTAAAAGAGTTATTGTGTGAAAAGACGGGATCAATACAATTTCGGTTTAAATCAGCTATATTTAGTCTCTGTACAAAAGTAATGTTTGTTGTGCGCGACGGCGTCGCAAAAACTCTAAACGTGCAGCACGCGATTAAATCGAGACACTTGTCTCCCGGTACTCGACGCGTCGAGCAAATGACAGATCGCAAAAAAACGGGGAATCCGCACTCTGTTTTGGAAACGACTGTGTCGCGTCGAAAGGAGCCGCTCCTTTTATACCGAGAAAAGGCCCAGAATTTTCTGGAAAGTGCCGGCGCCGATAACACGTTATTATGAAGTAATCTAGATCGCTTCAGGAGAGTTTACCGGCGTGACCGCGGTAAAAACAGAGTAAAGGTGAGGTAACACGATGCTCACCACAGTGTGTTAAAAATATTGTTTCCGTGGCTGGCGTTGAAGCCAGCTGTTCGGCACGCGGGCGCGGCGTGATCCACGCGACATCGACTCACTAAGCGGTGACCGCGACGGTAATTATTTTCCTTTCCGAACAGTTATAAAATCATCAAAATCTTTCAACGGATCGTTAGAAGAGATATTAGAAGATAAATCAGAGAGATCACTGAGAGATTTACGTAAAGATACTAATTCCGAATCAGAGAGATGATATTTATAACAGAAACGAGGAGCCTGAGAGTGGGAATTATAGATATTAATAAAGATAGGTAGATGATCGCTACCGTAGTTGTCCTCGTCAACATAGCAATCGCAAAATGCAGAAAGACTTTTGGAAGCTAATGTTAGGTCGATAAGCGACGAAGATTGAAATGCGTAATTAAGATGCGTGTGTTCCGTTGCATTTAATATATGAAGATCAGCTTGCTCGATGGCAGCAGCGATATCGTCGTCCGTTTGACATTTGCGAGATCCAGCCCAATGTGGGTGGTGCGAGTTGAAGTCACCTATAAAAATAATATTATGAATAGTATTTTGAATAGAAAAAATTTTATCGAAAATATATTGCGGAGTAACAGTATTTGGATGTCTATAGAGATTAATTATAGAGATGCTGTTGTTGAAGTTGTCTATAATATTAATACCTAACAATTCAAGAGATGAATGGAGGTAAGGTGAAAGATCAATTGAAGAGAAATTAATATTAGACCTGATAAAGATGCAAAGACCCCTAGAACCTTGAGAAAGGTTGGAAGAGAAAATATATTTAAAGCTAGAGAGAAATACGTTTTTGACAGAGGAGATAAGAGTTTCTTGTAAACAAATTATGTCAAAGTTGGCGGATAATTGTTGAATGTCGGGCAGTTTACCGAAAAAACCACGACAATTCCATTGGCAAATCCTCAAATGATTTAGCGAGTTGGAGATATTAGTAGAGTTGTGAGGCATTCTTGTTTTTATTGAATTGATGTGAGGGAGATAAAGATTTAATTGAAGGAGACAACAGATTGAGCCTCATTAAGAGTGAGGCCTTTATTCACATCTTGCAGATATTTAAGAACAGAATCGAAAGAGTTTTTAATAATTTGTTGTTGAACTACGTCCATTTGAGAATTGAAAGATAGTTTGTGTAGAGTAGCATTGATGAGATTATAAACGGTGGAAGGTGAATAAGAATCAGAGTTCTGAGAAGAATCCGGAATAGAAGATTTGGAGAATGGAGAACGAAAAAAATTATCACTAGGCGCAGTAAAGGTTTTAACTTTTGGAGTAGAACAATTGTTACGAAGAGAAGAACTCATTAAGTTGTTGTAACCTGAGCTTCGAAGAATGCGCTCTGGTTGCAAACCACCCCGGAAATACCTTGCATATTTCGACATCGGGCAAGGACCTCGGGATTATCGCCCGATGTCGAAACAAGGAAATGAACATTTAACAATTAAATTAAGGCCGCGCGGTTGACGAACCTCTCCGGTCAACCACCGCGGCCGAAACTCGCTGAGGTTGCAACTCGGCTGAGTATATGAGCGACGGCTCGGAAGCCGTCGCGGGCACTCCTATCAGGAGAAACGTGACGCGTGACAAGTGTATTAACGCAGAAATAAACAAGTACAGCACGTTTTTAAAGACAAGTCTTTATTCGCCTACACCCGGCTCCTCTCAACTGGTGGCACACGTTCCGGCGAACGGACCCACACCCGCACCGTACTACGGTGTAACAAAATTGGTGGCAACGGTGGGATCCGCCCTCCGGAACTCAGGCTCGCCCTCAGCCACTCTCTGGGACGACCGGGAAGTGTGGAACGTCTGCAACAAAAGGCAACTGGTAAATACGTCCGCCGCTAACATCCGAGGCCATCCTCAAGCAACCCGATCAACGCGGCAGAACAATACCCAATCGAGGACACCAGGAAAGCAAGCTACAGCCTACCCTGCGAAAAAACATGCGAATCTCTGCGATAGTGTAAGTCACACGACAAACTATATGTAATTTATATTCAGCGTAAATTGTTTGCGATATTATCCGTCTATGTCCGACGAAGACACTTATACGCGTCAAATCTTGTCCCGGCTCGCGTGGCTTCATAATCCTGAAATGTCTGAACCAATGCGTCCGGTATTCACACGCCCCCCGCAATCCGCGGAAACAACCCGGGAAATCTGTCGTGATAGGATGCGGCGCGCTTACGGTAACGGCAGTGCAAGCGACGAGGAACAAACTGAATTTTCTAACGGAGTCTCGCTACCCACTAGATCAAGGGACGAGGCGGCGAGTTCCTTTCGAGACGATAATTTCCTCCTGCGCAGTCACCTGTCCCCTCTTAATTCATTCGAGAGCGACCTCTTCGCGAGTCAGAGAGACCATTTAATTTATACTCTGACGAACAGTAGAGATAATACCGATGCGAATGTAACTATTAATAGAACGCCCGACGCGTCTAATCCCGTACCAAACGCAACGGTAACCGAGCCACCGACCTTCCGTGACAGCTCCATGGGCGAACCCGGACCGTCGAACCGGGCACAGTCCTCGCCGATTACACGAACTCGGGGCTCGGCAACAAGGGATGAGGCTATCGAGACTCTACTAGACGCTATGCAACTAATGGTAACGCGTCTAGATCGAATCGAAAACGAGGGACTCGCGGAAAGATACGGTATCCGTAGACCCAGCGACATATCGGTCCAAAGAACGAGAAACCGACGGGAAGATGTCCGTTTTTCACTAAATCACCCGCGACATTTCCTCACGTTACAACACGCCATAAACTACATTCCTTCGTTCGACGGTAACGAAAACAATGTCAAGAAATTTGTAAAAGCCTGCGAATTCGTAGCTGAAAAGATCGACCCCGAAGAAGAAGACGAACTGTTAGCCGCCATATTATATACTAAATTAACGGGACGCGCTTTATCAAGATTTGAGTCTAAGAAAATCACCGATTTCGAGCAATTCATTAGGGAAATAGAAGCAAATTACGTGCACCGACGCTCTACCTCGTATCTCCAGTTGGATTTCAACCAGCTGCAGCAGCGACCGGGCGAGAGCGCCCAAGCATTAGCACGCGCGCGGATCAACTCGCGTCCGAACTTTACGACGCGCTCAGCGAAGACGGCCATTATTCAGCCGATAAAAAACAGGGCATATGGGAATCTCTGCAGAAACAAGTCCTGCAGACTTACCAAAACGGCCTATTGCCGTATATCTCTATTATTGTGCGTTCCCGCAACTATACCACCCTACAGGAAGCCATAGATGGGGCCTCGGCCGAAGAGAGACAAAGCGGTATGGTTCCCCGCGGATTTTTGGAAAGGAAGATCCCGTATACTTCGGGGCGCCCACCTGTGCCGCCTTGCAAAAAATGCGGGAAACAAGGGCACCACGGCTTCGAATGTCGATCGAGCCGTTTCGCGCAACGTTTCAGCCTGCCCCGCGCGGATCATTCCCCGCGGAATTATACGCCCACTAAACGCTGTTCGTACTGCAACAAGCCGGGCCATATTCGCGAAGAATGTAGAAAATTAAAACGGAACACCGAATCGCGCCCCGCAAACCGACACCACAGCCGGTCGGATTCTCGACAGTCACGATCGGCTCCGGTATCATTCACTGCCGCGGAGAATTACACGCGTCAAGACACGACGAGCCATGCTTTACACGAGAACGAAACACGCGTCCCGGAAATTCGACCGGCTAGCGCGTATCAGATTTCCCATCTGACCGGGGGAGACGCGAATCGACACCTCGATTTAGTCACTCTTAACGTGCAAGAGTCACAGGACGGAAAATATACCTTCCTACTCGACACCGGGGCCGTCGTCACCCTCATCAAAGTCGGTAAACTCAGAGGAGATACCCCAATATATATAGAGTCGACGGCATTAACGGGTGTGACCGGTCACCAACTCCGCACCATAGGAATCGCGAAATTGACAATCCGGTTACGGGACCGCTACATAAACCATAACGTGCACGTCGTGCCCGATGCATTCCCCATAAATTACGAAGGAATCTTAGGCATGGACTTCTTGAAGACACATCCCACGATATTCGACGTAGAGAAAAAGCAATTAATAATCCACAAGGTGCCGATCAAGTTACAGCCGTTCTCGCGAATCACGTTACCACCGCGAAGCGAAACTTTTGTACAAGCCGTTACGAGCCACAATCAGATAGGCATAGTCTACGCGGAAGAACCAAAACCCGGAGTTTTTATCGGCAGCTGCCTGGTAAAACGGGAAGACAATATCTGTAAAATTAGCGTCTTAAATATTACGAAAAAGCCGATAGAATTAGACACTCCACTCGTGCAGATAGAAGCCGTGCCGTCCGAATGCTTAGTCAGCACGCTCGCGATACCCGACGCGTCGCGAATGGAGAACGTGCTTGGGCGACAGGAAAGCGTACGCAAACAGCTGCGAGTAGCACACCTAAATAAGGAAGAAAAAATTAAAATAACCGAAATATGCCAAAACTTTTGTGACATTTTCTACCTCGAGGGAGACCATTTATCCTGTACGACATCCGTAGCGCACGAGATCGTAACAGAAGTAAACGCCCGACCAATCAACTGTCGCCCGTATAGACTACCGGAAAAACATAAGTCCGAAGTAAGGGAACAAGTGAAAAAGATGCTACAAAACCACGTCATACGACCAAGCTCCAGCCAATGGAACGCACCGATACTGGTAGTACCCAAGAAAATTGATGCTTCCGGAAAACAAAAACTACGGATCGTCGTTGACTTCAGGAAACTGAACGACATTACTATAGACGATTCCTTCCCGATTCCTAATATGAACGAAATTCTGGACCAATTGGGCAACGCAAAGTATTTTACTACACTGGATCTAGCGTCCGGTTATCATCAGATCCCCATGCATAAAGATCACCGAGCGAAAACTGCTTTTTCGACGCCTGAAGGCCACTACGAATTCAACCGTATGCCATTCGGATTGAAAAATGCACCGGCGACATTCCAGAGGATGATGAACTCGGTGCTATCGGGTTTACAAGGTATCAAATGTCTCGTATATTTAGACGACATTGTCGTGTTCGGGCCTACGTTGGACGAGCATAATAAAAGATTGGAAGAAGTATTCAAGAAATTGCGTGAAAATAATCTTAAGTTACAACCCGACAAATGCGAGTTCCTACGCAAAGAAGTGCTATACCTGGGACATTTAATAACTAAGGATGGCGTCCGACCAGACCCGTCAAAAATTTCCGCCGTAAAAAATTTTTCAATCCCCAAAAAAGTGAAAGACGTACAGTCATTTATAGGATTGGCAGGTTATTACCGCAAATTTATTGAGAATTTCTCAAAAATTGCAAGACCATTATCCGCGCTCACGAAAAAAGACGAAAAATTCAAATGGAATATCGAGCAACAGAACGCGTTTGAATTATTAAAAGAAAAGCTTACGACAGCACCAGTATTAAGTTACCCGAACTTCACACAACCGTTCATTATCACGACGGACGCATCAGATTACGCCATAGGAGCGATAATTTTACAGGGCGAAATAGGAAAAGATCACCCGATCGCGTTCGCAAGCCGTTTATTAAATAAGGCAGAGAAAAATTATAGCACCACGGAAAAAGAATTATTAGCAATCGTCTGGGCCGTAAAACATTTCAGACCGTACATTTTCGGCACATTATTCACGATCGTAACAGATCATAAGCCTCTAACATGGTTATTCAACGTCAACGACCCCGGATCAAGACTGATTAGATGGAGACTACAACTCGAAGAACATGATTATAAAATCATACATAAAGATGGGAAAAGTAACACCAATGCCGATGCTCTGAGCAGAAACCCACCGACTCAAGAATGCGAACGTCAGGTGAATACGTGTCAAGAACGAAAAGAATATACAGAAGAAGAAAAGACAAACCTATTACGCGAATATCACGACATACCAACGGGCGGCCACCAAGGTGTCAGTCGCACGTTGCAACGCATCAAATTACACCACGACTGGCCAGGATTGAGCAAAGACGTGGAGAATTACATTAAAAAATGCGAACTTTGCCAACGAAATAAATTAAGTAAAAAGACAAAAATGCCATTGGTAATCACCGACACACCGAAAAAACCGTTCGAGAAATGTGCCCTAGACATAGTAGACCCCCTACCTCTGTCGCACAACGGGAATAAGTATATATTAACTTTTCAAGACGGACTAACAAAATTCAGTAAAGCAATACCCGTACCGAATCAGGAAGCAGTAATAGTTGCGAAAGCATTCGTAACCAAAATCGTGCTAGAATACGGAATACCGGAGCGACTTCTCTCCGATCAAGGCACAAACTTCATGAGTGAAGTTTTTAAGAATATGTGCAAATTACTAAAAATCCATAAAATTCAAACAACGGCCTATCACCCAGAAACGAACGGAGCACTAGAGCGTTCGCACCGAACACTAGCCGAATATTTGCGTCACTACATTGAACAGGATCAAACGGACTGGGACGAGTGGCTGCCGTACGCAATGTTCACGTACAACACTACGCCGCATACAGCCACAGGATTCACCCCCTTTGAGTTAGTATTCAGACATCTAGCGACAATACCGACAGCTCTAACAACCGCACCAAAAACTACCTACTCGTACGAAGATTACGCACAAGAACTTCGAGAAAGACTGCGAGCTACTAATCATCTAGCGCGCGAACATGCTAAGGGTGAAAAAATTAAAGCCAAAATCACGTACGACCGTAAATCCCGCGGACGCGAGTTTCAAGTAGGGGACTCAGTTCTTTTATATGACGAAGCCGTTCGTCGCGGACGATCAAAAAAACTAGACGCGCTATGGATAGGTCCATACAAAATTACGGAAAAACACAGCGACGTTAATTATAGTATTAAAAAAGGACGAAGAACACTTAAAGTCCATGCAAACCGCCTAAAAGCGTTTATAGAACATTAACAAAGCAGGCAAGCACAAAAAAAAAAAAAAAAAAAAAACTTACCGATGAACTCGTCAGGGATAACCTCCACACGACGGAACTTCAAATCCCGACTAGTCTGCATTTTTAGCTTGGGTTCGGTCCGCAGCCAGAGCATCCTACGGAGTCTCAAGGCGCTCCTGGAAGCGCATAGAGCGCAGTTTCTCGGCTCATAACGAGCAGAACACTCGACATAGTACATATCCACTAAAATATCAAAACACATAATTAAAAAATTAGAGTAAACAACAAAACTTTTTTTCTTTTAACCACAAACCTACGAACTTGTTAACCACAAAAGAAGAAATTAGATGTCCGTTATATACGAATTCCGGTGGCAGACTGAGGGAACGTCAGACGATAGCACAGGCGACTATTCAAAGAATAAAAAATTAGCTAAATTGACACATTTTAATAACTTACCTGCGATCAAATTCAGTCCACGATACACTAGCACATAAACCAACTCACATATAAAATTACAGATTCTTGCTCACCATGGCAAAAGGGAAGAGTGAGATCGCGCCATTCGAAATAAAACCGTTCACACACGAACCCGGGTTATACTACGAAGATTGCGGACAACTACAACTTTCGGATTCATCCTGGACAATCGCGATAATAACAAACACAGAAGATTTTACCACTAGATATCACAAAATACAAACACAAATGACAGAAGCAGAAAAAATGTGCAGAGGAATCCGCGAAAAAGTAAACGGCGCAACGTTACAACAAAAATGTCAGAATTTATATTCTATAGTTTGTAAGCAGAATAATAAGGTTACAACCGCATTAAATAGATTAACGTCTCTTTACGAAAACCAAGGATCAAAAAGAGGCCTACTAGATATAATAGACTCAGCCGCGAAAACACTGTTTGGTGTAATGGACGCAGAAGACGATAAGCGAATTACGGAACAATTACAATTATTAAATGCAAATCAACAGACGATACAACACGTAGCAAAAAACCAAATTAAAATAATTAACAGTACGATTAGTCATATACAGAAATTAGAAACTATACTCGAGCACCACGATCGCATTGTAATGAATGCAACGACATTCCTGAGTCAGCAATTAGACAAAGTAACACAACAGCTAGAGGTAACTGAATACATGAACAACTTGAGAATACTGACAAATGACTTACTGACTGACTTACAAGACACGATTGACTTTATTACCCACACAAAAACAGGCATATTAAACGCCCGATTATTACCGATCAACAAAATAATTTCAGAATTATTAGAAGCTACTTCGCATCTGTCAGGGGGAGCCCATTTCCCTTTCAAAATAAATCAAATAAATTGGAATACCATTGAAAAATATTGTTCATTCAAAATATATTATCAAAACTATTATACACTCATAGCAGTGTTAAAATTCCCAATAGTAAACTACGTTAAATACAGCCTAAAAAAGGTTACCACATTTCCTGTACACGACCACTCGAACTTATTTAAGATAATTAAAACCACCGACGAATATATAGCAATAGATAATGATAATAATAAGTATATAATATTAAGCGCAGAAGAAATTAAAACCTGCAAAAATAACCGCGATAACTTCGTATGTGAAAATAGCTACCCAACGTATCAAGTATCAGATAACGCACCATGCGAAATCACCGCGCTAATTAAACCAGAAATGCGACCAACGTCATGCGAAACACGATATATATTATCAAACGTAAGCCTGTGGATAACATTAAACGAGCCTCAAGCATGGATTTATTCCACAGTAAACACGCAATCAATAGAAATACGCTGTAAAGATAGGCCGGTAAAAAGGGAAAAAATAAGCCACACTGGCGTAATTAAAATAAACGGCGTATGCAAATTAATCACGCCAGACGTCACCATACAGACGCATTCCTCGATGGGGGGAAGGGAAATACGCACGCATATTCCCACCTACAATTTCACACACGCATCAACACGTGCGAATAACACCGCAGTGATTACTAACATACTTAGGCAGATTCAGCGTGAACCTGTCATAAGAAATCAACGCGAATTATTACAATTAAGCGTAGATTTAGACGAAATGAATAAGGACTTAGAAAATAATTACCATGTTACGAACACGAAAATATTAATATATTATACGACAGGAGCAAGCGCAATAATAAGTGTAATTACCATAACTGTATTCGCCGTTGTATTAATTTTAAGAAAAAGCAAAAAACGCGAACTCCCGGCCGAGCTGCAACCATAAAGAAAGGAGTCGGGAAGAATACGAACCCCGACCCCTTTCTCCCTAAGGGGAGAGGAATGTTGTAACCTGAGCTGCACTTCGAAGAATGCGCTCTGGTTGCAAACCACCCCGGAAATACCTTGCGTATTTCGACATCGGGCAAGGACCTCGGGATTATCGCCCGATGTCGAAACAAGGAAATGAACATTTAACAATTAAATTAAAGCCGCGCGGTTGACGAACCTCTCCGGTCAACCACCGCGGCCGAAACTCGCTGAGGTTGCAACTCGGCTGAGTATATGAGCGACGGCTCGGAAGCCGTCGCGGGCACTCCTATCAGAAGAAACGTGACGCGTGACAAGTGTATCAACGCAGAAATAAACAAGTACAGCACGTTTTTAAAGACAAGTCTTTATTCGCCTACACCCGGCTCCTCTCAACTGGTGGCACACGTTCCGGCGAACGGACCCACACCCGCACCGTACCACGGTGTAACAAAGTTTTTATTTTGAAAAGAAAGAGAGCTAAGACCTGTGCGAACAGAATTAACACGAGGATTAGTATTAAAAGAATTAGTAGACGATGAAGAGGAATGCTTGGTTTTATTATAATAATTACTAAATTTCGAAGTTTTAGGATTTTTAGAGCTGATTATCGCATTAGCGTAAGAAGGTCGAGATTGAGTTAAAGAAACCGGGTCTAAAGAGAAAGGCAAAGCGTTGAGAGAAGAAAATCTGTTGAAAGAAGAAAAAGAAGGAATACACTGAGATGAGGGGTTACTGTTTAGAAAAGGAAAATTGGCAACATCAGATCGAGGGTCTGAAGAAATGCCTTGATTATTATTAATTTTATTTACCTTTTCCCTGGCTAGAAAAATAGGAATATTCTCAACTGCTGCCAATGATTGAATTTGTTTATTCCTGATGATAACTGAGCAATCTCTGGACGTCGCAAGATGACTATTACCGCAGTTGATACAGTTAGGAGGATTATTAATGGAGGTACAATGCTCTCCTTCTGGATGACTGAGATTACCACAGTGAAGGCATCTTGGTTTACTTTTGCATGCCTTGCTGACATGACCCACTCTGAAACACGAGTAACAAATCTTAGTTTTGGGAACATAAGGATGAACTTCATGTCTAATCTTACAAATAGCTATGTGCTGTGGAAGGGTTTGCCCCAGGAATTTAACGCAAATACTTCTGGAAGGAACAAACAGGGTACCTTCACTCGTATTGGTCCTTCTATTTAGTCTGTGTACTTCGATACCTTCGTATTTGGTGTTAAAATATATGCGCTTTAAACAATAATTATAAATTTAACTTTAAATAAGATTAAATCAATTCACAAATAAATAATTCTTAGTAGACCGGATACGCTACGTGACTTTGTGTCAATTAGATAAGCAAGGGAATAAACCTCTTAAGACAAAGGTCCGGGAAGCCCCTTTACTGTTCCAAAGATAAAACTAATATCGGGACTACCTCACTTGAAAAAGAGTCGTCGTCGGGTACAGACGTGTCACATTTTGAAACCTCCTTAAATACAGTTCTATATTCTTTTATGTTATTTTATAAAGAGTGTGTAAAACCAAAATTAAATATATATACCAGTGTTTGTGAAATAAAGAGTTATTATTACAAAATTATCCACGCGCCCAAAAATAATTTTACATGGTAGCAGAGCGTGGTTGGAAAATCAAAAGGTGTTTACCACAGTAAAAGTGAATGCAACTTGGCTTCGAAGTTGACTGGAACGATATTAAAAAAATAACCAAAGGAACTATTACAAAAATAGTTAAAATTAAAAACAACATTCAACAAAAATCAAACACTGAGTTTGGAATACAAGAAGACGAAGAAATGGCTGAAGAAATTAAAATTCAACAGTTCAATGGACAAGATTACAATTTATGGAAGAAGCGGATACTACTTTATTTAAAATTGAAAAAATGTGATGAGGTGGCAATCAGACCAATGCTATCGTCTGACAATTCTACAACATGGGCTGAAAGTAATCTTAAAGCCATGAATTATATTTATTGCGCCATATCAAATGAACAGCTCGAATTTGTGAGCAATGAAGAAACGGCTTACAATATACTAAAAAAATTTGATGAAATGTATTCCAGAGAATCTACTGCGATACAAATTTGTGTGCGAAATAGACTAGAAAAAATAAAGTTAATGGATTATGATGATTCAAGTGCATATTTTACAGACTTTGAAAAATTAATAAATGAACTAAAATCATCAGGTGCCACAGTGACAGAAAAGGAAAAATTGAATTACATGCTACGTACGTTACCCGAGTCGTTAAGTTATGTCGGAGACTTAATTGATGCTGTAAGAGAGCAAGACCAGACATGTGAATTTGTCAAAAACAAAATCAAGATGTGGGAAATACGGGATAAAACTGAACAAGGAAGAAATGTGACAAAATCAAGTGCTTTTAAAGGAGAAAAAAAGAATATAGAAAAAAGAACGTGTTATAAGTGTGGTAAACCCGGACATTTAAAAGCAAACTGTCGTGCAAATGGATCAAAAGGAAGCTATAAAACTCAGAATTCAACAGAACAAGTGTATCCACAAGAAGGGGGCAGCTTCAACTACAGAGGAAACAATTTCAACACTCAAGGATATTTTCCGAGAGGAAGAGGAGGATATTTTAATACACGTCAGATAAACAACCCCAGAGGAAGAAGAATCATGCAAGCCATCAGAAGATATAATCAAAATAGAAACTTTAATATGTGGCGAGGGCTTAGGCCCCGCCACTAGACGGCAGATGCCGCCCCTGAGGGCTAACATCGACCCGAACAAGACCGAACGCGCCAAGCGAGGTTCGACGGGCGACCACCGGCCCGACGATGGCGCGCGCCGCCGAGGTAAGAGTGGGAACTCCCCCACTCTCATCTCGGCGACTATATAAGCTGAGCTCGCGGCAGACCAAGTACCTTGTCCGTTCCGACTCCTCGTCACGAACACCAGTCCTCCAGATCCGATAGGCTTCGGGCGCTCCCGAAGCCCTCTCTAGTACTCTCCGACTCGGGCGCTCCCGAGTCGTCCCCGGGCGCTCCCGGTGAGAGTCTTCCGCTGCTTTGGGCGCTCCCAAGGCAGAGTTAAACTCCAGGTTCCTGGAGACCTCGGGCGCTCCCGAGGCTCCACCACCGAGGCGACCGGATACCGCCGGCGCCCCCGGCTAAGCCGGACCACCGAGATCCCCTGGACGGGCGCTCCCGTCCAGGTGGTAGGATCTACCGTACGGCATACCGCCGACGACACCGCCGCGGTCGGGCGCTCCCGACTGCCGCCGCTTCCAGGGCCCCAGTGCCACACCGAGATCCCCTGGACGGGCGCCCCCGTCCAGGCCGTAGGATCCGTCGCACGGCACGCCGCCGACGACACCGCCGCGGTCGGGCGCTCCCGACTGCCGCTCCCCGGATTATCCCGGGTAACCTTTGGTTCTCTTGGACGGGCGCTCCCGTCCAAGTCTAGAGCCCGCCGCACGACAAATCGTCATCGGCATCGCCGCCGTCGGGCGCTCCCGACGGCCGCCACCTCCAAGGCGTTTCGCGCCTTCACGCGATTCCCCGGACGGGCGCTCCCGTCCGGCAGCGGATCCGCCGCGCGACAACCAGTCGCCGGCACTGCCGCGGTCGGGCGCTCCCGACCGCTGCCTCTCGGGCTGGCCCGAGCAACCTCGGCCCAGACCCCGACCGACCGCTGGTCTATCGTCGTCTCGACAAACTCAGGCCCCGGCGAGCCTCAATCCGGCAACCCCGCGGCCCGGCAAAGCTCTACCGTTACAAATAGAGACAGTAATTGCGAAACAAATACCAGCGAATCAAGCGTCTTCGAAACCGAAATAAATGAAGGTAAGCAAAATATAGAAATTATGAATACGGAAGTAAATTTTTGCAACAAAAAAGAAATTAATTGGGTGATAGATAGCGGCTGTACCGATCATATTATAAATAATGATACATTTTTTGATGAATTTGTAACTTTGCAAAAACCGGTAGACGTTAAAATAGGCGACGGAAGATGTATTAAGGCAACAAAAATAGGAAATATTAAAACAATCTTTATAAATCATGAATCAAAAGTACCAATATTAATTACAAATGTATATTATGTAAAAGAAATGGACAAAAATTTACTAAGTGTAGCAAAAATAACAAATAATTTTACAGTAATAGCAGCTGGATAAACAACAAAAATTTACAATAAAAAAAATAAATTAATTGCCGTAGCATATAAAGACAATGGATTGTAGAAATTGAAAAGTTTTTTTAAAAATAATGAATCAAACATTACATCAAGAGTAAATAATGCTATCACACAAAAAGAAAGACTACATAGAATACTAGGACATGTCAATTTTAAATATTTAGAGGAAATGTGTAAAAATAAATACGTAAATGGAATACCGGAAAAATTAGAATCTGATCAATTTAAATGCGCTACCTGTATTAAAAATAAAATGCATAACCTTCCCTTTGAAAATCAACGAACAAAAGCCAAAAATTTATTAGAAATCATACATTCTGATTTAAATGGTCCTCACCAGACAATAGGTATAAATGGAGAAAGATATTTTCTAACTTTTATCGATGACTTTAGTAAAGCAGCAAGAATATATAAAATTAAATCTAAATCGCAAGTATATGATTGTTTTGTTGATTATGTAAATAATATTGAAAACTTAACTGGCAAAAAAATAAAAAAATTAAGATGTGATAATGGAAAAGAATATATTAATAAAGACATATTTAATTTTGCAAGAAATAAAGGATTCATAATAGAGCCGTGTCCACCATATGTTTACCAATTAAATGGCACAGCTGAGCGTTATAATAGAACCATAATGGATATGGCAAGATGTTTGTTAACTGAATCAAATTTAAGTAAAAAATTTTGGCCTGAAATAGTTAGAACTGCGTCATATTTGAAAAATAGAACTTTGTCAAATACAGAAATTAAAAAAACACCTTATGATATTTTAACGGGAATAAAACCAGACATTAAAAATTTGCGTTTATATGGAAGTAAAGTCTTTGTAAGGGTACCGGAAGAAAAGCGTAACTCAAAATGGGACCGTAAAGCAGACCTTGGTCTATTATTAGGATACGAAAATGTAGGATACAGTTTTAATAAATAATAAAATAACAATTGCTAGACACGTAGATATAATAGAAGATGAAGAAAATTTAATTGGATTTAGTAATGATGAAAATAACGTTGCTTGCGAAGAAGAAGATAATAATTTAGGTAATGACACAATTATAATTAGTTCCGATGAAGAAATGGATTTAAATCAAAGCTTTAAAAGACAGAATGAAGTAAGGAAATCATCAAGAAATAGGAAAAGACCAGATAGATATGGTGACAATATTGCGACAGATTTTGTATATGTAAATTATGTAAGTGCGGACAGTCCTCTCAATTATAATGATGCTATAAACTCAAAGGAAGCAGATGGCTGGAAGCAAGCCATGGATAAAGAAATAGAGTGTTTAAAGAAAAATAAAACATGGAATTTAGTTTCGTCACCATCAAATAAAAAAATTTTAAGTGTAAAATGGATATATACAAAGAAACCAAATAATTTAAAAAAGGCTAGACTAGTAGTTCGAGGATTTGAACAGGAAGAAAACTTAGAAGACATATATTCACCCGTTGCAAAGATACAAACATTAAAACTTCTATTAAGCTATTGTTGTCAAAATAAATTATCTATATTTCAGATGGATGTTGAAACAGCGTTCTTAAATGGTAATATCAAATCCGAAGTATATATTAAGCAGCCACAAGGTTATGAAGACGGAACAGAAAATGTATGCAAACTAAATAAGGCTTTGTATGGGTTAAAAGAAAGCCCAAGATTATGGTATGAGTGCTTGAATAATTACTTAAGTAAACTAGGATTTGAAAAAAGCAACAATGATTATTGTCTTTATATATTAAATTGTAATAGTGATAAGATATACTTAATAGCGTTTGTGGATGATTTACTAATTTGCGGAAAAAACTTAACTAAAATAAATCAAATTAAAGAAGAATTATCTAAAAAATTTATGGTAAAAGATCTTGGAAAAATAAAAATGTACTTAGGAATAAATATTATATATGATTTAAATAATAATAAAATGACACTAGATCAATCTGATTATATAGAATCACTTGCAAAAAGATATAATATAGAAAACTCAAAAACATTCCAAACTCCAATGGAACAAAACTTAAAGTTAGAACCAGCACAATCAGTAAATACAAGTATTAAATATAGAAATATAATTGGAGCATTACTGTATATAAGTACCGGTACAAGAGCTGATGTAAGCTATAGCGTTAATTATCTTAGTCGCTTTCAAAATTCATATACAGAAACACACTTTAAATATGCCCTGAGAATTTTAAAATATTTATACCAAACAAAAAATCTGAAACTAACGTTTGAAAAGGGTATAACATATGAACCTCTTGAATGTTTTGTTGATGCTGATTGGGCTGGAGACATAGTGGATAGAAAATCCACAACTGGGTATGTGATTAAGTTTTATGGCAATACTATATATTGGAAATCCCGAAAACAGGGAAGTGTAACGAAATCATCCACAGCCGCCGAATATGTTGCGTTATCAGAAATTGTAAGCGAAATTAAAATTATAATAAATCTACTAAGAGATTTAGGAGAAATTATAGATAAACCAGTAAAAATTTATGAAGACAACACAGGAGCAATTGCATTAGCAAAATATGGAAATTTAACTAAAAATTCAAAATATATAGAAGTACATTCACACTACATACATGAAAATTATAGTCAGGGAATAATTGATATTATTAAAATAAATACGGATGATAACCTGGCAGATATATTCACTAAATCTCTTGGTAGTACTAAGTTTAGAAATTTGTTAAAAATTATATAATCATTTTCTTTTTTAAAGTATAAATTTAAGGAGGAGTGTTAAAATATATGCGCTTTAAACAATAATTATAAATTTAACTTTAAATAAGATTAAATCAATTCACAAATAAATAATTCTTAGTAGACCGGATACGCTACGTGACTTTGTGTCAATTAGATAAGCAAGGGAATAAACCTCTTAAGACAAAGGTCCGGGAAGCCCCTTTACTGTTCCAAAGATAAAACTAATATCGGGACTACCTCACTTGAAAAAGAGTCGTCGTCGGGTACAGACGTGTCACATTTTGAAACCTCCTTAAATACAGTTCTATATTCTTTTATGTTATTTTATAAAGAGTGTGTAAAACCAAAATTAAATATATATACCAGTGTTTGTAAAATAAAGAGTTATTATTACAAAATTATCCACGCGCCCAAAAATAATTTTACATTTGGATTCGATCATTTCAATTATATCTTGAGGTGTTAGTTCTTGTGGAATGTCACGTATAATGCCAGAACGAACAAGTTTGAAAGAAGGGATGAATGCTTTCAGACCATGATTTAGAAGATCAGGATTATCTATGATTTTGTTAGCAGAATTAAAGTCTCTGCATTCAATCATAACCTTACCAAATCCCACTTTCTTACATTCAACAAAGTCCACTGACGTGATCTTTGTAATAGATCTAGAAACTAAAAGAGGGTGTAAGTTTTTATTTTTAATAAGAGAATTATTTGAGTTAGCCACCGTGTTTTCATTGGTAGCAGATACAACCATTAGTGAGTAAGGGGGAAAATCTTTATTAGAATACTTAAGAGGAATCTTTTTTGTAGCAGAGGAATTACGAAATACGGGAACATTATCAGAATTAGACTGAGCAATTCTTTTAGCAGAAATGTCCGTGCACTTACTTGAATTTGAAGAGTTGTAAGAATGCTCAAAAGATCTTTTTTTACTGCTGTCTGAGCTGGCTGTTTTTGTGACCTTCGTACCATTCATAAGAGAGGAATTTGCAACCTCAACGGAATTCGCAGAAGTAGCCTTAGAGGGGTTTTCAAATTCTTGAATTTCCATAATGTCCTTGTATTTGTCGCAAAAAGCAGAGAAACTCTTTAACGTAATATCAGATTGCGAAGAGGAAGGATCAGAGATGGGTAAAGAGAGGGAAGGGGCAGGGGAAACCTGGGCAAGAACAGACCCGTCCGAGAACCCCCCTCCCCCCTCCGGATCTTGTAAATTCTTTGGCATGCACCAAATAAAAAATAATTATAAATAAATGTGAAATAATAATTAGAAAAACAATCGCCCACAGTAGCACTTCAGAAAAAAGAAAAGAAAACGCAATAATTATCAAACTCTAATAACGCATAACCGGCACGATTGAGTAGGTCCTATCCCGTCGAAAAGCCATGCGCCACTTGCAACTGCAGCGATATGAAGCTTATTTGTTTCAGCGGGTAACGGTCAAAGAGCGGAGTTCAGAATGTCTTTTCAAATTGTAGATTGAGTTTTGATCCAGTTTTACCAACTTACAATATGGCCATTGAAACCTCGTACCATCATTGGATCTATAAGGCGCACCGCACACACTTTTGCATAACGCATAACGCATAAAGCATAGTGCACAACGCAACGCAGTGCAACGCACATACTTGTGCATTAGCTTTAATCTACAAATTGTGAACTGTACACAATGGCAGATTTTCGATTTGAAATAAACGACAACAAAGAATTTTTATTGTTAGCTTTTTTACAATTATGTTTAGTATGTAAATTACGACAAAAAAATATAAGTAAATAATCTTTAAAATCAGTGAGTTTTTTGTTATATAAATACGAATAATTACGCACTAAAGAGATAAGCAGAGCATCTCCTTCAATTTTATTTTGCTGGTCTATTTCATCCTCAATATTTTGCAAACCAAAACTGTCTTCATTTTCCACATATAAATTTTCAATATATTCAGTATTAGAATAATATTTATGATTCATTTTTTACTATTTAATTTTTTCATCAAACAAAATAGAGGTTAGAAACCTAATAAACCGCCAAAATGACTGGAAATAAAACGACATCTTGACATGGATTTTTTGCATCATACATAAAAGTTCGTTCTTACGTATTTTTCGTCCCTTTATGCATTATGCTTTACGCACTATGCAATATTCGCATAATGAATGGTGGGGATGAAAATAAAGGACTCTGATTGGATGATATCTTTATGCTTTATGCGTTATGCAAAAGTGTGTGCGCTGGTCTTAAGTCTGCTCTCAATCATGTCTGTGAGGTTGATGGATGCACAAAATGCCTTCCATCTATTGATTAAGTAATCCGTGTTGGCATTACTTCCTTCAATTCTTAACTCTTTTGCTAGAGTCATTAACCCTGCCATTCCTAAATACAATTTACATTGTTGGGTGGCGGGGTTGGTTGCCAAGGCATCAAGCTCCTCATTATAATCCAAAATGCTGTTCGGGATTTTAGGATCAGGAATTACCACTGCAAAATCTATCAGGTTAGCGCCGTCTGGTCTTTCTCCTAACAACTAGCACACGGCTGTTAAGACGATGTTATGGGACTCTAGATTTCTAGATGATAGAATCCAATCACTGTTTTTAAATATGGATCTTTTTTTCACCTGCTCAGTTTTAAATTTGCGTTAGTACGGTAACAACTTCATGATTAAATTATTTAAAATGCTCTTTTTTCTGTTTGGCTGGTGTCTTCTTCTCTTTTTAAGGTGTTTTTTTTGGTCTCCCCCCAAAGAAACACCTTATTATATTTTTGCTTTTTTTTTTTAGAAAAACTATGATCTAGCAAACGATTTTTTTTGCATATTCGGGAATAACAAACGATTGCGCATTGATTAAGCGTAGTAGTAGTAGTAGTAAGTTTAGTGGGTGTGACTGTATGAGTCCCTTTTAGTCACCTAGATCCTTTTGGATCCTCTGTGACTCCCCACTGTTTTATCGAGGGTGTATCTTCGTCCTCAGCCCAGTATGATCTGCCAGGCTTATTAGACTGTTCACCCTCGCTTCTCTAAGCTGCCCCGGGTCTGTAAACATTTTTCCCCAGGATAGATATCGTTTTACCGCCAGTACTGGACAGTGACACAGAATGTGTATACTGTCCTCGTTTTCTTTCTCGCACAGCCTGCATTTATAATGCTCCGCTATGCCTAGGTTATGCAAATGCGCCTTGAGGGTTCCGTGTCCTATTAATAGGCCGATCCCTATTTTCAGTTTTTGTCTGCTCATTGCCAGAAGTTCTTTTGTCCTCTCTGGTTTGGGTTGTTCCATCAGGGGCTTTGCCTGCCGGCATCCCGGTTCGTTTTTCCACGACTCTCGGTGCCTTTTTTCAAGCAGCTCTCTGATTATCCTTTTTCCCATGACAAAAGGGACGTACACGTCCCGCCCTGCAGGTTTTATTAAAGTTCCCTGCTTGGCGAGCTCGTCAGCCACCTCGTTGCCATGTATGCCCTGATGTCCAGGAATCCATACTAGGGTGACTTTATTAGTCTCCCCCAGCTTGCTTAATGCCCTCATGCAGCTCCAGACCGTCATCGAATCCGTGCTTTGCTTTATTAGGGCTTTAATTGCTGCTCTGCTGTCCGAGCAGATGTATATTTTTTTGCTGTTGGTTTGATCAGCAATCTGTATTCGCGCGCACTCGGCGATTGCTTTTACCTCGGCTTGAAAGACCGTGGCGTATTCTCCTAGGGGCAGGCTGGATCTATGTTTCCTCGTGGGTCCATAAATTCCTGCCCCATGGCGGTTTTCTTTTCCGGAGCCGTCTGTAAACCATACGTAAGGTCCCAGTCCGTCCAGGAAGTCTGCTTTCCCCCACTGTTCTCTGGAAGGTATGATTATCTCTGCGGTTCTTCCTTTCTAGTATTTTCTGGGGATTCTGTCCTGTTTATATGTGAAAAGAGGGCTGTTCAGGAAGCCGAGCGCCGTATGGCCAATTTCAGCATCCCTCCACTCCCCCTGACAGTGCAGTCTATATGCCGTTTGTCTGGCGTTGTGAATGATTAGCTGGTCCAGAGGGGAAATACACAGCGCCACTTGTAGCGCTGCCGTGGGTGTCGTTTTTTGAGTTCTTACTGCAGCCCTCAGGTAACTTCCCTGTAGGCTCTTTAGTAGGTTCCTCGTGTAGCCGGCGGCGAAGGGTAGCAATAAATTCACTATATAAAGTATTCTTAGCTTCTTTATTGGGCCTGTTCTCCGATCCTACCTCGACCGCTGTCACTTGCCGACTCCTCGAGACGAGCGTTGCGCTCGGCTAGCAGACGTTACAATTTTAAGAAGGACTCGTGCTGCTCTCATGTGTTCACTTACGTGAACTAATCAGGCTTGCCACCTCCATAAGTGAAACTCGCAGGCGGCCAACTGAAATCTAGTCGCCTAGCGACCTAGCCCTTACAGCTCGGCCAGCCTGACTACACGGCGACTCGCAAGTGATATGGCTGCCGGGAAGTCGGACAGCCATATGGCGCGTGCTATAATGTGGCTGTAATACAGGTACATCTTTTCTGCTTATTATAGTTAACGCCCGTTGGCTCGCCCTTATTGCTAGTTTAACACTTTGCCAATAATTCGGTTCGCGGTGCACCCACACATACACCTTCGACTCGCTTGTCGTTTTGCGTCGCTTAACACCGTCTCGCTTGATTAACTAACAAATGCTCGCCCATTACAATGAAGTCAACATACAAGAAAGTAGATATATATATATATATATATATATATATATATATATATATATATATATATATAACGCAGGTTAACAATTAATTTGGAGAAGAAATAATTGGTAAATGGCCTACAATGGCCAACGCGTGCGGTACCGCGTATACAAAAATAAGAATCCCGCTAAACAATCAAAGTAATTAACATAATGTGCGTTTGATTCGCAAACTAAAGTATCATTAAATCGCACGGTTTTCCTGCCGATACCTTGCAGGCCGACTAGTACACATCTATATCTAGGCTTTATCGAAACTTATTTACAGTGACTTTTACCCGTCAATATAGAAATGCCATGGCTCTAAGGCCCTTTATACTTTTTCAAACGGTTTGAGCTTATCGGCGGACAGAATTGTATTATATACTTTGCCGTGGAACTCCATACCGGGCACTTCTGTCACTACGTATCTCCCGTTATTCAATACCTTTGAAATTACATACGGACCCTTATAATGAGACTTTAGCTTCCGAGATTAACCCGGACGATTCTGAGTGTTCCTTACAAGCACTAATTGTTGCTCACGGTACAATGTGGGTTTTTTGTGCGACGAGTCGTAGTAAACTTTGTTGTACGCTCTGATTCTTTCAGTGGCCTCGACAGCCAAATCGCGCGCCTTTTCCCGCTCATCCGTGATTTGACGATCAATGCCGGCTAGCCTGTCAACGAGTTCCTTGATATCCCGGTCGGCATGATTGCGTTGATCATACCCTAATAGAAGTTTACTCGGGGTATCGTTTAACGACGCGTGCTTGGTGTTGTTTATTACGTACTGCACCAAGGATACGATTTCGTGCCACGACGTCTCGCTGCCCGCCTTCGTCAACGACGTCTTTACAAATCGGTTCACGCGCTCAACAATGCCGTTTGCCCACGGCGACGCTACGGCTACTCTCTGCACCGATATTTTGCGTTTATCGGTAAAGTTTACGAACTCGTTCGCAGTAAAAGCTGTTCCGCGATCTGTAACCAATGCTTTAGGCGTACCGAATATGTCGAATAATAATTTTAATTGTGCAATAGTTTCCTTGGCCGTGGTGGAACGAGTGGTCATCAGCCACGTATATCGGGTGAACGCCTCGACTACTACGAGGATATGCCGAAATCCTTCTGACTCCGGCAAGGGACCGAAATGATCTACATGTACAATTTCGAATGTTGAGTATGGCCCTTCGACTAAATTTAATTCTCCTTCTTTTGCGTGCCCTGAAGCATTGGCAGTTAAACAAACAATGCAATTATCTAAATATCGCTTAACTTGCTTCCTCATGTTAGGAAACCAATACGTGTTTTTTATGCCTTCTAGCGTCTTGTCAAAACCGCAGTGGGCCATCTCATCATGGTAAATTCGACATACGGGGTTCACCATCGCTTCTGGTACGTAAAATCTCGCCCTATCCTCGCCTGTCTTATACACTAATCCTTCGATTAACTTAAATTTATCGCTTTCTGCTTTTTTTAGGTTCTGTGCAAGCTCCTGAATGTTCGGATCCTGAAGCTGCCTAAAAATTAATTCTGCTTCCAGAGGCAAGGTATCTATTAAAGCCATCTGCCTGCTGAGGGCATCGACATGCGTCATCTGTCGACCTGGACGGTGAGTCAGTTTAAATCTATAGTTCTGTAGCGCGAGAGTCCATCTGGCTATACGAGGGTTTAAATTTGCTTTAGTTACTGCGTGCACTAGTGCGTTGCAATCTGTAACTACGGTAAAATCGAGCCCATATAAATATATGTGAAACCTTTCCATTGCGCGTACCACGGCTAGCATTTCAAGTTCAAAACTGTGATACTTGTTTTCAGATTGATTCGTTGCCTGACTAAAATAGGCAATGGGAGCTCACCCTTGGCCCGGCTGTCGCTGCACGAGGACTGCAGCAAGCCCTTGGCCACTGGCATCAGTGTGTAACTGGGTTTCCAACTCTGGATCATAGATCCTCAACACAGGGTACGATTTTAGTTCTCTTTTGAGTGTTTCAAAGGCTTGACTACAAGATTGGTCAAATTTGAATTCTGAATTCTTTTTTAGTAAATTATAAAGAGGTTTGGCCTTTATAGCGAAGTTCTGGATAAACTTCCTGAAGTAACTGGCCAGACCTAAGAACCTCTGGACCTCGTGCACAGAACTAGGCCTAGGAAATCTGTCGATGGCTTCCGTATGCCGAGGACTTAGAGTCATGCCTTCCTCATTTAGTACGTAGCCAAGGTACTGTACCTCTTTCTTTAGAAACTGACATTTCTTGAAATTTAATTCAAAACGATACTTTTTTAATAAGGTCAAGGCCTCTTTAAGTGACTCCAAATTCTCCTCCACAGATTTCGAGGCGATCATAATGTCATCGATATAAACGCTGGCTTTATCCTGACGGATTAACGGTTGCAGCACGTGAACTAGGCGCTTTTGAAATTCTGCCGGACTCTCGCAAAAACCAAAAGGTAAGCGTTTGAACTCAAACTGCCCGTCGGGCGTCGCGAACGCAAAATACTTTGTATCTGCCGGGTTTACTTTAATCTGATGAAAGCAGTCTTTCATATCTAACACCGTGTAAATCTTTTTGTTTCCTAGGGAGGACAGACAGTCTTCTATTCTCGGAAACGGGAACTTTTGCTTAGCTACTCGGCTATTCAGAGGCCGGAGATCTACGCAAAGACGTACGGCCCCGTTCCGCTTCTGCACCGGCACGACCCGGGCACAATACGGTGAGTTACTTGGTTGTATTATATCGCGTTCTAACAAATCGTCTATGATTTTACGTATTTCCAGTCTCTGTATATGTGCAAATTTCCGTGGCGAGTACGCATACGTTGAATAGTCTTTTAGGTTTATTCTAACGTTATAGTTATCATCCACGTACGGAATTTCAGCTGCCTCTATTTCTCGCACCAATGTTTTCATTTTTTCGTCTATTTCAGAACCGAAGTCGGTGTGTATATTTTCGACGGAACTTTCCGACGCTGTTGCTACCTCGCATACATCAAATTTCGGCAACAACAGTGTTTCTCCTTGGCTAGCCCAAGAATTCGGTATGTAAACTAACTTTACTTTGTTTGCTTCTAGGAAGTCACGTCCTATTAGCATGTCTAACTTAAACTTGTTATTTTTTAATATATAAGGTTTAAATTGAAATTCTAAATTGGGCCATTGTTCCAATATAATGAGAGTCTTTATTTTTCCGTAGGTTTTAATGGGCGTAGCGTTAAGCGCTTGAAACTGGCTTTCCGACGCATCGGGTTTTGAGCCATTACAAAACTCGCCCCAAACGTTCTCCCGAATGAAAGATACCGGGCTGCCTGTGTCTACCAATGCCCGTAAATTACAATTATTTTTATACAACTTAATTATTTTAACTGGCCGTTCGCTTACGCTTAAACTAACGCCGCTTTCCGCAACCGTCGCAATAACTTCTTTCTCTGGTGCTTCAGGTAGATCCTCTTCTACGGCTGCGACGCGGGCTGCATTCCTCTGCTCGGTGCCGCTGTCCCTGAGCTGCAATGCTGGGCACTCCGGCCTCCGGTGTCCCGGCGCCTTGCAATGGAAAATCGAATATCCGGGTTTCTGGCTGGAATACTCGGCCTCTCCGCTTTCTCGTACCGAGGACGTTCGACACGTCCACTCTCGGCCCTCGAACCGGGATCAGGAATTTCTGCCGGCTGCTCCTCTAGCTGCTCTGCTACGTGCTCCTCCAGCTGCTCTGCTGCGTGCTCGGCCGGTTCGCTGTAAATCGGCACCGATACCGCGCCAGGTTGCTGCAGCAGCTGCCTCACTTGGTCCAGCAAAAGCTGGTTCTGTTGCCGGATCTGCTCCGAGAAGACCGCGATAAAATCCGCTACCGGGCGCTGGACCTGCATCCGATGTCTTTGCCCCGCGGGGGGTGCGGACTTCGTTGACCGAGCTGTCGCCTCCTCCTCTTCGTCGCAGGACTGCTCCGCTCCGCTGGGTCCCTCACCGGCGTCTTGGTCTCTCAGGTACTTTAGCATAGCTTCCACATATGCCTCCTTATTTCCGGTAACAATCAGCTCACGCTTCTTCGCTTCTTTTTTCAGGGCATCTACAGTTATGCCTTGCAGGCGTGATCGCTACGTTTCCTCATCGAAGTCGGTCATCGTTTAGCCGCTTCGTCCCTGTCCAGGACTCTCTGCAACTCCGGATCAGGTTGCTGATACTCGCAGGAGGCTGCCTACTGCGTGGCCTGCTCCTCTGCTGCCTATACTTCCGTTTACCCGTATAGGTAGCACGTGTTACGCGGACTTGCTCCGATTTTTTGCGTCTTTTGCTCCTTGCGTCTTCTGCTCCTCTTTGAGGGCGTGGGTTCGAATCCCACTTCTGAGATTATCTCTGTAGCCGGCGGCGAAGGGTAGCAATAAATTCACTATATAAAGTATTCTTAGCTTCTTTATTGGGCCTGTTCTCCGATCCTACCTCGACCGCTGTCACTTGCCGACTTTTCGAGACGAGCGTTGCGCTCGGCTAGCAGACGTTACAATTTTAAGAAGGACTCGTGCTGCTCTCATGTGTTCACTTACGTGAACTAATCAGGCTTGCCACCT
Source organism: Cardiocondyla obscurior (assembly GCF_019399895.1). NCBI lineage: Eukaryota > Metazoa > Arthropoda > Insecta > Hymenoptera > Formicidae > Cardiocondyla > Cardiocondyla obscurior. The sequence goes on along the minus strand of NC_091871.1, from coordinate 780,892 downwards.
CCATAAGTGAAACTCGCAGGCGGCCAACTGAAATCTAGTCGCCTAGCGACCTAGCCCTTACACTCGTCCCCACTTTTTCCGCTCTGGGCCACTATACCACTGTTGCGTATGTAAGCTTGGGTAATAGCACGGCTTGGTACAGCCATAATGCCACCCTCGGTTTAAGGCCCCAGGCTTTTTCTAGTGCCCTTTTACAGGCCCAAAAGGTCGTGTAGAACTTTTTCCTTTTGTCCTCCAGATGGAGTTTCCAGTTCAGTTTCGTATCTAGTAAAACTCCCAAGTATTTCACCGAGGTTACGAAGTTGAATTCCTTCCCCCACAGTTTTAAAGGCCTGATGGATTCCCGTTTGTATTTTCCAATGAATATTATGGCTGAGGTCTTCTCGGGATTAACCGTCAGTCCCTTAGTCTGACACCAGTTTTGCGTGATCTTGAGTGCTCTTTCTATGAGCTCCCCAAGGATCGGTAGAAATTTTCCTGTTGCTATTATGGCTATGTCATCTGCATAGCCATAGGTGAGTACTCCCGCTGCTTCTAGTTTGCTCAGCAGTTCATTTACCACGATGCTCCACAGCAGTGGAGAAAGAACTCCTCCCTGTGGGCATCCTTTTGTGGGTGTTCCTTGGACTGATACTCCCCCAAGCTCGACGTTCAGTCTCCTGTTTGCAAGCATACTCTGGGTCCAGTCAATCAGTGCCTCTGATATTCCATGTTTGGTCAGTGCTTCTTGTATCACTTTATATGAGGTGCTGTCAAAAGCTCCCTCAATGTCCAAGAAGACTCCCAATGCGTAGCCTTTGTCCTCCAGCTGTCCCTCTATCCGCCCCACTAGTCGGTGCAGTGCCGTTTTTGTTGACCTGCCCTCCCTGTAGGCGTATTGACAGGGGGCCAGCGGATGTTGGATCAATGGCCTTCTTTTCAGGTATCCATCAACCAGCCTTTCTAGTGTCTTTAAAACAAAGGAAGTCAAGCTGATGGGTCTGTAATCTTTGGCTATTATATGCCCGTTTCTCCCCAGCTTGGGTATGTAAACTACTCTAGTTCCTCCCCAAGCCTTTGGAACGTATCTCAGGGCTATACTAGCCCTGAGTATTTTTGTCAGTGGTCCCATCAGCACCCCCAGACCCCTTTGTAGTAGGGCCGGGAATATGCCGTTTGGTCCCGCTGCTTTATAAAAGCCGAATGAGTTTACTGCCCAATCTATTCCTTTAGGGTGTACGATCCTGGCTGCCAGTGACCATTCCCTGGGCTTGTGGAAGTCCCTAGGCTTCTCTCCTGTGCAGCCCGTCTTATTTTGACTCGTCTGAAAGCCCGGAAAGTGGACTTCCATTAAATGTGTTAATGTGCTTTGCACGTGTTAAAAGATTTGAATATGGTAATTAGTTTTGTCACCGCCGCGGGGGCAGCACCTCGTGGCCGATCGCCGGCGACGGATCGATATCGATCTGTCGTTCGATATTTTGCCTCCGATTCTCGAAGGCGTTGCCAGCTCGAGTATTTCAGTGTTCACTCAGCTGTGCCTAGCATCGTCTCGTGTGCAACGAAGTTCTTGAAACTATAGAAGATTACTCATAGATCGACTCATCAGGAAGACTCAAGCTATTGTCTACAGTGCAACTCAGCCAGTGCATTTTCGCCGTGTGCAAAATTCGACGAACCGACTGGCAGACATCATCCTGCAGCACGAGGCGTGTTGAACCTCGTGCTCAGTTACTCAAAAGACTTCGCAGCGTCTTAGCTTCAGAATTTATATAATTGTGCTTGCAGTTTCAACTCAGTGCGAACTCTAACAAAACTCTCAATTCAACCGTGAACTCAGTGAAACTCATCATAAATTCAGTACGGATCTCACCGGGCGAACACGTGTTCACCGCGTGCTGCCGCGTGGCTCTAATTCGAAGGATTTCCACCCGCCTTTTCGTATAATCTCAAACCGGCCACGACCGCGTAACATCTCCGCGGCGTTCTGTAATTCTCATTTAATTTTGTAAAACTTCATTTTCATACAGCACATTATCCGTGAATTCGCCATTTGGTAGCTTTATACAGTTCAAATGCGATTTTTTATTTGTGCTGAAGATTTTGCTTAGTCTCGAGGCCTCCACTGTTCCTTCGATACTATCGCAATATTCCTTCCAGCTTTTGCGTTTGGCTTTGATAATGGCTTTGCTGTATTCTCTTTGGGCTTGCCTAAAGCTCTCCCAGTGGGCAGCTTGTCCAGTGCTTTTTGCCTTATTGAAGAGACATCTTGTGGTCGACCTGAGCTTTCCCAGCTCTTGGTTCCACCATGGGATCCTGGTCTTACCACTCCTTTGTCTCTCCGGGCAGTTGTTCTCATAAGCCTTGATTATTACCTCCCCAAGGCTCTGTGCTGCTTCGTCTAAATTATTTTTAGTGTGGAATCTGGATGGGATTCTGGTTACTTGGGCAGTTAATTCCGCCTTGTAGTCCTCCCACCTGGTTTGCCTTAGGTTTTTTCCCCATGTTATCTTCGTTTCCGCTTGCAGGGTTAGAGTATGCTTCGATGGTCGGATCTCGAAGGTTCATTTAAGACCCCCAATCTCTCACCAAGCTCGCTAGATCACCCGTGCAAAGCGTAATATCAATAACTTCTTGTCTCCTCGAGTCCATGAAGGTGAAGTCATTGACTCGGTTGAGGATGATCAGCTCTGACCTAACGAATTCATGTAAGTTTTCTCCCCTTGGGTTGATATCCGTGCTCCCCCAACTTAAGTGATGGGAGTTTGTGTCACAACCCAAGAGTATTTTCACATTTTTCGGTCCTGGCCAATTTGACCAGTTTACTCACGCTTTCCTGCGGCGGTGGTTCCAAGGAGTTGTAGGACATGTAGACTGACCCAATGTACAATTCCCTAGTCCTCCCGTCGATGCTGCAAGGTCCGATCCGTATCACCGTCTGGTCTCCGTCGCTGACCTGTGGAACTAAAACTGCATTAAGTCCTTTTACCAAAATACAAGTTCTAGGCTTGGTGCTTGAGCGGGCATAATATAATTTGCCACATCCTCCCAAGCTTTTTACAGCATTATTTATGAGCCAAGGCTCTTGTATTAATGCTATACCTGTTTGCACCATAGCCATGCTTCTGGCTAAGATCGCCGAGGCGCCTTTGCTATGATGCAAGTTGATTTGGGTTATTGGGAAGCCGAGCCCGGCCATTTCTAAGCCGGTCCAGCCTCTATAACCGTTTTTCCCCTCTCGTCAGAACTCTCCTTGCGGTCCTTGTCAAGCAGCTTTACAGCCGCCCGACCCGTCCCGCAGAAGGGCCTAAACTTGCAGGCTCAGTGCCTCGAAGAATGTCCCACCCACCAGGCAAGCGAAATGGGAGTTTGTTTCGTCTCCCCTCTCGCTCCCCCGGGTGACGAGCCACAATCCGGCCTCGAGATCCTTGTTCTGTCTGTCCAGGAGCCTCAAGGCTTCCTGGGCAGACAGCCCCGGTTCCTCTACGTGCACCACCAAGCGGTGGCGCTTTAGAAGCTCCTCTGCCGGCAGCACACGCAGAGGTCCCGTCTCCAACTTGAAGCCCAGGGCCTGGCTTTTCAGCCAGGCCCCGGTCTCCTCGTCGGTGCAGGCAAACACAAGGGCCCCGTTTCTCTTCCACAACCCGGAAAAGGTCGGAGCCCTCAAGTCCTTCGGGAGCTAAAGAATGCTCTCCCGGATCACTTTCCTGATCCAGGCAACCTCCTCAGCCCCCAACTTCTTGTCAGGATAGCTCTCTAATACGAAGGCTAACCTGACAATCCCCCTGGCTGCCTGGGCATATGATCCCTGATCAGTGACCTTAGGTCTCTTGCCTCGGCAGTCATTGGGACTGGCAGTCGTGTGGTCCGATCTGGTCCGTTTGCACGTCCCAGGCCTGGTCCCCCCCTTCCTGAGCAGCTGCGGTTGATCCAGGGGAGTCACTTGCTGCCCCCCTCCTTCTCCCTCTGCAGCTGCTTCTTTAAGCGGCGCCTCGCAGCCCCGCTTCTCTTATTTTTGGTTTTGGGACGGTCCCCCGAGGATCCTGCCCCATCCCCAAGGTTATCCTCCGGTCAAAGGCTCTCTTCCGAGGCCCCGCCCTGGAGGGTGTTGTCTATATTTAAATTTTTCAATTCGTCTGGTTCCATATTGTTCACACGAGTGACGCGGAAGCGCGGTATCACCCGGGCAGAGCCGCGTTGCCCGGGGCTTAGTTTTTTACTCCTGGATTTCGCCCGGTGTTCAGGAGTGACCGTTTAAGACGCAGCTCTCTCTGCGCCACGCAGCCCTCGGCACGGTCCGAACACCTTGGCTTGGGTGAGCTACTCCTTGGTCACCGGTAGCACAACCCGCCCCACGTCTTCACGTTCATTCATACTCTCCTTGCGGAGAGTTCCATGCACCGAGGAGAGCCCGTTTATAGAGATCCTCTTCAGTCACACTTGGGGCGGACTAAGCCGATACAGCAGAGTACGCCCTGTTAGTTCTTTTACTTGCCGTGAGGCAGGCGACGGGATCCCGTCCGTCACCAAACTAGTTGGTGACGGGCGCGATCCCCTCCGTCTTCCCGGCTAAGCCCACTTACCAGCGGCAAGGTCTCGTGGCTCCCAAAGTGGGTCGATTAAGCGTAAGTAGAAGTAAAAATTTTACTTGGGGTGCTAACTTTATACTCAAATTTATTTTTTAATTTCTGTAAAAAATATTATCTAATAAACGTTTTTCTTTATCTAACATTTAATAACAAACGACTAACAATCGATTGGCTATAACGAAAATTAAAAACTCCAAAATGGGGGTGCTAACTTTATTGAGGTACAGAGAGCCCAATTCTGAATCGCGGCTTGCTACGCGTACATATGCAGAGGCTCGTTCGTGTGAAGCCAGCGCTTCGGCTGCCGTCGGATAAAGAAAAAAACCAGAGCTATACACTATCTGTCCTACTCTTTCGCGGCGTCGTCGGTAACTCGGTAGTCTCGGTATCGCGCAAGCATGATAGTAACCAGCCCTATGACACTCAGAAACTATCGTGTCTAAAAAGTGAAGCCTATCCGCTACGCAACGCTAGGCTGCAGTTACCAAGGTTACAATAGTATATGCTGCCTAAAATACTATATTATATGCATTATATGCTACTCATGCTGCTTTAAATTTACAAGAATACTCACTTATAACATAATTCTGTGTTTGTTATTTAATTAAAAGACATTGAAAAAAGACAGAATTATGTTGTAAGTGAGAATTATTCAAGTACTGATGCAAATGGAAAGCAACTTTATATATTATTGTTAAAATATATGCGCTTTAAACAATAATTATAAATTTAACTTTAAATAAAAATTGAATCAATTTACAAATAAATAATTCTAAGTAGACCGGATACGCTACGTGACTTTATGTCAATTAGATAAGCAAGGGAATAAACCTCTTAAGACAAAGGTCCGGGAAGCCCCTTTCTGTCCCAAAGATAAAACTAATATCGGGACTGCCTCACTTGAAAAAGAGTCGTCGTCGGGTACAGACGTGTTACATTTTGAAACCTCCTTAAATTCAGTTCTGTATTCTTTTATGTTATTTCACGTTATTTTATAACGAGTGTGTAAAACCAAAGTTAAATATATATATATCAGTGTTTGCGAAATAAAGAGTTTTTATTACAAAATTATCCACGCATCTCAGAAATAATTTTTACATGGTAGCAGAGCGTGGTTGGAAAATCAAAAGGTGTTTACCACAATAAAAGTGAATGCAACTTGGCTTTGAAGTTGATTGGAACGATATTAAAAAAATAACAAAAGGAACTATTACAAAAATAATTAAAATTAAAAACGACATTCAACAAAAATCAAACACTGATATCGGAATACAAGAAGACGAAGAAATGGCTGAAGAAATTAAAATTCAACAGTTCAATGGACAAGATTACAATTTATGGAAGAAGCAGATACTACTTTATTTAAAATTGAAAAAATGTGATGAGGTGGCAATCAGACCAATGCTATCGTCTGACAATTCAACAACATGGGCTGAAAGTAATCTTAAAGCCATGAATTACATTTATTGCGCCATATCAAATGAACAACTCGAATTTGTGAGCAATGAAGAAACGGCTTACAATATACTAAAAAAATTTGATGAAATGTATTCCAGAGAATCTACTGCGATACAAATTTGTGTGCGAAATAGACTGGAAAAAATAAAGTTAATGGATTATGATGATTCAAGTGCATATTTTACAGACTTTGAAAAATTAATAAATGAACTAAAATCATCAGGTGCCACAGTGACAGAAAAGGAAAAATTGAATTATATGCTACGCACGTTACCCGAGTCGTTAAGTTATGTCGGAGACTTAATTGATGCTGTAAGAGAGCAAGACCAGACATGTGAATTTGTTAAAAACAAGATCAAGATGTGAGAAATACGCGATAAAACTGAACAAGGAAGGAATGTGACAAAATCAAGTGCTTTTAAAGGCGAAAAAAGAATACAGAAAAAGAACGTGTTATAAGTGTGGTAAACCCGGACATTTAAAAGCAAACTGTCGTGCAAATGGATCAAAAGGAAGTTATAAAACCCAGAATTCAACAGAACAAGTGTATCCACAAGAAGGGGGCAGCTTCAACTACAGAGGAAACAATTTCAACACTCAAGGATATTTTCCGAGAGGAAGAGGAGGATATTTTAATACACGTCAGATAAACAACCCCAGAGGAAGAAGAATCATGCAAGCCATCAGAAGATATAATCAAAATAGAAACTTTAATAGAGACAGTAATTGCGAAACAAATACCAGCGAATCAAGCGTCTTCGAAACCGAAATAAACGAAAGTAAGAAAAATATAGAAATTATGAATACGGAAGTAAATATTTGCAACAAAAAAGAAATTAATTGGGTGATAGATAGCGGCTGTACCGATCATATTATAAATAATGATACATTTTTTGATGAATTTGTAACTTTCCAAAAACCGGTAGACGTTAAAATAGGCGACGGAAGATGTATTAAGGCAACAAAAATAGGAAATATTAAAACAATCTTTATAAATCATGAATCAAAAGTACCAATATTAATTACAAATGTATATTATGTAAAAGAAATGGACAAAAATTTACTAAGTGTAGCAAAAATAACAAATAATTTTACAGTAATAGCAGCTGGATATACAACAAAAATTTACAATAAAAAAAATAAATTAATTGCCGTAGCATATAAAGACAATGGATTGTAGAAATTGAAAAGTTTTTTTAAAAATAATGAATCAAACATTACATCAAGAGTAAATAATGCTATCACACAAAAAGAAAGACTACATAGAATACTAGGACATGTCAATTTTAAATATTTAGAGGAAATGTGTAAAAATAAATACGTAAATGGAATACCGGAAAAATTAGAATCTGATCAATTTAAATGCGCTACCTGTATTAAAAATAAAATGCATAACCTTCCCTTTGAAAATCAACGAACAAAAGCCAAAAATTTATTAGAAATCATACATTCTGATTTAAATGGTCCCCACCAGACAATAGGTATAAATGGAGAAAGATATTTTCTAACTTTTATCGATGACTTTAGTAAAGCAGCAAGAATTTATACAATTAAATCTAAATCGCAAGTATATGATTGTTTTGTTGATTATGTAAATAATATTGAAAATTTAACTGGCAAAAAAATAAAAAAATTAAGATGTGACAATGGAAAAGAATATATTAATAAAGACATATTTAATTTTGCAAGAAATAAAGGATTCATAATAGAGCCGTGTCCACCATATGTTCACCAATTAAATGGCACAGCTGAGCGTTATAATAGAACCATAATGGATATGGCAAGATGTTTGTTAACTGAATCAAATTTAAGTAAAAAATTTTGGCCTGAAATAGTTAGAACTGCGTCATATTTGAAAAATAGAACTTTGTCAAATACAGAAATTAAAAAAACACCTTATGAAATTTTAACGGGAATAAAACCAGACATTAAAAATTTGCGTTTATATGGAAGTAAAGTCTTTGTAAGGGTACCGGAAGAAAAGCGTAACTCAAAATGGGACCGTAAAGCAGACCTTGGTCTATTATTAGGATACGAAAATGTAGGATACAGTTTTAATAAATAATAAAATAACAATTGCTAGACACGTAGATATAATAGAAGATGAAGAAAATTTAATTGGATTTAGTAATGATGAAAATAACGTTGCTTGCGAAGAAGAAGATAATAATTTAGGTAATGACACAATTATAATTAGTTCCGATGAAGAAATGGATTTAAATCAAAGCTTTAAAAGACAGAATGAAGTAAGGAAATCATCAAGAAATAGGAAAAGACCAGATAGATATGGTGACAATATTGCGACAGATTTTGTATATGTAAATTATGTAAGTGCGGACAGTCCTCTCAATTATAATGATGCTATAAACTCAAAGGAAGCAGATGGCTGGAAGCAAGCCATGGATAAAGAAATAGAGTGTTTAAAGAAAAATAAAACATGGAATTTAGTTTCGTCACCATCAAATAAAAAAATTTTAAGTGTAAAATGGATATATACAAAGAAACCAAATAATTTAAAAAAGGCTAGACTAGTAGTTCGAGGATTTGAACAGGAAGAAAACTTAGAAGACATATATTCACCCGTTGCAAAGATACAAACATTAAAACTTCTATTAAGCTATTGTTGTCAAAATAAATTATCTATATTTCAGATGGATGTTGAAACAGCGTTCTTAAATGGTAATATCAAATCCGAAGTATATATTAAGCAGCCACAAGGTTATGAAGACGGAACAGAAAATGTATGCAAACTAAATAAGGCTTTGTATGGGTTAAAAGAAAGCCCAAGATTATGGTATGAGTGCTTGAATAATTACTTAAGTAAACTAGGATTTGAAAAAAGCAACAATGATTATTGTCTTTATATATTAAATTGTAATAGTGATAAGATATACTTAATAGCGTTTGTGGATGATTTACTAATTTGCGGAAAAAACTTAACTAAAATAAATCAAATTAAAGAAGAATTATCTAAAAAATTTATGGTAAAAGATCTTGGAAAAATAAAAATGTACTTAGGAATAAATATTATATATGATTTAAATAATAATAAAATGACACTAGATCAATCTGATTATATAGAATCACTTGCAAAAAGATATAATATAGAAAACTCAAAAACATTCCAAACTCCAATGGAACAAAACTTAAAGTTAGAACCAGCACAATCAGTAAATACAAGTATTAAATATAGAAATATAATTGGAGCATTACTGTATATAAGTACCGGTACAAGAGCTGATGTAAGCTATAGCGTTAATTATCTTAGTCGCTTTCAAAATTCATATACAGAAACACACTTTAAATATGCCCTGAGAATTTTAAAATATTTATACCAAACAAAAAATCTGAAACTAACGTTTGAAAAGGGTATAACATATGAACCTCTTGAATGTTTTGTTGATGCTGATTGGGCTGGAGACATAGTGGATAGAAAATCCACAACTGGGTATGTGATTAAGTTTTATGGCAATACTATATATTGGAAATCCCGAAAACAGGGAAGTGTAACGAAATCATCCACAGCCGCCGAATATGTTGCGTTATCAGAAATTGTAAGCGAAATTAAAATTATAATAAATCTACTAAGAGATTTAGGAGAAATTATAGATAAACCAGTAAAAATTTATGAAGACAACACAGGAGCAATTGCATTAGCAAAATATGGAAATTTAACTAAAAATTCAAAATATATAGAAGTACATTCACACTACATACATGAAAATTATAGTCAGGGAATAATTGATATTATTAAAATAAATACGGATGATAACCTGGCAGATATATTCACTAAATCTCTTGGTAGTACCAAGTTTAAGAAATTTAGAAATTTGTTAAAAATTATATAATCGTTTTCTTTTTTAAAGTATAAATTTAAGGAGGAGTGTTAAAATATATGCGCTTTAAACAATAATTATAAATTTAACTTTAAATAAAAATTGAATCAATTTACAAATAAATAATTCTAAGTAGACCGGATACGCTACGTGACTTTATGTCAATTAGATAAGCAAGGGAATAAACCTCTTAAGACAAAGGTCCGGGAAGCCCCTTTCTGTCCCAAAGATAAAACTAATATCGGGACTGCCTCACTTGAAAAAGAGTCGTCGTCGGGTACAGACGTGTTACATTTTGAAACCTCCTTAAATTCAGTTCTGTATTCTTTTATGTTATTTCACGTTATTTTATAACGAGTGTGTAAAACCAAAGTTAAATATATATATATCAGTGTTTGCGAAATAAAGAGTTTTTATTACAAAATTATCCACGCATCTCAGAAATAATTTTTACAATTATAAATAACATATACTATTTTATAAACTGGGTAGACAAGTATTAAATAATAAAATTATTTTTGCAATATCTTGTTCGAAACGAAATTAAAAGCGCGTATTATTTGGCGTTAAGCGTATGCGAAAAACTCTGTATTTCTCGCTTGTTGCCGAGTTTCGACTCGGAGCGAGGTGTTTTCGTTCGTATCGGCTGCCCTTGGTCGGTTCATTGCCGGATCGCTCCGGTTTGGCGAGAAATGTTGTTGCCAAAACGGAGCGATCTGCCGACTGACCCTGGGAAAGCCGGCGAACGGGAGGCCCCTCGACTGGGAAGAATTTCCCAGTTCGATCGACAACGGCTCAGTATCTTGAGCACACGCGAAGGATCGAGATAGATCGTAGCTTGCGTAGATCTCGGTTAAACTTTGTACTTATTTTCGGCTGTCGCCTGCAGCGGAGAGTGATCGATGCGAAACCGTCGCGTATCGAGTTAAATTACAAAAAAATCAATGTAAATAGATACTCGGTTTGTAAATAGATTGTGTGCGTCCAAAATTAGACTATTATTATTTAAAGGCTCTTGACTCTCGGATTTAGCGATTTCTTGCGCTTGGACAAAAAAAGAGATACCCGCTTCCCTTCGCGGAAAAGCAGCGCGGATTCACGCGAAAGTCGCTTTATTTCGGATACTAAACATTTGGTCTTTCGAGCCGAATTCCGAGAACTTGAATCGGTGACCGTGTGCAGTGCCGCGTGTTAGACGAAGAGAAAGAATGAGTTTGGAGCCAGACGGTCTTGTTCGCGCCCAGGGCAAACTGCTTGGACGAATTAGTTGGGCCCACGATAATCTGAAGAAATCGGGCGCGGCTAAGACGACGCTCGGGATATTGGAGGCGCGCCTTGGTGGCCTTGAGAGTAACTGGGCCAAATTCGAGGCCAATCATCAGAAGATTCTCAATTCTACCAAGGCCGACGAGGATCTCGACTATTTAAAGCTAGGAACACTAGCGAAGGCCGAGGAAGCGTTTCTCCAGCAGCGAACCATCTTCTTAGATCTTTTGCGGTCCCACAAGGCAAAGGAAAGGGAGATGGAGACAAAGGAGACTGAGGGGGCGAAAGCTTTATGCCGAGCTGCACGTACGCAGATCCAGGTGCCGACCTTCTCCGGGAAGTATGAGGACTGGCCGGCTTTCCGAGACCTGTTCTCTTCCGTCGTCATCCAAGACAAGACGTTGTCGCCGGTGGAGCGCCTCCACTTCCTGAAGACGTCCCTGAAGGGTGAGGCCGAATTGCTAATTCGTCACATCCCGGTAACGAACGCGAATTTCGAAAAATCGTGGAAGCTAGTCACAGACTATTATGATAAGCCACGCCATCTCGTCCGCGCTTATCTCGATAATTTTCTAGCGGTGCCAAAATTAAAACGCGAATCGGCTGAAGATCTCCGCCAGCTATTTCACACGCTGCGATCGACCGTTAATTCACTTGAGAGTATCGGCCGGCCGATCTCGAGCAGCAAGGATCTGTTCGTTCACCTCGCTGTTAACTTGCTCGACCCGCAGACGCGCCGCGAATGGGAACGATCGATAAACGATTCCACTGCACCTCCGGAGTATGCGGTTCTGGAGACGTTTTTGGAACGCTGTCTTTACACATTGGAGGCAGTCGCAGCGAACAAATGCGAAAACGCGATCTCGCAACCGGTCGGTGCCGCTACCAAACAGGCGCGAAATCACGCGGCTCGAAAGGCGGAGGCTAAACCGGAGAAGAAGTCGGGCCGCTGCGCGCTCTGTACCCGAGATCATTTTCTACTATTTTACGAGGAGTACCGGAGGAAGAGCCCCGCCGAAAAACTGGCTGTTGTTCGCGATCGGAAACTGTGCGTGAACTGTCTCGGACAGCATCAAGCCTCGGCGTGCGAATCAAAGAAGAATTGCGCGGCGTGCGGCTCGCGTCATCATTCGAGCGTTCACGACGCGTGTCGCATGGAAGAGGTTTACATAACGAGTCAAGCGGCGGGCGGTTCGCGCACGCGAGTATCCGCCGTATTGTTAGCGACCGCTCGGATTCTGGTCGCCGACCGCTTCGGTGAGCGGCATCTTGTTCGTGCTCTGATTGACCAGGGCTCCGAATGTTTCATGGTCTTGGAGCGGCTTGCGCAGCGGCTGAGAGTGGAGCGAGCTCCCGCCGCCGTCTCGGTCTTCGGCATCGGTGGTAACAAGGCGGCGATGTCGCATTCCTGCGTGCAGATTGACGTCTCCCGACGCACGAGCGGTCCCGCCCTGCGCATGAAGGCCTTCGTGCTTCTTCGGCTGACTGCTTACGCCGGAAGGCTGGCTTCACCAGTCGGCCCGTGGCCTCACCTTCTCGGGCTGGAACTGGCCGATCCCGAGTACGCTGCCGCGGACGCCGTGGACCTCTTGTTTGGCGCGGAGGTGTTTGCGGCAATAATTCTGCCGGGCTTGAAGAAGGGTGCTCCGTCGCATCCAGTTGCTCAAAATACGAGTCTCGGCTGGATACTGTCGGGTCGAGTCGGCGATTCGTTACAAAACCACCCCTCGCGCTCCTTTCAATGTCGGGTGGACGACGAACTTATGAGTCTGATGAGGGGCTTCTGGGCGCAGGAGGAGCTGGGAGCTGATCGGTTAGCTCCGTCGGCGGAGGATGAAGCGTGCGAGCGTCACTTCTGCGAGACGCACTCTCGCGCGCCCGATGGCCGGTATCGCGTGCGTCTGCCCTTGAAGACCTCTCTGCCTGACTTCTCCGGTACCAGGCGGCTGGCGTTGCGGATGCTCAAGCAGACCGAGAGGAAGTTCCGTCGCGACGCGAAATTCCAGGAAGCTTACCGCGACTTCATGCAACAGTATGAGAGCCTGGGGCACATGACCGTCGCGTGCGACGACGCCAATCTGACAGGCCGGCCGTGCTACCTCCCGCACCACGGCGTTCTTCGGGAATCAAGCACTTCCACGAAACTGCGGGTGGTTTTTAATGGCTCGGCTCGCGGATCTTCTGCCGAATCCTTAAATCAATTTTTGATGACCGGTGCGAATCTGCTGCCTGCTCTGGCGGATGTACTGCTGCGGTGGCGACGTCATCGATTTGCCGTGGCGGTGGACGTTGAAAAAATGTACCGCCAGATCGAAGTTGATCCTCGCGACCGCGACCTTCAGCGGATCCTTTGGAGGAACGATCCGGAGTCGGAGATTCGCGAATTCCGGCTCAATACCGTGACGTACGGGCTCTCCTGTGCCCCCTTCCTGGCGATTCGCACCCTCCGGCGGTTGGCTGACGATGACGGAACTGCTTGGCCGTTGGCGGCGGAGGCCTTGGTCAAGGACACCTACATGGATGACGTCCTTACCGGGAGGCCGATCATCGAGGCCGCCCGAGACATCCGGTTGCAGCTTACCCAACTCTGCAGGGCGGGCGGATTCCCCCTGCGTAAGTGGTCGGCCAGCGATCCGGCGATTCTGGACGGTCTCGACGACGAGGACCTACTGCGACGAGAGCCGCTTTGGTGGCAGCCTTCCGAGGGGCACCTCATCTTGGGCCTTCGGTGGTACCCGTGTCGCGATGAATTCTCCTTCGTCGCTCCGCGGCTGCCTTTCGAGATCATTTCGCGACGCTCCGTGTTGTCTCTCGCCGCTCGTATGTTTGATCCCTTGGGCTGGTTGTCTCCCACTACTTCCTTGGCGAAGATCTGGATCCAGTCGTCCTGGTTATAGGGCGTCGACTGGGACGCGTCTCTCCCGGAGGCGCACGCTGTGCGCTGAAGGTCGTTTTACTCGAAGATGGCGAGCCTGGAGGCTATTCGCGTGCCGCGATGGACGGGCTGCGGGGAGGCCGAGGCGACGTCGATCGTCCACGGCTTCGCTGATGCGTCGGAGCGAGCGTTCGCGGCCGTCGTGTACTTGAGGACCGCGGCCCCCTCCGGCAGGGTCGAGGTTCGACTGCTCGCGGCCAAAACGAAGGTCGCGCCTCTGAAGCCCGTGACGCTGCCCCGACTTGAGTTGTGCGCTGCGGCGCTGCTCGCTAAATTTATCGCTCATCTTCGTGAAGTTTTAGATTTAAGAGAGCCTCCGGTCCTCTGATCGGACTCTACAGTGACTCTGGGCTGGATTCAGGGTCATCCTAGCCAATGGAAGACGTACATCGCTAACAGGGTCAGCGAAATTCAAACGTCGTTCCTGACGCCGTTTGGAGACACGTTTCGGGCCGCGATAACCCAGCGGACTGCGCCTCAAGAGGTCTCCTCCCCGCCGAGCTGCAGGATCACGAGCTCTGGTGGACCGGCCCCTCCTGGTTGTGCCGGACTCCGGAAAAGTGGCCTGCACCGAGAGACGCCGCGGAGACATCTGACCTGCCCGAGCGCCGAACTCAGGCTCACGCTTCCCGCGCCACTGACGCCGGAGCCCCCGAGGACGAGAGCAGTGGTCTCAGATTGCAGACGGGCACAGCACGTGGCAAACGCCTCGGCCAGCATCGGCTGCTGGAAGAGCGCAGACGTATGTCATATCTGACTCTGTCTCTCTAGAACTACGTGACGTCGGCTGTAGTTCTAGAGAGACAGAGTCAGATATGACATACGTCTGCGCTCTTCCAGCAGCCGACGCTGGCCGAGGCGTTGCAGGCGCTGCGGGCGCACACGGACACGGCATTGTGCTTAGTGTGCGTATGTTGCCCGTCTGCAATCTGAGACCACTGGACGAGAGGTTGACCTGCTTCTCGGAGCTGAGAAGACTCTGCCGAGTCACTGCGTGGTGCCTTTGTTGGCACTTTCGAAGGACGTCTCCAACCTTGAAACCCGCCAAGCCGAGGTTTCTCAACGCCGAAAAGCTAGAGGAGGCCCGATTTTGCTGGATACGAGCGGTGCAGCGCTCGCGCTTCTCCGAGGAGCTTGCCTCGCTGGAGTCCGGCCGACCGATCGCGTCTCGCGGAGGGCTCGACAAACTTAGTCCGTCCCGGGACGACCGAGGGCTACTGCGAGTAGGTGGCCGCTTGGAAAACTCCGCTCTTCCGTTCGATCGCAAGCATCCGGTGATCTTGCCATTCGACTCCCATTTGACCCGGCTTGTGGTGGAGGCCTGCCATCGCCGCGTTTTGCACGGGGGCGTCCAGCTGACCTTGGGCGCCCTCCGTCTGGATTACTGGGTTCCGCGCGGGCGATCTTTGGTTAAGCGGGTGATCTTTCGCTGCGTTACTTGCGTCCGGTGGCGCGCGTCGTCCCCTCAACCGCTGATGGGGAATCTCCCCTCCCCTCGAGTCACCCCGTCGCGGCCCTTTTTCCACACGGGTTTGGATTACGCCGGGCCCATCTGGCTCCGGTCCTCGAAGGGTCGAGGGCGGCACGCGAGTAAGGGTTTCCTCGTTATTTTCGTCTGTCTGAGTTCGCGGGCCGTTCACTTGGACGTTGCCTCCGATTACTCGGCTGACGCGGTCGTAGCCGTTCTACGTCGTCTTATGGCTCGTCGGGGCGTTTGCCATACCATCTACAGCGATTGCGGGACGAACTTTGTGGGCGCCGACGCGCAACTCCGCCAATTATTTGCCGCGAGTCATTGTGAGGCGCAGTGTATGGCCCATCTATTAGCCTGCGAGAAAATCTGGTGGCGATTTAATCCCCCCGCAGTGCCGAATTTCGGGGGCTTGTGGGAGGCAGCGGTCAAGACGGCTAAGATCAATCTGAGAAGATTGATCGGAGAAAATCGGTTAACCTTCGAGGAAATGTCGACTCTCCTCGCTCAAATAGAAGCCTGTTTAAATTCGCGCCCGCTCGCCGCTCTTTTGGATGACCCCGCTGACTTGGCCGCTCTTACCTCGCTCAAACCTGCGCTTCCTTGTTGCTCTCACGCGTAAATTAATTAATTTTTTTCTCGAAAACTACTGAGAATTTTTAAAAACCGTAAAGGACTTTTCGTCTTATCTCGGCGAGTTCTACCTAAAATTTTCGGGTCAGTCCACTGATCTGGGACACCCTGTATATTCAGGGTGTCCCAGACATAACGAAAAATATTGGAAGAATAGATAGAATTGATTGAGATAAGTAGAAAAGTCCCGTACCATTTTGCAAAATTCTCAACCGTTATTGAGAAAAAAATTAAAATATATAAATTGTATAGGCGTAAGAGCGACAAGGATGCTGCACGTGAGTGAACGCGACAGGCGAATGGCTAGAAATGGCGCCGTCGTCTGTCGCGCTCACTCACGCGCAGCATCCTTGTCGCTCTTACGCCTATACAATTTATACATTTTAATTTTTTTCTCAATAACGGTTGAGAATTTTGCAAAATGGTACGGGACTTTTCTACTTGTCTCAATCAATTCTATCTGTTCTCCCAGTATCCTTCGTTATGTCTGGGACATCCTGTATATGGTGTTTATTTCCCTTGCGGGGTACACGCGGACCTCCGCTCCGGACGAGTAGAAATATAAAAATCAATCATTTTACAAAAAATAATGTCTACATGTTCTTTACATAGAAATGTTAAACTTTTAACGTCAATATTTTCAAGAACTTTATCATATACGTCTACCTGTTTGCAATATTTTGAAAATAAATATTCTAAATATTTAATAAAATTGAACAAAACATCAAACCTCAAGTGAATCTTGATTTAGGCGACCTGTTAATACAGATGGAAAATTTTGATGTGTGGTTAGATATTTTACTAAATCCAATGCTGATTTTATTGTCACTCTGAGACCTTCAGCAGTTTGTCTTGTTAAAAATTGCTTCTTAGAGATAGTACCATCAATTTTATGTTGTTCCCAATTATTCAACTTTACTAAAGATTCTTTTAAAATTTAGTTAAAAATTAAATTTGTTTAGCATTAAAAATATACTAGCTATTATATGTACATAAATGTATACCTTATAATCTGTATTTTCGACAGTCACACCTTCAGAAAATTTATTACGATTTAACGCATCAAATAAGTTATTTATCCATTCACAGCAGTTGGCAGTATCATCATATACTTGTAACTCAGGTAAAAAGTTTTTATAAAACCTTAAACT
Organism: Cardiocondyla obscurior; assembly: GCF_019399895.1. NCBI lineage: Eukaryota > Metazoa > Arthropoda > Insecta > Hymenoptera > Formicidae > Cardiocondyla > Cardiocondyla obscurior. Next base: position 763,574 of record NC_091871.1, on the reverse strand, counting down.
ATTAGCCATTGATTTAATGAAAACCTGTATAAGTAATGAATGTATGAAATATATGGTTAAAAGATTACGATGGTAATTACTATATTGTGTTATAGTAAATAATTTGTTTTACTTGAGCAGCTAGATGAACTCTCATTTTAGCTGCATGAGTAAGCGTTAAATAAATATATGTAATTTTAGGGCATATTCGCATTCGAGCTGGTATTGTTTAATCTTTTGTAGGGTTTCGTGATATAATTTTTCCAGGATCCGGCGAAATAATCAAAACACTGAGAGATCTGGTGAACGATCGATTTATTCAGAGAGAGAGCCCCGATTCGCACGGGGCCGGTCTTTTTATCTTTTCTCCCGACGCTCCTACTTTTCCTATGTCGCCAATAGCGTCGTCTAATTATTTTGTTCGAACTTTTAACGTATTTTGGTCGTGTCGTCGACCCCGCGAACGGCCGTGAGCCTTTATTATTTACCCAGATAGCACAGAAGACTTTCCGGCGACTAAAAGTCGACTATTCTTGGTCGACCAAAAGTAATCTTTTTTAAGTCGACATTTAATTGACATTTTTAAGAGTTTATTTTGTCGACTTTAATTGTCGACTATAAGTAGACGATAATTTTACGTATGTTGTTAAAAATAGGACAAGTGATTAATAGTCGCCTATCGTTACCACGTTACGTGCAACAACTAGAAGAGCTTAGAAGTAATCTCCGGAAATCAAAGGTAATTATTTTTTTTTAATATTATATTTATATTTTTATGTCTGATTAATAATAATGTTAATGTTAATAGTCGCCCATCGTTACCACGTTACGTGCAACAACTAGAAAAAAGCTTAAAAGTAATCTTCGGAAAGCAAAGGTAATTATTCTTTTTTAATATTATATTTTTACGTCTGATTAACAATAATGTTAGTGCTAATCATAAAAAATATTATATTTTATTGTAATATTTAGAAATATTATATATTATACATTTTAATATCAATAATTTAATAAGTCATTTTTGAGGTTGTATAAAAATATATGTATGATAATTAGCTATGTTTGAAATTTTGTTAGTTTTTTCTATAAAATGTTTCATTTACAGGCAATATTTTGTTATATTTGGATTGAAGACACCACAAAAATATTTGACGCAAAATATAAAAGAGTACAGAATACGATAATTCCAATGAAACATTGAAAAAACTATTCATCAACTAGTAAGGTAAACACTAAAATATCTACATTATTTCTATTATTATTATTATTATTATTATTATTATTTCTATTATTTCTTTATTATTTCTAAGTAATTTGCGCCTTTTGTTTATTTATTATCTTTGTTTATTTATATATGTTATTATTTATGTTTGTTTATTATCTGAATAATTTTTCATTTTTTTTAATAAAACATTTTAATCATACAAGTGAGTTTGGCTTTGGGGCATCTCTCATAAACGATTGATAACTGAAATTGTTTGGCACCGTATCTGATTTAAAAAAATTTATTTAAAAAGTTTATTGGAACAGTTTTATTTACAAAAATTTGTATTATTATAACGAAGCTGTTTAAGTGTATATTTTTATTTTATGTGTTTTATACATTACTATACAAATAAAATATTTACATTATTTCTATTATTATTATTATTTCTATTATTTCTTCATTATTTCTAAGTAATTTGCGCCTTTTGTTTATTTATCTGAATAATTTTTCTTTTTTTTAATAATACATTTTGATCATACAAGTGAGTTTGGCTTTGGGGCATCTCTCATAAACGATTGATAGCTGAAATTGTTTGGCACCGTGTCTGTTTTTAAAAAGTTTATTTAAAAATTTATTGGAACAGTTTTATTTACAAAAATTTGTATTATTATAACAAAGCTGTTTAAGTGTATATTTTTGTTTTATGTGTTTTATACATTATTATACAAGTGTATATACATTATTGTACAAGTGTTTTATACATTATTTGACGTAGCGGTTAATAATTAATTTAATATAATTACAAGTTACTTATAATTAATATTTACAATTTAAGTTAAAAATTTAAAAAGTTAAAAGTAATTTAAATGTTTCTCACGTATTCAAATTATCACAATCAAATATGTAAATGTTAATAAATATTAGTAATATTATAGATGCCGAAAGACTTTAAACACTTATCTTTGCGTCAAAAATATAGACGTATTAAAACTATTGAAAAATATGATCAAGATATGATTACGTATCGTACCAAAATTCCTGTAACGAATGCAGAAGCACCGATTTGTCAATTGCCGAATGTTAATACAAATGTTTCTACAGAACAGAATTTTGTATTTCATAAACTCACTGAATGTAATAATTGCATATGTTTGACCGACGCTTCTAATGTTGCTAATTGTGCGACAGAATCTGAAAATCGTGCGACAGAATCTAAAAATATCGAACAAAGCAAAGATAAAGTATGTCGCTCCTCAGAACTATGTCATTGGCTAAATTTATGGAAAGTGAGACATAATATTACTCACGCTGCTCTATCAGATTTATTAAGCAAATTACGTACTTGTTGTTACCCTGATCTACAAAAAGATTCAAGAACGCTTCTGAATACACCTCGACATAGCATCATTCAAGTAGTGGGTGAAAATGGAAGTTTTTTTCATTATGGTTTAGAAAAGGCCATACTTGAACAATTGGATTGTACTAATTTCAAATTTCAGCAAGAAATTATTATGATAGACATAAATATAGATGGACTACCGATATCAAAAAGCAGTAAAAGTCAAATCTGGCCAATATTGGGAAAAATTTATGGTGAAAAAATATTTACACCATTTATTATTAGTGCTTATCACGGATATGTAAAACCACCTAATGTTCAAAATTTTTTAACTCCTTTTTGCGAGGAGTATAATAAACTGCAAAATACAGGTCTTTTTTTCAATGAGAAAAGACACAGTGTTCAAATTAGAAGTGTAATTTGCGACAGCCCTGCAAGAGCATTCGTAACTTGTACAAAATCGCACAACGGATTTTTTGGATGTGGAAAGTGCATGCAAGAAGGCACTTATTCCAATCATCACATGTTGTTTTTAGAATCTACCGCACTGCTTCGAACAGATCAAAACTTCAAGAATAGAACACAAGAAGATCATCATACTGGCGTATCTCCCTTTGAATCAATTATACAGTTACCAATGGTTACACGATTTCCTTTGGACTACATGCATTTAATATGTTTAGGAGTCGTGAAAAAAATGTTACAGTTGTGGGTAAATGGATATTATACATCAAAATTAAATGCACGAAAAGTAGCACAGTTATCAGAAATGTTAATTAAAGTGTCGAAATGGGTACCGAAAGAGTTTACTCGAAAACCACGTGCTTTGGATGAATTAACTCGTTGGAAAGCAACAGAATTTCAGGAATTCTTACTGTATTTAGGACCAGTGCTATTGATAAATATTCTACCTCCAGATTACTTGCAACATTTCAACGCATTACATTGTGCAGTACGAATATTATGTCATCCAACAGATTGCTTTCGCAATAATCGATATAGCAAAGATTTAATACTACAATTTATACAGTTATTTAGACACTTATATGGCATCGAAACTATTATTTACAATGTACATAATTTAATTCACATCAATGAAGATGTTCTTCAGTTTGGAGCACTTGACAGTTTTTCAGCTTTTCCTTTCGAAAACTACATGCAATCGATTAAAAAAATGTTAATGAAACCCGATAAACCACTGCAACAGTTATACAGACGAATTTCAGAAAATTGTCACAAAAATATTGAATATGGCAGTATAAATAAATCAAATTTTTTTATATTGAAAAACAAATATTTCGGAGTACTTCCAATGAAGTGTACTAATGCTCATCGTACGATTCAATTTCGTGAATTTTATTTGACTACCAAAAAACCTAATAACTGTTGTTATCTAAAAAATAAAACAATTGTTGTCATTGTACATATATGTTTCAACGAGGAAAATATACCTGTTGTTATTGGGAAGAAATTTTTGACACAGCACTCTTTGCCATACTACCCTTGCGATTCACGAAATATGAACATTTATGTGGTTGAAAACTTATCACACTTATTAATGTGGCCGATAACAGAAATTGCGAATAAAGCCGTCCAACTTCCATTTGAAGAACAAACATCTTGGTGTTGCTTTCCATTATTACACTCATCATAAAACAATATCCATTATAATTTCCGGCTGTAATAACAAAATTTATGTGTCTAATCAATTGTAAACTTTGAGCAACATATATATCTGATTATTGCAGGTATTAAACAAAAGTTAATGTAGTACTTTTAAGTTAAAAAGAATTTAAGTAAATATTTTGCATTTAATTTCTTAAATATAAAAGAAAACATAAAAAAACATAAAACAAAACAAAACAAAACAAAACAAAAACATAAAACAAAACATAAATATAGAAATAACTGTACATACGTGTATTAATCGTGTAATACGTGTAAAAAAAATAATGTAAAAAAATTAATATTTATCTATATATTTCTCATATTTTCAGAATGTCATTTCATATAGTGTTGTATAATGCATACTGTTTAACAGTGCCCACTACATGGATAAATTTTGAAAAAAGTATCTTTTACATGCCGCACAAGACGAAACATTTGACACAAGCTTGTATAAAACAGTCTTCTCCACGTAAAGACTGGAACGAAATATGTTACGATAAAATCTACGGTCCTTACGGTTTGTTTGTACATTTTATATTACATTACATGTAAAAATATAAAACAAAAATAAAACTCTTATCTAACAATATGTTACAGAGAGCTACAAAGATGCACGTGCAACAGAAAAAGTAATAAGTGACATGTCTACATCAGATGATAATATTGTTGCACATGCTCTAGCAGGAAATGCCGAAAAACCAAAGAGGCTGCTAAAAAAACGCAAATTTTACGGTAATCCGTCAAACAACGAAGGTATGTATAGGTTACATTATACATTTAAATGTTATATAATTATTTTATTTTTTAAATAGATTACTATTTTACAAAATTACATTTTCAATATTAATTTATACAATTGTGAAATTCCCTAGGTACTGAAAAACGTATATTGAAATTTCCTTCAAATTACGTTATTGACGAAGAGGAAAATGTACATACGGAGTCAGATAATAAAGTACCAAAACTTTTGGAAACAGTCTTCGACGATTGGATCGCGGTCGATGAGTTACCAAGCACGTCATTAACGCATCAAAATGTATATAACAAAGAAAGTACAGAAGCCCCTGAAGGTATATTGTTATTAATATTTAAGAATTGTTTTACAATTGTATTGAAAAAAAATGTAATACATATTGTACTTTTTTTCAAGATATACTAAAATTGAGCAGCGCTCAACAAAAAGAAGAGAAAGCAGAATCATCGAAAAGTATGCTTGAAATTTATTTATATTTTTTGTTTTATTATGTAATTTGTAACTGAACTTGACATAAATATATTTCTGGTTAATAATTGTGAATTTTATAGGTCAACCACAAATATTATCGGACGTTCCTCTCAAGATCAAGTTAATACATGAAAAATCTATTAATAATATTAGTGACGAAAACAATGAGGAAGAGCACACGTCCTGTTGTAGTAAGTTTTGTTTATTTATACGTTATTATTAAATAATTGTTATTGATAATTAATATTATTATATATAATTGATATTATTACGATGTTATTACATAATTGGTTCTTTGTTTTTCAGAAAAATGTTTAACATATTTTAGCGCTAAATTTGCGTCAGTTGAACGCAAACTAAATAGGATTATTCTCAATCTTGAAAATGAGAAAGATGTGCCAAACAATTTACAAATGCAAGAGGTGTCAATGTTGCCGACATTTCCACTGAATACAGTGGAACAAGTGGAATCATTCAACAATTTGTTAAATGATGAAAACGTTTGGCGGCAATTTGTAAATTTTTTTCCATTATTTCTTAAATATATACATACATGAATAATATAAATTGATTTTAATAAAACATTCAAAACTTATGCAATTCGTATAATTAAATTGTTCTAACTACTAACACAAAAATTGTTTTGTTACAGATTAACAAAATTTCACGAATTGGTGGGGAAGGTGTACCGAAAAACGTGCGAAACATTATGTCGACTATTTTTGGTTACGAGGTTGCGCAATTATATACATGGACAGGACAAAAAAACGCTATCTTTAAAAAAATCGAATAAGTGATGCAATCATTGGTATTTACTTTTCATTTATTTGTTGTTTGTGGTTAAATTATTAATTAGCTAAAAATCTTGAATGTGTCTTGTACGTGTGTTGCTTAATATTTGCAATAGTACTTCTTTCCAGAGCGATAGAGTCCGCTCCGACGTTTTCGAAAAACGTCCGGAGGGTGCTGAGACTGTCGCTCCTCTCCCGAGTGACAAAGTATTGCAAAACAGATATTCCTATATATTATATAGTTATTATTTTATTGGTTTAGCCACAAACAAATTACATATTGCATTTGTATGTAGTACATTTAATTGAAAATTTTTATCTAGAAAAGTATTATCTACATATCACTTTTAATTTCATATTCTATGATTCATATATACATTTAATTGTAACATCACTTTTGAAGAACAGTAAAGCAACGATCACCGAGATAGAATCGTGTATGCAGGAATGGTTGCGACGATCTGGCGACAGACTGAGAGCATTATTAAAAAAATAAAATGTTTAAAAATGTTTAAATGTTTAATGTTTAAATGTTTTATGTTTTATGTTGTAATTATGTTTTATGTTTTTATTATAAATATATAAAATACATAAAAATAAAGTAAATAAAAATTAAAAAAACATAGTTCTTTATTTGTTTTACTCAGATGCTTTATAATATATATATAAAATTTGTTTGTTATTATAATTTTGTATTTATTCCAGTAATATTTTTTAAAAACAATGATAATCATAACTGTATTTTCTTTTTATTGTACTTTTTTATAAAAATTTTTTTAATTGAAATAAAAAAAGTACAATAAAAAGATAATACAGTTATGATTATCACTGTTTTTAAAAAATATCACTGGAATAAATACAAAATCATTAACATACACGACATTCAATAGACAATAAGTAAACGTATAATCGACATAATCTCGACTTATGGTTGACGTAAAGTCAACGATGTCAGCTGACTATTAGTCGAAAACTAGTCGACTATGTCGGTTAACTGCCAGTCGACTATAATTGTGACATATGTCGGCTTTTTGTCGACTATAAGTCGGCATTCTGTTTAAATTCGAAGTCGACTTTATACTTTTTCTGCCGACTGTCAGTCGACGAAAAGTCAACTCTGTGCTATCTGGGTAGCTGCTTCTTATAACAACACGCGCGCGGTCGAAGCAACAATCTATTTATAACGCGAGTCGCCGATCTCGCTTTGTCTTAACTTAAAATATAAAATAATGCCTACACTTTATTTTGTAATATGCGAAAATATTCCCATTTAATTAATTTTTTATTAGAATTAAGCTGACATTAAAAATAAAGAAATTAAATTAAATTTTTACACTTTTGAACGGTGTAGATAAATATTTCATTTAATTAATTTATAAGCTAACACAATGTTTATTACAATTTTGTATTCCATATTATTACCTGTAATGATGTTGTGTATAATCGGTTTCTGATAGTTTTCAAAATATGTGGTGTATCTGAGAACACATACACCACATGCTCATTACTAATTGGATGATTAAAATAATTAACTATTTGATTTATTTTGCCGCATACACCCATAATGTCCCAAAATTTTCTGTTTGTTGCTGTACCGTCTGTTATTACCCCATGATTTTTAACATTAATATTTTCCAGTAACGCAATAGCCTATAATATAAAATTAATATACATAATATTACAATATTTTGCAAAACTTTGAGAAAAACATGTCATACATATATGTATATATGTATATAAAAGAAAAAATAATTTTATTTTACGAAAAAAAAATAAATTTAAATTTTTATTAATTAAAAATGTATTTATTGTATTTAAAAATATCATAAAAATATTATAAAAAATATCATAAAACTTATCAAATCTAATTATCGCAAAAAAATATAAAACTTATATACTAAAACTTATATACTAAAACGCAATGTTATATTACCTTATATACTATGACATATTATAATTATCTTATATTAAAAACGCAATATACTACAATAAAAATATACAACACTGAAAAATTGATATAAAACATTATAAGTGTAAAAACAAAAAATCAAAAGCCTGAAAAAAACACAAAAAGCAAAAGAGTGAAAAACATCAAAAACGTGAAAAAACAACAAAAACGTGAAAAAACAACAAAAGCATTAAACATAACTGTCAAAAAACAACATTAGCCTTAATCTTAATCTTAATATAATTGTTCATAGCTGCCGACGGACCGACATACCGGACACACCACTGTTAAGATGTTACCGTTTTGTGAAGGCCCCTCACATTTCAATGCACAGGTGTTGCAAAATATGTGCCCACAATTTGCTGCACCAAATGTGTCTCTCACAATAGTGTCGCAGCACACCACACAATCTAACACGTCCCGGTGCCCGATATGCCGGCGCTCACAATTTTCGCGTGAACATTGGCCAGTTTTATAATCACCACAAATGTTAGTATTTTGTAGAGTACGCCCAACCTCGTACCTCAACTGGTCCGTCACTACACCAGTAGTTTCATAACGAGCCTGTGCTAAGCTCGTAATATGTAGAAATTTGCAATTCGCTTTTGTACACCTAGTGTTTTGATAGTTAAAACAGTATTTATATCTGTGTACAAACGCGCAGGTTGCATTATTGCAACTGCCTTTTCGATAATTAGCACACATCTGCTGCTTTGCTAAAAATAAAAAAAATTAAAAAATAATATATAGAATTAAAAAAATTATATACAATACATTTATAAATAATATTAAAGTACTTACATTGTTGTCCAAAATAAGACATTTTTTTCTTTTTTAAATTACTGCTTTTTGTCCTCAAAAAACTTCTTCTTCAAAAACTTCTTCTTACTTGAAAGACTCGTTCGACACTGAGGCATGATCACATCATCCATGCGCTCGCATCATCGTTGAACAATGAAAAAGGACAACGAACCAATGATAAAACTAAGACGCAATATAAAGGATACAGTGACGAAAAAAAGACGCAAAAGATTTTCATCACATAGGCATGTGTATCTGGCGCTAACATCTTGAAACGATTTTAACGGGTGTGAGTGAGAGCGCGAAAAGAATGTGAGTGTAAACGACACTTGAACGCGATACCGAATGGTAAGAATGAATACGAGAAAAAACGAAAAAAGATTTTTTAACGCACAGGCATGTAGAACATAATGCATCTTGAAACGAATCTTGAAATTTTTTTTTTTTTTTTTTTTTTTTTTACCATAGGTATGAAAAAGAGTCGCATCTAGCGAAACCATGCATGCTGCACATCTTGAAGCGATTGCTAACAGGGAAATGTGAGTGAAAGCGTAAAAGGGTGCGAGCGTGAACGCAAACAACACTTGACCATAAGAAACTAATGGGTGTGAGATAGAGCGAGAAAGAGTGTGAGATAGAGTGTGAGAGAGCATAATAGATACTTGAACGCGAAACCGAATAGTAAGAAATGCAAGCAATACAAGGTGTTCGAAAAAAAAAACGAAATTTTTTTTTCCATTTTTAACATTTTTTTATCGATGATATATTTTAAAATTATACATTATTTTATAGATTAGAATGGTAAGAGCTTAAACCTAGCGATGCACAAACTATTATTTTTAAAATGATATTATATTATGATTTTTTACATTTTTACATTTTTGATTATATATTTTTAAAATTATTTTAGACATTATTTTATACAGATTAGAATGGTATGAGCTTAATCCTAGCGATACAAAATCTGAAAACTCAAGAAACAGCACGAGCTCTCATTAATTTCTTCCCATACATTGTAAATATTGGTGGATAAAATAAATCTTACAGAAACACTAAAGACTATTATCAGAATTAAAGACACAAAAGCACCCGGATTTTATATTTTTAATTCTCATACTAATCTTTAGTGTTTCTGTAAGATTTATTTTGTCCACTAACATTAACATTAAAACTGTACGGAAAAAAATAATGAGAGCTCGTGCTGCTCCTGGAGCTCAGATTTTTAAAATATTTTTAGTCTCTAAATGGATGAATTTGTATATTGTGAGAATTTTTATCAATCTTATACACTACGCGAGAATACATACGATAATATACATGAACGATTATACATAAACGATTATACATGAATAAATAATTAATACGACGCGAGCAATGATGATGGTACATATGATGACGATGATGACGATGATGACGATGATGACGATGATGATGATTATTGTGATGATTATGGTGACGATATAATGAAGGCGCCGGTGACGTTGGCTTCGCGCAAAACATATTATTTTTTACAATTTGATGAAAGCGCCGGTGACGTTGGCTTCGCGCAAATGGTAATTATTCTTTTGCAATTCGATGAAGGCGTCGTTTGCTTTGCGCCAAAATAATCCTTCTGTAATATAAAAAAATTTTAATAATACTATATATAAATAAAAAATATTTTTTTTAATTTCTCTTTATGCTTACCATTTACGGATTCCATAAATCGTGCAGCTCCTTGATGATCTTGTCAAGGAATCACTTCCGCATGAGCAGTTTGATAAAAACAACATGAGCAAGAAATCACTACCGCATGAGCAATTGATAAAAACAACATAAGCAATTGATAAAAAAAACAACATGAGCTTTAATAAAAAACGACAAGAGCAATTGATAAAAACAACATGAGCTATGATGACAAACGACGACGATGACGGTGACGACAAAGGCATTGGTGACGTTTACACATTACATGTCTGACACATCTCTGTATTTATGATAATACCCAATGATTTTTGGCACTTATCACAGAAGATGGTTTGTTCAGACATAAGACATACGTCTCAGTGCGGTGACATCTCACCATTTTAAAATCTTCATGCGCTAATAACTGTTCCTCCATAAAGCATGGTATACAGTAAAATAGATAATCGTTACTGTAATAAAAAAAGATGCGGCAGTGCATTGTCTGATTGATGATTTCGGTGGTGACTTCAGTTATTACATCATCACCGATTTCACTAAACATCTGGTCGAACATTTGTTGCATCTCCGTCATAAAATCTTCTTCAAGCGCTGATTCTTCTTCTTCATTTTTCCCCTCAGGATTTTCTCTATTTTCATTTTCCTCTTCCACCTCATCCATATGATTCGCACGAGCCCCCCAAACTTCATTAGCGTTATTGTCATCGTCGCCGTTGTCATCATTCACAATGTTAAATAAGCGTAAAGGCCTGAAGTCGTCCTCACTAATATCTTCGTCTAGTCCTTCCGAAATTCTTTCTTTCCCCATTTTTAAAATATTTTTTTCACCGTCACTATGAACTAAACGGTGTGAACGTACGAATCGTACTAGATTCTCGGTACTGTCGGTACAAAACTCCCTTGCAACAGTTGCAACGTCGCAACATCTTTCAAAAACTTTCTTATCATAAGAATAAGACGAGGAAGAAACACTTGAGCCTTGGACCTACACAGTTATATATCCTCATAGTTCAACCTTTTGTTTAATATTATATTTCAAAGCGAAATACTCCGCAAGAGGATCGCGAGTCGTAGTCGATGGTGACGAACGCGTAAAGAGCGAGCGAACAAAAACTTATTTGAGGGTGAACGAGCGAGAGGGTTACATTTAAGAAATTTAAAGATAACAAGAGGAGCGATAAGATGAGTGAAGTTGGCTGCTTTCTAAATCACAGCGTGATCCGATCGCAATGGATCAACATGAATATTATTTAAAAAATCTTTAGTTGGAGGATGATACTTGTACGCTTAACGGGTGCGAGCGAGAGGGGACGATGGGCGCGCGATACTTTGCGTTCAACGGGTGTGAGCGAGAGGGAACGACAGGCGGCGCGAACGAGTGCGAGCGAAAGGGAACAATGGGCGCGCCATACTTTGCGTTCAACGGGTGCGAGCGAGAGGGAACGATGGGCACGCGATACTTTGCGTTCAACGGGTGCGAGCGAGAGGGAACGATAGGCGGCGCGAACGAGTGCGAGCGAGAGGGAACGATGGGCGCGATACCTTGCGATCCGCCGCCCGCCGCTTGCCGCCGCCGCCGACGTCGCCGCCGCTTCACATTTATCCAGTTGGAATTTTAAATTTGCTTGTCGCAGACGTGTAGTTAATTTCTCAAATTTAATCGCGTGTTTTATTAATGAGCACAAATATAAAACAGTATCATCTAAATGTATGAAAATTTCGTTTCCTTGCATCCCAGTTAGAACTAAATCCGTTAATCTTTGAAAAATTGCTCGCGTGTACTTTAAATCAATAGACATTCAGTCAAATTCATAATAAACATGCGGTTTTGAAAATGCAGTTTTATGACTATCTTCCGGATGCATTTTAATCTGGTGAAAACCCGAGGTTAAATTAAATATTAAGAATTATTTCGTTTTTCTTAACTGACCTAAAATTTCAGTTATGTTTGGCAACGAATATTCGTCGCCTACCGTCTTATCGTTTAATCCACGGAAATCTTACGTTTCAAATAACGTCCATCAAAAAGCAATAATTAAAAAAGAAGAGTTTAAATTACCTGGATGTGCACAAGATGTCATCTGTTTACGCAATCAGCCCAAAAAGAGCATAAGTCATGCTTACTATGAAATTTTGTTCTTGTTCCAAAGAAGAAGCATAACAAGTATGTTAGCACAGATGTTTCGTGAATTTTGTAACAAAGTCAATAGTTTTATTACCATAAATATGAAGAATTTTTGCCAAAGCTAATAATCTTGATACTTGCGGTTAACTTATAATAAAAATTATATTACTTATTGATACATTAACTTTGATTTCAGTTAATATTTTTTATGAAGCTGAGTTAATCGAACAAACTAATTTTTTTTGTAATCTAATTTAGAATTTTTTATTATTGTATTTTTTTGTATCAGTAAATAATTTTATTCATGCAAATTCATTCTTGATTAATTTAATAACAAAGAAGTTTTTTATGTATTTATATAACTATGTATTTATTCATTTTAATAATATTTTTTATTGTTACCTCATATACAGGGTGTCCCAAATATACGTAAACAAACTTTTAGAGTAGATAGAACATCTAAAAAGAAAACAAAAAGTCCTATATCGTTTTCTAAAATTCTTACTCGTTTTCAATAAAAAAATTAATTTATATACGCGCAAAAGCGACAAGGAAGCGTGGACTGAGTGAGCACGTGATAGACAGCGGCGAGTATTGCTTAAAGAGAATGGGCAAAACTAGCGCGTAACGAGCGAGACAAGGAGACAACGCGCGAGCAAGGCGATGCGACGACACACGAGCGAAATGAAGCGACAACGCGCGTTGTCGCCTCGTCTCGCTCGTAGCGCGCTGACTCCGCCCATCGCTTTTAAGATATACTCGCCGCTGTCTATCGCGCGCTCACTCAGCCCACGCTTTCTTGTCGCTCTTGCGTGTATATAAATTAATTTTTTTATTGAAAACGAGTAAGAATTTCAGAAAACGGTATAGGACTTTTCGTTTTCTTTTTAGACGTTCTATCTACCCTAAAAGTTTGTTTACGTTTGTTTGGGACACCCTGTATAATAAATCTTCATTGATATATCAAATGTAGTCCAATCGCCGTACTACGTTAGAGATTGATATTAAAGAAATATGAACCATTTCTGTCAATAAAAATGATGAATATTAATATTTTGTTATAACTATATAAAAATAAGTGTTAATTCGTTTTTTTGTACTGATAATTAAATAAAATGTTATGTACTATCTTACATGTCTTTCGCAGTATAGCCAATACCGATCTTAACAATCTTCACACAATTATTCAGTATTGTATTTAATCTATATTGAGTATAGGAAGCACACTCTTCTGCATCGTACGTAGCAGTTTTGTATTTTGAATCAGCATAAACTTTGACTGAGGCTTGATGACTACAAAGATCTAGTAACAATATAAAGAAATAATTAGAAGGCATTAATACATTAATTTGTTTTAATTTTGTATTAAACTGCATAACGATTTGACATAATTATTTTTAAACATTTCTCAACATAAATTCTTAAATATTTAAATAGTAGATAATCATAATTAATTAATTTTTTTACACATTTTTAATTTAATTAAAATTTTTTTAATTTTATTAATAATTTTTTACATAAATGTTAAATAGTAAATATTAACATTAATAAAATTTAAGAGTAAATAATTTGCTAAAATTGCGTAAAAAAATTATGTTACAGAATTGACACATATAATATTACGTATATTTAGTTGCATTAATTATTACCTTGAGGGCTCAACGGTATGCTAATTAATGAGCAATTAGGTTGAGGACGGTATCCACCGTTCACGTAATAATCCGCGGTTCCTGTAGAGAATAGGGTGCCATATCCACCCATGTCCGTATGGATAACATCGACCCATGCTGCATCGTTAGACCTGAGATAACATCCAGAAGGATAGAAAAAAGGATTTGCAGGGTCCAATCCTACAAACAATATTACGTTGAGAATTATTTAAAAATAATTAATTGCTTTTAGTGTGTAAATTTTAAACATATTTTTTGCCAATTTTTTGTTAACGTGATTAATAATAATAAATAAAGAGACATATAATTTAATAGTCACTTAAGAGTTAATTATTTAAAATAACAATGATTATTAGAAATAAAAATAAAATATACATTTTGTGAAAATGTATAATTTAATAACATACCTGTAATACGAGGTATTTTAAAAGAGTTGCATTTACCAACAATACCAGCAATATGAGCACCCAACGAGTGTCCAATGATGTAAATTTTTGATAAATCTGCACTACTATTCACAAGCAATTGTATACTTTGTGCAAATAAACGTCCTACTTTTTCACCATTTTTGAAAACAGTTGAGTAAGAACCATTAGAATATATACTCCAATCGAGTAACACGACGTTGTCCGTTTGTCCGTAACAAAGTGCTAATAAATCGAGAATGAATGCTAATTCTCATTGTTTTATTTGCTAATAATTTAATATTCAAATACTCTACCATTTATTATTAACTTAACATTTTCATGCGTCGGATATTGTATGTATCCAAAAATATAAAATATTATTCGTTTATTTGGATCTAAAACATTAAGCAAACTCTGCGGTTCTGTGATTGGATAGGAGATTGTTGCAGGAATTTCGTTATTACTATAAAAAGTAAATTTACATTAATTAATATTGCTAATTATTATTATCTTTCTATATCTTTCTATAAATACAAACCATTTGTAATAAAGCAAATTGATACCAGATGCGAAATCTGAATTCGGTAGATTACCTGAAAAATAATATACGCACTGTATTAGAAACAGTGCTCCTTATTTTTGTAAAAATATGTGAAAAATTCATACTTACAAGAACATGACGATTGGCCGTCTACTGTGCTTATCGTAAAAAATAACAGAATATATGCAACACATGATACCATTTTAAAACAAACAAATTATCACGAGTCGTATTAAACGCGAGAACTAAGTTCCAACTGGATTGTATCAGATTACTGTTCTGCACTCTCTTCCAACGTATATATATTTGTACCACCTCCACATGTGTCAAACTTTAATGTTTTCATATGTTGAGTACATAATAATGCAGCTTCAGAATACATTATTCCGGTTTTTACATTTCTATATGTTTGTTAAATTAAGAAAAATATATTTATTCATAAATTAAAAAAATGTACAACTTATAAAAAATATAATTACTATTTCTTAAACATAAGAAGTTAATTTTTAATAATTAAATAATTATTAAAAATTAAAAATAATAATAAGTATAATAATTTTATTTTTATTAAAATAGGTAACAACTTATTTTAATTTAAATAAAACTATTCTACAATTCAACGACTATTGTGTGCATCGAAATTGGCAAGTAAATTTGATCTTTGATAATACGGGTCGTGTTATCTCTGTTATCGTTACTGACCCACTAACAACGATGATCTTTCGGAACCTAGCGACTCCAATTGTTTTTTTACCAAAACACCAAATTTGATGGAACAAATAATTCTTTAAAATTTACTCTTATTTTGTAAGACTAGAGCTGCTCATACATTTATACAATTACTCATATACAATTTATTGCATACAACCAAGAAATTGTTTCTTCTTTATTTTGCATGCAATGAACGACAAAGAAAAAACGATTACTTAATCGTGTGCAATGGATCGTATACAACTGATCGTATAAGTGTATGCACAGCCTAAAACTACGCATAATATATGTATACATTCGACATGCGAAATAAAAGCGCAGCAATGTGCGTTGTTTTTATTAATTTTTGCACAATAATATTAATTCTTAATATGAAATTTGTCAAGATAAAAACTGCAAATATTGTAAAATAAATATTAACTAATACAAATTTGTTAGAAATACAATAAATATATTATATAAAAATCTACTTTTGGTTAATATGTATAGTTTTATATTATGTATAGTGTATGTATCATGTATAGTTTAGTTAACAAAGTCTTGAATAAAAAATTAACTTTTATAAAATAAAATATTCACAAGGGGTATTTAATAGTGACAGAAAAGTTATTATTTAATTTATATTTAATTACAGTACACATATTGTTGCTAAAATTGAGAGAAGATGGTGGTCTTCTTTGTCAGGAAAAAAATTAAAAACATTGTTAAAAAATTAAAAACAATTTTTCATTTTTTTTTTTACGGTACATGTACGTGTAAATATGTGTGCATGTAGATGTGTGTGTATAAATTATAAATTTTGTATACCTTTAATAGCATAAGCGTGATGCCATTTACTGATAAAATTTGTTAGACGCTCAACTACGTAAGCGTGATATCATTTACTGAAAAAATTTGTTACTTATTCATTGACAAAATTTCTTACACGCTTAATTTTTATAATATGCAAAATAATGTTATTTTTATAAATAAACTTTTTGTAATTTTGAAATATAATAGTTTTACTATGCAAACAAGAGACCTGCAGTAATATCGGCAAATGTAGTTTTAATACACTACGATTTTTTTTATTTCTTGAATATAATTTGTCGTTTAACATAAAAGATAAATATTTGTCTTCAATGATTATGAATATGAATGTTTCTCTTCTTACTTTCAATGCGGATCTAAAAACGTAATTAACGTTCACAGAAGTTGCCAAAAGTTTATTACGTTATTTTTATAAGAAAGTAAACAAAAAAAATAAGTAAAACTAATTGTTACGTCTTCAACTCTATAGTTTCTTTTTCGTCGTGCAATTTAAACAAGTACCCAAAAAAGGAATAAACCTGTTGGCGGAAAAATATTAACAATTGAATAATAAAATCATGAAATTCAAAACCTTCCAAAAAAAGTAAAGGCATCGAAAATACAGATGTCGAAAAATAAAAATAAAATGAAAACGACCAGCAGCCTGTAGCAATCGAAATAAATCCACGATCGAACATCGTAAAATAAAAGAACTAGTAAAATCCTTTAACTCGCAATCGTAAGGTGTGCATTCGGTATCTTATGAAAATTAAGAAGCGGATGTAGAGCGATTGCTAGGGTTAAGAATCACAAATAATAAAACAATAAAATAAGAAACCTTGCACATCGGAGTCAAACTGAAAGGACCGCAGATAAAATTTTTATTTGTTTTAAAACATTTTGAAAATCAAGCCTTTGAGGACGGAGTCACAAATAAACATTAATAACGAACGCCAATAGATGATGGGACGTCTTTATTACACCAATAGATAGGCATAGATTTAAGAAATTTTCGAAGAATGGAGAAAACGAAGTAACTAATGAAAATCTAAGTTACCGAAAACGCAGAAAACTTAGTATCACCCACCCTCTTTTGTAAAACTATATAAGGCGAAACTTTACGTGACCCAGTGCTCTGTTTTGCCTCGGCACTACACGATTTATGCGATGTATTTTTTTATCTCCGAGAGTGCAAGTTTCTATAACCAAGTGACAGGAAGGAAGTCATCTGGGTCAGTCAAAGACAAGAAACGAGAGTGAAGATCGTAAAAATAGTAAGTCACTTCAATAATTAACTCATTTTGTTTATCACATTGGAGTAACTTAATCGAGTCTTAATATTAATCGGAAAATATCAATTAGTGAATCCCCGAAAATTGCGCGAAGTTGAATTGCGAAGGAGAACTAGAAGAATTACGATTACCATGATCGCAAACTGCATTTACTTTCCGAACTTCGACCGCATGATCAATTTCGTGAACTACACTAGTGGAAAGAATAAAGGGATCACCTAAAAATTTTGAATTTTTAGGTGATTTTTAACAAACTGTAATTCGAATAAAAATGGTTGTACAATAAATTAAAAAAAATGAAAATTGTAGCTCTAAGTATCTAGTTTTTGTATCTAAGTTTAAAATTTTTTTTTTTAATTTTTTTTAAGTAATCTTAAAAAAATCACCAACAAAAAAATTTTCTAAATTTTTTAGGTTTATTTTTGGCCTACAAACTTGAAAAAATTGTTTTGACTTGATTTTTATATGGACTGGATAGCTTGTTTATTCAGCTTTAATTTTCTTTTTTAAAGACTTTAATACGATCATTTCTTGCAGAGATATTGCTTTGAATGGAAAAGTTGTGTCTTTAATCATCAATATCTCAATAACCAATGATCGTACAGGAAATTGAACTTGGGTTTCAAAAACTTGAATAAATCCTCTACAAGAATAAGCCAATGTTTTTTTTTTTTAATTTTTTTCCATTCTTGATATGCTTTTAAAAAAGCAACAAAAAACAAATTTTTTGTAGATTTTTGGAATATTAAGTGCTCAATGAAAAATATTGAGAAAACCACTAATGTTAAGTGTGCCTTTTACAGTTCAATATACCACAAAAACCCTAAAAAAATTTAATTTAATCCAGCCAGCCGTTGATTAAATTTTTGAAAAAATTAAAGAATTAAGTTTTTTGCTTTGAAATGCTCATAATCTTTAATAATATAAAAAAAATTTGCGTTTTAGCTTTTTTCACTTTTTTATCGCAAACAACGTTTAAATTTTTGAAAAAAAATTAAAAAAAAATTAAAAATTACAAATTTATTACACCATGGTACGGTGCGGTTGTGGGTCCGTTCGCCGGAACGTTGCCACACCAGAGAGGAGCCGGGTGTGGATGAATAAAATCTTCTTTTACAAATGTGTTGCACCTCTTATTTTCTTGTTGATACACCTGATACGTGTTACGATACTTCTGATAAGAATGCCCGCGACGGCTTCCGAGCCGTCGCTCATATACTCCGCCGAGTTGCAACCTCAGCGAGTTTCGGCCGCGGTGGTTGACCGGAGAGTTTCGTCAACCGCACGAGCTTATTCTAATTATTATATACAGGTTCATCGCCCTATTTCGACATCGGGCGATAGTCCTAAGGTCCTTGCCCGATTGCGAAAGTGCAGGGCGATGTCCGAAATGGTTTGCAACCAGAGCGCATTTTTTAGAATGCTGCTCAGGTAACAACAAATTAAAAGAAAAATTTTTTTTGAAAAAATTTGTTTATTAATGACTTCGAAAAATTTAAGAAAACGCCTAATCATTCCTAACGCAATTTTGTCGCTGCATTCCGTGATTCCACTGATCTCATTTTAATTAAAATAAAAAAATAGTTGATATCTTCATCTGAATTTGGAACTTTATTCACACGCTTTTTAAAGATTGTTTTCCTTTACTTTTTGTGAAGTCTAATTACGGTAAGATGGTATTTATCGGAGATGGAAGTTACTCGCCTAGTGACTCTCATCGATGAAGGTTGCAGTCAAAGACAGATTGCCATTCGGATAGGTGTAAGTCGATCTATCGTCTCACGTGCTTATGCCAGATATCAAGAAACGAATCAGTGTAATCGTCGTCCCGGACAAGGTCGCCATCGTGTCACTGATCCCCGCAATGATCGAGCAATCGTTCGAGAAGTTCGCTGCCAACCATTCGTCAATGCAAACATTGTGGTTCGAAACTTCCCGAATCGGAGACAACAGTAACATCAACAATAACAGTGATAACGACAGCGACGACATCAAGTACGAAACGTTTGCTCTCGAACGGTCATCAACCGTCTTCGTGAAGCTGGGTTACATGCACGGCACCCTAATCGTGTACCCATGTTGACAAAGAAGCTTCGCCGAGCTCGTTTAGCGTATGCTAACGTGCATCAAGATTGGACCTTGGTAATGGGGAAACGTTTTATTTACCGATGAATCCCGGTTCAACCTTCATGGTAACGACCGTCGTCAAGGCGAACATTTTCGCCAGAACTTTGTCCGTCCGGTGGTTGCTTATGGCGGTAAATCGGTCATGATGTGGGGGGGGGGAGGCGTTTCACGACATTGGAGAACACCTTTGGTGATTGTTCGCAAAAATTTAACAGCTAGGCGCTATATTGACTAAATTTTAATGTTCATTGTTCTCGCAGATGATAACAAGTCGTTTGTATTAATGCAGGATAACGCACGTCCACATACGGCCAATATCACCAGGCGCTTCTTTGAACGGCACGAAATCACATTATTGCGACATCCAGCGATGAGACCAGACCTCAACCCTGTTGAGCATGTTTGGGACATAATGGTCCGTCGGTTTTTAAGCTCACATCCAAAAATTAGTGACTTGAAGCTACAATTTGCTTTTTTTAAATTTACTGTACGACCATTTTTCTTCAAATTACAGCTTGATAAAAATCACCTAAAAATTTGAAATTTTTAGATAATTCCTTAATTTTTTCCACTAGTAAAAATGTATATATAATTTTTTTCTTAAAATAAATTTTCCTTTTTCTTCAAATATGTTTAAATTTTTGTATAATCTTGCTAATATATACTTAACCTATAGAATAAATTTTGTTATGTTTGATTAAATTAAAAAATCTTTTATTAAACATTGACCTCGCCGTACATTTGTAAAAAGTCACGCTCAGTTCATTCTCGGTGAATAGGATTAATTTTCTTCACCAAAAATAAACCACAATTTTGCGCGTTTTTTCTAGGGAACTCATTCCTATTTTAATAAAAACTTTCCCATCAGCGAGCCTAAACAGGCCACGTTTCTTACGCGTGCCTGAATATTCCGAAGTTACGTCTTCTATACCCTGTTCTAAAACCTATACCTGCTCCAAACCCTATCCTTGGTTGTCCATGAGCTCGTTCTTTCTTTATATTTCAAAAATACCAAGAGTCGCATGTAATAATGTTATGACCACAACCATCTATAATATACTAGACTGCTGACTCAAGCAAAGTACATAACTACGATTTTTATGTACAATTGTGCTCGGACATGCGCACAATAAGGTTCTAGTATACAGGGTGTTTCGTTACAATTTATTAACCCGGTATGAGTAGATAGATCTCTTAAATACAAGTATGAAAGTTCCATACCATTTTTTAATTTGAGCGTTTATTTACGAGATATCAACAATTATATTCGACCAAGAGCAAGATGATGCGACAACGCGCGAGCGAGCGATGCGGCGATACGCGAGGCGTGTTTAAAGACATCACGCGAGCGAGACGATGCGACGACGTGCGACCGAGACGATGCGACGACGCGTGGGTGACACGATGCGACCGAAACGATCGCGTAAACGTATCGTTTCGGTCGCATCGTGTCACTCACGCATCGTCTCGCTCGCGTGATGTCTTTAACCACGCCTCGCGTATCGCCGCACCGCTTGTTCACGCGTTGTCGCATCGTCTCGCTCTCGGTCGAATATAATTGTTGATATCTCGTAAATAAACGCCCATATTAAAAAATGGTATGGGACTTTCATACTTGTATTTAAGAGATCTATCTACTCATACCGAGTTAATAAATTGTAACAAACACCCTAAATACACCATGTGTCGAACTGTTAGGAATAGATAGAACTCGGGTAGAAAACCACACCATTTTTAAAATCAATGGTTATTGAGAAAAATTAATTTGTCTAGCGCAAGAGCAACAAGGAAGCTGCGGGCGAGTGAGCGTGACAGGCGAATGGCTAGGAATGGCGCCGTCGCCTGTCGCGCTCACTCACGCGTGGCTTCCTTATCGCTTTTGCGCTAGACAAATTAATTTTTTTCTCAATAACCATTGAGAATTTTGCAAAATGGTGTGGGACTTTCTAATTTGTCTACCCGAGTTCTATCTATTCCTAACGGATTTGACACATGGGGTGAGACACCCTGTATACATATAGTACACTATTGGTACGACATCCACTAAAAAGTAAAATTATTAAACAGTACATAATAAATAAAATAGTACATAAATGGCATATATAAATCACATTTTTCAAATTGTCTTTATTTATAAATAAAAATTATTTATTACAATTTTAAGGTGAACATTAAGAAATAGTTACAAAAAAGCAATAACTGTTATGAATATTGTATGTATAAATGTAATATATGTAATGTAAAATATGTAATATTAATAATAATATTAATAATAATAAAAACAAACAATTAATATATCAGCTATTTAAGTGTTACGTCAAAGGTTGGAAATTTTGAGTGGGTTCATTTACCGCTACTCGGATGCTTAGGAAAAGGCACGTGAGTAGGTAAGGAGGAGGAAAGGGGCTTGGAGAGTGACGTAATAGCCGATCCTTGCGTGGCGCGTATTTGGAGGGCCACGCGTAAACGCACTAGGAATGGGTTCGAGTCGGTTGCGTGGAGAAACTAGCGCGTAGTATTTGTTCTTTTTAGGGAAAGAAATTTAATTCTTATTCCCTGGGATAGAACTTGAGGTGGTTTTTCGCAACAAAGGATACTTAGGTTAAAATGAAATAACTTTCAGAAATTCCAGTAATGTAATGGGCAATTTTAATCTTAATTAAAATACAAATTTAGAATAAAAAAAATAGATTAAATGAATTTAGAGAGATAATGATATAAAAAGAAAGAGGAAGAGGACTTAATAAAAGATATAATTTAAACATTTTAAAATTTACGAAAAAGAAAGAGGAAAAAGAAATGAATTAAGAATAGAATTTAAAAACTAATAATAATAATTTAGAATGGAGAACATTATTCTAAGTCTATTTCTATTATTTCTGTTATCCGGGCCGTCGACCTCGGGAATACCCTGTCGATCAACCTGATCGGAGACAGGAAGGGATGTTCCACCCCGGGATAATAAATGAGAATATTATGATCAGGAGTCGCCCTCCTGGCTTCCCTCCTGATCTTCTCGGGATCAAAGGAATCGGGGCCTATTGTATAGGCCCTTTCCGGGACGGGATCCGTCTACGGAGTGCAGGTGCTCCGGAGGAGTTCGAGGAGAGGGTCTACGACTTCTCTCGGTTCCTTTTGCTCCTCCAGGAACTCTACGCTCGGGGCGGGGGAAGGGGAACGTTCCGGTCTGTCAGGCTCATGCCAAGAGATAGTTTCATCCTCGGCAAAAGAGTCGACCTCTTCGGGCTCCCCAGGATAAGGAGTCGGTGACCGGATGGGAGAAGAGCATGCCCTAGGAGCAACTCCAGGAGAAGATCCGGAGGAGTTCAAAGAAACGTCCGGAGTATAGGACGGAGTAGTAGGGCGGAACAGCTCCGGCTCAGGTTGAGGCGGGGAAGTCGACCTCGGACGCGACGGCGATGGTGTTTGCGCCGGAGTATTCCTCTCCGACTCAATGTCTTTGTTGTTACTCGGTGAGTTGGGAGGTACGGAGGGCAGAGGAGACCACGACCGCTCTGATCTGACTTTCGGAGGTTCCGGTGTGACCTCCCTTGGCGCTGCCGCGAATAAGAATTGAACGAAGAAACTCCTGACCAATTCTCGTAATTCGCGGATCTTCCGATTCCTTCGGGTGCGGCTTTTCTTAATTGACCGTAGGTTTGTTAATTCCACTAAAAGGTGTCAATTTGAATTTAATTTAACGAAATGATTTTAGTGGGAAAAATGTCAGGGCAACACGCCGCATCGCTCCTTCTGGATCCCTCTATACATCACCTCAAAGATTTTTTCGGTACCTCTGACAGGATGGACCCTTACTCGAGCTAAGGTTTTGATAGTCACCACTTACTGGCGGCATATCGCAACCTCTGACAGGAGGAGATCCATTAACTGAGTCGAGTTAGCGGAGAACCTAAGGGATTCTAGAGAGATGCCTATTTCGGAAAACGCGAACGGCACCCTGGCAATACCCACGTCATTCATTTTCAAAGATATGAATTTTAGAATCTTAGTGGAACCATTTCAAAGGGGCGGAAGTAATAAGGTTGAATAAATGATGAAACTTACTTCTTGTCGTCTTCAGTTGCTCTCGGACGAATCCTTGACAACTTCTTTATTAATTTCTCTCGTAGACACAATGAAGTCTCTAGTCACAAACGTGAAGGCGATAGCTCGGATATATATATATATATATATATGTAATTCAGAGACTGAATGAGAGCGAGTCCCGCAGGAACACGCGGTTTTATAACCTTGGAAAAGGGGTGGGCTAGCGCCGGATTTTCATTTTTTGAAAGAGTCAGTGCTCTGATTTGGCGGCCATGTCCCTCCACTTTTCCTTTTCTTAATTATTGGTTACTCCGATCTTATCCCTTCTCTGATTTTCTTAAGCTCTAGTTTTCGTCCTTAGATTTTTAATTAGTGGTGAGGAGTTCCCGATATCTATTGGCTCGAGAGAAAAACTCGGTTGTACGAAACTCCGCCCGCATGGCTTCCCCTTCCAACCTTCCAGAATATTGTCATTAATAGTCGGGGGAAAAGACTTTCGTTTCCGATAGCAGAGCGAACGGTTGTGTGTCTGAGCGAGTACATGTAGAAAAAGGTTTTGGGGGAGTAAAATAGTTTTTCAGAGGTAAAGGGTTGGTTTGAGAGAAAGAGGGAAGGGTTTTTAAGGAGGGCAAGTGAGGGTAAAGAGCAAAGGTAAAAATAAAGGGAAAAATCGGGGAAGGTAAAAAGAGGAGTTCATTTTGAGGTTAGGTTGGCGGTGACGGGAAAAAACCGAGGGTAAGACAAAGGAAAAGAGGAAGGCAAGGGGGCAAAGGAGAGAGTTAGAGGTATCAAAGACAAAGGGAAAAGAGATAAGGAAAATTGGAAAATGAGTGAACAGGAAAAAGAAATTGTGGAGAGTGGAAGTGAAGAAAGAAAAGAGGAAAAAGAAGAAGAGAAAATAAAAAAGAAAATGGGAAGACCTGCAAAGGTAGAGATGCTAAGAATAGAAAGGGCCAACAGCTTGCCAATTTTGGAAGCGTGGAAGCAAGGGGAGAAAAGGAAGGAAAAGCAGAAAGAAAAAGGCGAAATATAAAGGCGAGGGTTTGGAAGGATTTAGGAAAAGTGTAAAAGTGTACAGATCACCGGTGAAAGCAACAGGAGAGGGAGGTGAACGGGGAATAAGCAAGGAAGGTTTTGAAGAGGTGATAAAGGAAATGAGAAGTGGATTTGCAAGGATTCAAGCGCAGATGGAGGAAGTAAGGGAAATAAAGGTACAAATAAGAAAAGAAATAGAAGAATTGAAGAAAATATGGAAAAAAGAAAAGATAGATTTAGAGAAAAGAATAGACGGGATGGAAAAAAAAATAAGGGGAAAAAAATATGAGGGAGGTAAACTGGAAATATCAGAAGAAATACAGAGAAAGGTTTTGAGTTTAGAAGAAAGAACGAGAATGTTGGAAATGGCAAAAGAAAGAGAAAAGAAAGAATGAAGGAAAAACAATTTAATAATAAGAGGTATAAAGATAAAAAGTGAGGAAAAAAAGGCGCTGAAAGAACAAGTGGGAGAAATAATAGAAGCAACAGGAGTGAAAGCAAAGATAGAGGATGTAAATAAGATAGAAGGAGTAAATAAAGGAGGTTATGGTATGGTGTGGGTAAAGATGGAAAATTTTAAAGAAAAATTGGAAATATTAAGATGCAAGGGAAAATTAAAGGACAGGACGGAATGGATAGGAGACGATCTGACAGAATACGAAAGGAAAGTGGAATGGCTCATAAAGAGAGAAGCGGATAGATTGAAAAGAGAAGGAAAACAGGTAAAAATAGGGTACAAGAAGATATGGGTAAATAAAGAAATGTGGATATGGGACGACTTGAAGGAAGAATTGAGAAAATGGGATGGTGCGAAAGAGTTTGAAACAGAAGGAAATAAAAAGAACCGGGTGATTGTGGATAGAATAAATGCAAGTTTTTAAAAAGGGGCGGAGAAAGAGAAGAAAAGGAGTTGGAAAAAAAGAGGATAAAAGGTGAGAAAGAAGGAAAAGAAAAGGATAAGAAAAATAGAAAAAAGATAAAGGTAAAGAAAAAGAGAGGGAAAAAGAAGGAGAAAGGAAGGAAAAGGCAGAGACGGAAAAACAGAAAATGAGAATAGTTTTTTGGAATGTGGCAGGAGTAGAAAACAAAGACGAAGATTTCTGGAAGGGCATGGAGAAGTGGGACGTGATTTATATGTGTGAAACATGGTTGGAGAAAAAAATATGGAAGGAAATAAGAAACAGATTGCCAAAGGGTTACAAATGGATAAATAAGAGGGCAGAAAAAAAAATAAGAAAGGGAGGGCAATGGGGGGAATGTTGATGGGATGGAAGAAGGATCTGGAAGGAGAAAAAGAATTAGAATTTAAAGATAGGAAAGGAATGATAGGAATAAAGATAAAAAGTGGAAAAGTATGGTGGAAAATAGCAGGGGTATATGTAAATGAGGATTTAGAAGACATAACAGAGAACATGAGAAATTGGATGGATGAAAAAGAGGAAGGAACGAGATATCTGATAGGGGGAGACTTTAATGTGAAGACGGGAGAAGAGGGCGGGCTATGGGATGAGGAAAAAGAAGAAGAAGACAAGGAAGAGAGAAAAAGGAAAACAAAGGATAAAAAAATTACAGGAAAAGGAAAAAAATTTTGTAAAGCTTTGGAAGAAGCAGGATGGGGAATAGTTAATGGTTGTACAAGAGGAGATGAAGAGGGTGAATGGACATATATAGGGGGAAGAGGAAAAACAGTGATAGATTATGTGATCAGTAATGTGGAATCAAAAGGAAAAATAGTAGAAAAGAAGGTGGGGGAGGAAGTGGACTCGGACCACTTATCTTTAATAGTGACGATAAAAAGGGAGGGAGAAAAGAGGAGAAGATGTAAATATGGTATAAAAAAGAGCACGAGACTGGCTTGGAGTGAGAAGGAGAGGAAAATGTTCAGGGAAAAATATAAAGAAAAAAGAGAGAAAGAAAACAATACGGAGGAAAATTGGAGAAGTTTTAGTAAGGAACTGGAGAAAACAAAGAAAGTTAAAAAGGAAATGAAAAAAGAGGAGGGGGAAAACCAAAAGAAAGATGGTGGAATGAGGATTGTAAAAAAGAAAAAGGTGAAGTAAAAGAAGAAATGTTAAATTGGAGGAAGGGGAAGGGAATGAGGAGAATTACAAAAGAAGAAAAGAGAATATAAAAAGCTATGTGAGGAGAAAAATTGCAAGAAAAGGTGAAATGGGAGAAAGAAAAAGAGAAAGATTAGAACAGAGGGAGAAGTATGGAAAGTAGTAAACAAGGGAAGAAAAAAAAGGAAGGAAGTGGAGGAAAAATAAAGATTGAAGAGGATGGATATTTTAAGGAAATGTTAGGAGGAGTGGAATGGAGAGTAAGAGAAGAAATAGGAGGAGAGAGAATAGAAGACAATGAGGAAGATATAAATAGAGAAGAATTTGAAAATGTAATAAGAAAGTTGAAAAAAGGAAAAGCTGCAGGAAGTGATGGTTTAGAAAATGAAATATGGAAATGGGGAGGGGGAAGTAAAAGAGAAATTATGGGAATGTGCAAAAGGGTATGGAGGGGGAGGATGCCGGAGGAATGGAGAGAAGGTGTGATAGTTCCGGTGTTAAAAAGAGGAAAAGGTGAAAAAGTAGAAGAGTATAGAGGGATAACGCTGACACAGACTGCGTACAAAGTGTATACATCTGTGTTAGCAGAAAGACTAAGAAAGGAAATATTACCGCAGAGTCAAGCCGGTTTTAGAAGAGACATGGGGACAGTGGATCAAATATATGTGTTAAATTATTTGCTAAATAAGAAGATAGAAGAAAAGGAAGGAAAAATGGTAATTGTGTTTATAGATATAAGAGCGGCGTTTGACTCTGTAGACAGGAGAAAATTGGTGGAAACAATGAAGAAAAGAGGGGTAAGGGAGGGATTGATAAGAAGATGTGAAGAAATATTAGAGGAAACGGTGAATAAAGTAAAGGTGAAGGATAAAGAAGGGAAAAGTTTCTGGACGACAAAAGGAGTAAGACAGGGTCGTCCGCTTAGTCCTAGCCTGTTCACGATCTTGTTGGCAGACATAGATGAAAGGAGTGAAAAAGGAGGATGGGGGTATAAGAATAAGGAGAGTTTACTCGCTGGCGTATGCGGATGACATTGCGCTGGCGAAAATGAGGCAGGCATGAAAGGAATGATTAAAAGCATGGAAGAATATGTAAAGGAAAAGGGATTGGAAGTGAATGTAAAGAAAACAAAGATAATGAGGTGTAGAAGGGGGAGGAAAATGGAAAAAAACTAAATGGGTATGGAAAGGGGAAGAAATAGGAAGTAAAGTTTCAAGTATTTGGGATACACAATTATAAGAAATGGAGAGCAGAAAGAGCATGTAAAGGACAGAGTAAGAAGAGCGGCAAGAATAATGGAGCAGTGGAGTATAGGTAAAAGAAAATTCAGGAAAAGACTGGAGTAAAGAATATGGCTATTTGATAAACTGGTATGGTCGGTTATTAATTGCAGCGTGGGGAAATATGAGAATGAAGAAGAAGGGGTGGAGATATTACAGGAAAAATACCACCAGAGATGGGTGCTGGGAGTAAGAAGATATGTACCAGGATATATGGTGAGAGATGAACTACAGAGAAGGGGATAAATTAGAAAGGTAAGAGCAGGGATGAGAGCATGGAAATATGAAAAACAGTTGAAAAAGGAAAGGAGGGTTCTAGCAAAATGGTGCTGGGAAGGAAATGAAGGGAAGGCAAGGGAGGGAAGAAGCAAGGGAAAATGGGAAAAAGAAGAGAGGAATTTTTTGTGGGTGGTCGGGAGAAAAGAGGTGGAAGATCTAAAGAAAGAGGAAAATAAGGGGGGGATATTTGGTGAAAAAGGGATAAAGAATGGCAAAAGAGAGGAAAAGATGGAAAAAAATAAGAGTCAAGATTTAATAAGTATTATAAAGAGTAGAAGAGGAAGGGATACCAGGATATTTGAAATTGGGGTGGAAAGAAGAAAAATGGCAAATGGCAAAATTTAGATTAGGGGGAGAAAATGAGAGGAAATAAATATTGGGAGGGAGAGGGAGAAA
This sequence comes from Cardiocondyla obscurior, assembly GCF_019399895.1. Lineage (NCBI taxonomy): Eukaryota > Metazoa > Arthropoda > Insecta > Hymenoptera > Formicidae > Cardiocondyla > Cardiocondyla obscurior. The sequence continues at coordinate 734,174 of NC_091871.1, read as the reverse complement.
AGAAAAGTAGAATATGTTTGGAGAAGAAGGAAGAAGCATTAGGAACATATATGGGAGGAATGTATAGATTGGGGAAACGAGAATAGTTGGGAGGAGGTAATATGGTGGGAGGAATTCTGGGAGGAAGGAAGGATTGATTGGTTGGAAAATTTGGAAGAACAAGGGAAAAAAACAGGAGTGATTAAAAAAGTATGAAAGAAAAAAGCGTCGGAAGCGGGGGTCCAAAGATAGAGATTTAAGGTAGAATTAAGGCAAAATAATGTAGCCAAAGAATGAATGGAGGTGTGATCTCTGTCTCTCTCGACGCGTAGGTAATAGAAAAGGAAAAGCGTAGGATATAAGTTTTTACTTTCAGGGAAACGACTGTAAGAAGAAAGAAGATTGCAAAAGTAGAAATAGTTTAAAGATAAGAATGAAGTTTGAAAATATATTTTATGAAACTGTAAACAGAAAATTAGGGAAGCGAAAGTCCCGGTGTACCTCTGAGGAGAAAATAAACACCTTATATAGTCGGGGGAAAATTCCTAAGGACCCCCTTTTCGTTATCACCAGGTCGCGTTTGTTTATGGGATCCGGTCGCGTGTCATATTCTTATGACTGCGGAGCTTTCACACCCTCTCTTCGTTTGTTTGCGCTTCACAGTCGCGGTCTCGAGTGCTTCACTTATCGCCAGATATTTGATATTAAATTGTTTTAGGTTCCTTCTAATATTCTTTAAAGAGTTTTTCTGTTTATGTTTTCCGTCAGTATCTATGCCGTGATTGTTCTACTAAGTTTCATTTAAGCATCCGGCGATAAAGTTTCGGATGTACATTATTTCTTCTGAAGAAAAGAGAAGCCTGGAAGTTCTCTCTCGTCACCAAATAGTCTCGGTTTACTCTTTTTATCTAATTTATTGAACGCGTGTCGGAAAAAAGGAGATGTGGAGTCCGAGGACGTAACATAAGTTAAACATTAAAAATTTGATTACTTGTATATATAAGGTGTTTATTTGTCTCCATTAGAGGTACACCGGGACTTTCGCATCCCATAGATTTACGTTACATTCTTTTCATAAACAATATCTACAAACTTGATACATGATATAACAAAACACTTTTCTCCACTTTTTCTGTCCTTTCTATATCCTTTTCCATTCTCTTTAACAAATTCCTCCTTTACTTTTACATTTTTCCTTCTCGCCACCATTAACTTCTTATATATCTTCGCGTTACAACATGTCTTATCTCTAACTTATTTCTACTTTTATAATCTTCTGTCTTCTTGCATCAAATTCCTGAAAATAAAACTTATATCCTACGCCTTTTTACGCCTCTACCCTATTGCTTACGCGCCGAGAGAGAGAGATCACACTTTCATTCATACCTTAACCTATTCTGCCTTATTTTACCTTAAATTCTTATCTTGGACCCCGCTTCCGACGCTCTTTATTTTATTTCACTATTTTTTTAACCTCTTTCATACTTTCATTCACTCTTATTTTTTCCTTTGTTCTTTTCAAAGTTTCTAACCAATTAACCCCCTTTCTTTCCCCTCCCAGAATTTCCTACACCATCTCTTCCCAACTATTTTCGTTTCCCCAATCTATACATTCCTCCCATATATGTTACCATGTTTCTTCCTTCTCAAGACATATTCTACATTTTCTTTTCTCCTCTCCCTCCCAATATTTATTTCCTCTCATTTCCTCCCCTAATCTGAATTTTGCCATTCTTTGCCATTTTTCTTCCTTCCATCCCAATTTCAAGTATCTTGGTATCCCTTCCTCTTTCACTTTTTTATAATGCTTATTGAATCTTGACCATCTTATTTTTTCTCATCTTTCCTCTCCTTGCCATTCTTTGTATTTTTTTATCAAATACTCTTCCCTTATTTTCCCTTTTTCTCTTAAATCTTCCACTTCTTTTCCGGACCATCCAAATTTTTTAAAGAATTCCTCCCTCTTTTTTTCCCATTTTCCTTTACTTTTTCCCTCCCTCGCTCTTTCCTTCATTTCTTCCCAGCACCATTTAGCTAGTTCTCCGCCTTTCCCTTCTTCTAGCCGTTTTTCATACTTCCATGCCCTCATCCCTGCTCTTCCCTTCAATTTATCCCTCTGTAACTTTTCTCTCACCATGTATCCCGATACATATCTTTTTACACCCAGCACCCATCTCAGATATTTTTCTTGTAGTATTTCTATCTCCTCTCTTTCTTTCCATCCCCATATTTCCACCCCATAGTTGATGACCGACCATACCAATTGTTGCACCAGGACGGTGCAAGGGGTCCGTCCTCCCGGTTCTTATGTATATTAGCGAGGGCCGAAATAAAAGATAACCTTTTGTTTTACGTAGATGTCCTTTATTTTCCTTTGGTTGTGTTCTTAGGCTTCGGGCAGCGTTACCCCGTCGAAGTAATTATTAGAATGACCCGCGGGCGTTCGGTGGCGCGGGTTTTTATACGCGACTTTGTTGCTAAGGCGGAAAAGCAACAGTCTGCGGATTTCGGAGCGCATAGGACAGTGACCGCGTTCGGTCGTACCTATGCGAAAAGTCTAAGGCGTCGATCGGTCAGCGGATTCCGCGATCAGATCCGATCGACGCTGGTTGTCTTTCCCGGCCAGCGCCTTCGCGTGCGCGGCCTTGCTATTTGCGGGGTCGGGTTACCATCCCCCCCTGGAGAGAAGAAAAGGGCCAGAGCTTTATTAGGGCCATTTTCTTCTTATCGCTGTTTACAGAAGCCATTACATTAATCATTTGCTTAATCTAATTTTCTTGCTTCGCTTATCGCTTTAAACTTATTTCTTACACGGACGCGGGCGCGGGCGCCGTGGTTGGTTTCAGCATGCGAGGAGGCGGAGGGGGTTTTTTATTCTTGTGATATTTTCTTATACCTAATATTACAATTACCGCAATTATAGCTATCACGCTTACAGTGGTACTGGCGCTCGCAGTGTACACGATTATCTCGTGTATGGTGATACCTCCGGGCTGACTCACGGTGTTGTCCAGCTCACTGAATTCGCCGCTTAACTTATCTAACTCTACCGGGTTTCTTATAAATGTCTCGCGTTGTATCTCTTTTACGTTCGTACCTTCCGGTAAGGCATTCGCGGGTGTAAGGCTTAGATTGTATAGAGGTAAGTGGGTAATTATGTCTGTCTCGTTAAAAGCTGTCCTTGTGCGTATCGTCATGTCGGTCGTGGTGATTTTGCATTCTCCATACACATTCAATTTTCCCGTCCGCTCGATCAGTAGTATTTTGCTCGGGTAGTTTTTGCATTGCATGTGTATCTCCTGTGTGTTTATGGTCGAAAATAACCAAGCCTGCGGCTCGTTTAGTGTCATCCTAAACGTGGCACGCGACGTAAGGTGTCGTATATCGCATTGCGTCGGTTGCTGCTCGGGTCTCGTGAGCGCCTGTATCTCACACGGGGCATTCGCCTTAACGCGATAAACCGGGTGATTCTGCGTGCATATGTAGTTTTTGTTCCCACGCCTGCATTTCTTTAGCTCGTCCGCGGTTAGTAAGATATAATTCGCGTTATCTCGGTCAAACGCGATTACTTCGTTGTTTACGTTTACCACCTTGAATCTATTTTCTTTCTCTAGGACGGGTACTGGCGAGACTCTCATTACCTCATATGACTCATATTTTACGATGGGGAATTTTATAATAGTTACTATCGCGTTTTTTTTATAATATGCGCTAATTTCCGCGTATTTTTGTATGTCATTCCAGCTTTGTTCGTTTACCCTAAATGGGAAGTGATTTCCCCCTTTTAAATGCTCCGAGGCTTCTCTTAATTCTATTATTAGTTTTTCTAAGGGTAGTATGCGTAAGTTTATAATGTCCGCTTTTGCGTGCGTTATAAAATCGGTGACGTCGTACACGTCGCTTATCATATTTTTTATTAATGCCTCTAATACTGACAAATAGTCTATCGCGTATAATCTTCGCGTCAGCTGATCCAGCCTCCAGCTGATATTGCTTGTTGCGTTTGCTAAAATCTGTATGTGGTGTTCCACTTTATCTTCCATCAATTTTATGTGCCCTATGGTCGTGTTTAAAATTTTTATCTGCGTCTTTGCGACATGTTGTAGCGCTTCCTGCCGCGAGTGTATAATTTTAAGTTGTTCTGTTATTTGTTCTTCGTCATCCGCGTCCATTAATCCGAACACCGATTTTCCTACCTTCCCTATAATGTTTATTAATCCCCTTTTTTGTACTGGCACTCCGTATATAATTTGTAGCCGGTTCAGCGCGACCGTTAGCTTATCGTTTTCTGCTGCTGTTGTATATAGTATCTCTTTACACTTTGCGCCTATCTGATCTTCCTTTGCCTTGTAGAAATTTTCGCATAATTCTTCTGCTTTAGTGACATAACTTTGTAAATTTTTGTATCGTGCTTCGATGGCTTCTGTGTCGGTGATTATTACGAATTTCCACACGGATTCGGTTATCTAAAGTTGTCCCTGGCCCTCGAAGTATAGCCCAGGTTCGTTCTCGAATTTGGTGATTTTGTACGGCGGTGACTGCTCACCCCCCGTACCGCCGTTTGAACCGTGTGTTGCAGCGAGAATAATTCTGAAAGGTAAATTATCTTTCAGTTTTATTACAGCGCGATGCCGCGTTGGCTTTTTTTTTTTTTTTTTTTTGTGTCTGGATTTCTGCCACTTGTTATGCAGGCGAAAAGGACTCTATCGCTGAGGTGAGTGCATATATTCTATTTCATTCGTGTAATATTACGGTGTCGCCTTAATCTATCCCATGAATTTTTTATGCTCGTCTCGTCAGTCTGCTCTCTGTTGTCGACGGGTACGAGTCAGTTTCGCCAAGTGTTTTTTCTTTTTCCCAAATTAGAAAGAAAGTAAGGATACTGTGCTTTCGTTTTCTTAAAAAAATTTTTTTTTTTTTTTTTTGTGTTTTATCGCCTTACATTTATTTTCTCTATGATTACTTAAGTGTACTTATAACTACAGGGTGTTCATTTGTGATTTCTTCGTTTCCAGTGGATTTCCCAAGAGAGGCTTCCTTGGCATCGGGGGAACGGTGCTTTCGGTGCCACGCGCCCGGTTACATCGTCCTGTGCCAGGATCATCTCCTGGACCGGGCGCGGTATCAGCTTTGCGTGAGGTGCAGCGGCTACTTCGAACCTAGGATGTGCGAGCCGTGCTGCACCCCTAGGACGCCGTCACCGCCCCCGCCGCCAAGGGATGATTTTCGGTTGATCTCCGTCTGGGAGCGGAGGTACGACGTGGATCTCCGGATCCGGGCGTCGTCGACTGGCCGGGTCGTCTGGACTCTCAGCAACCGTGAGTAGTATTCACGTATTTCTTTACGCTCTGTCCGTCCTTTGGCTTGAACCCAGCCTCTTTGGTTCCTGAGGCTGGTGTCGATTGCCTCTGCCACTGGTCCCCCTGCTGTTTATTCCTTATCCCTATTGCTTATTTACTCCTGTTCGCCTCGCTGCGCGTGATCTCTCTCCGTCTTATTAATGATCTATAAAGGCTTTTAGTCGGTTCGCGTGTACTCGCGTTGTTTTTCGGCCCTTTCGTATTGTATAATTAACGTCGCCGTTTCGTTCTATTATTACATACGGTTCTATCCATTTAGCGTCTAATTTTTTCGATCGCCCCCTTCGTACCGTTTCGTCGTGCAGTAACACATTGTCGCCTACCTTGAATGCGCGCGGATTTATTTTCTGATCAAACGCATTTTTTGTTTTTTCCTTTTTTAGTCTTGCATTTTCTCTGGCTATCCGGTTAGCCGCGCGCAATCGTTCGCGTAATTCCTGCGCGTAATTTTCGTAGGAGTAAGTTGGTTTGGGCACCGTGGTCAGTGCTGTCGGTAGCATTGCCTGGTGCCCGTACACGAGTTCGAATGGGGTGAATCCCGTGGATGTGTGGGGCGTGGTATTATAAGTGAACATCGCATAGGGTAACCACTCATCCCAGTCGGTTTGTTCTTCATTCAGATAATGTCGCAGGTATTCCGCTAGGGTCCTATGCGATCTCTCTAGCGCGCCGTTCGTTTCAGGGTGGTATGCGGTGGTTTGAATCTTATTTATTTTCAAAAGTTTACAGGTTTGTTTAAAAATTTCACTTAGGAAGTTGGTCCCTTGGTCCGTGAGAATATTCTCGGGTATCCCGTGCTCGAGAATTATCTTTGTCGCGAACGCCTTGGCCACGGTAGCCGCTTCTTGGTTCGGTAACGCGATAGCCTTGCTGAACTTAGTTAGGAGATCTTGAAATGTCAGCACGTATTTATTTCCGGCGGTCGTTATCGGTAGCGGTCCCACGATGTCCAGGGCGCATTTCTCGAAGGGTTTCCCTGGCGTGTCCGTTATAATTAGCGGCATTTTCGTTTTTTGGTTTAATTTGTTTCTTTGGCAGTTTTCGCATTTCTGGATGTACTTTTCGATATCCTTATTCATTCCGGGCCAGTTATGACGTAATTTGATCCTATTTATTGTGCGATTTACTCCCTGGTGTCCTCCTAAGGGGGAGTCGTGGTATTCTTTGAGTATTTTTATTTTCTCTTCTTCGCTGTATTTCTGTTCTTCGTTGGTCTCGTTTGTGCTGACTCCGATAAACTCCTCTGGCGGGTTTCTGCTGAGCGCGTCCGCGTTTGTATTCTGCTTGCCTGACTTATGCACGATATCATATGTGTATTCTTTTAATTTTAGTCTCCACCTGATTAGTCGCGATCCCGGATTGTTAACGTTAAATAGCCACACGAGTGGTTTATGATCCGTGATTATTGTAAAACGCGTGCCATAAATATACGGGCGAAAATGTTTTACCGCCCAGACTATTGCTAGCAGCTCCTTTTCCGTGGTACTGTAGTTTTTCTCCGCTTTATTTAGTATTCTGCTAGCGTATGCGATAGGGCGGTCTTCTCCTATTTCTCCTTGCGATAATATGGCCCCGATCGCGTAGTCCGAGGCGTCGGTGGTTATCAGAAAAATTTTTTCAAAATTCGGATAGCTTAACACAGGGGCGGTGGTCAATTTTTCTTTTAGTATTTCGAAAGCTTGCTGATGCTCCATTTCCCACTTGAAAACGCTGTCTTTTCGCGTAAGCGCGGTTAGAGGTTTTACGATTTTTGAAGAATTTTCGATGAATTTGCGATAATATCCCGCTAGCCCTATAAATGACTGTACGTCGCGTACTCGTTTTGGCGTCGGGAATTGTTATATTGCAGTTAGTTTAGATGGGTCGGGTCGTATTCCTCCCTCTGTTATTATATGTCCTAAATATAAAACTTCCTTCCTGAGGAACTCGCACTTCTCAGGTTGAAATTTCAGATTATGTTGACGCAGTCTTTTTAATACTTCCACGAGTCGCTTGTTGTGTTCGTCTAACGAGGCCCCGTAAATTACGATATCATCGAGGTACACAAGACATTTTATTCCCTGAAGACCCGATAGTACCGAGTTCATAAGTCGTTGGAAAGTAGCTGGCGCGTTTTTCAACCCAAACGGCATTCGATTGAATTCGTAATGCCCCAGCGCCGTTGAGAACGCGGTTTTCTTTTTGTGCTCCTCGTGCATGGGAATTTGATGGTAACCTGACGCGAGGTCTAAGATTGTAAAATATTTCGCGTTTTCCAGTTGGTCTAGGATATCCGTAATGTTTGGTATAGGGAACGAATCTCCCACTGTGGCGTCGTTTAGTTTCCGGAAATCGACGACTATCCAGAGTTTCGGGTTTCCTGACGCGTCGGCTCGCTTCGGTACCACGAGTATGGGCGCATTCCACTGGCTCGTGCTTTCGCGAATAATTCCTTCGTTCATCATTTTATCTATCTGCCGATTTACTTCTATTTTATGGCGCTCCGGCAACCGGTAGGGTCGGCAGTTTATGGGCTTTATTTTCGCGTCGTTATTTATTTCGTGCGCGACCGCGGAAGTGTGAGAGAGAGTATCGCCAGCGAGATAGAATGTGTCGCAAAAGTTTGCACAGATTTCCCGCAGCTTGTCGTCCTCTTTCTTGTTTAAATGTGATGTCCGCAGCTGTTCGTTTAACGCTTTTATTCGTGTCTGTACCTTGCCGTCACTTGGCGCGTCGCGTAACGCGAGTACCGGTGCCGAGTCAGCAAATTCCGCTCGGTGAACGACCAGTCGTGGTGTAGGAAAAACTATCGGTTTTTCGGTTGTGTTAATTACGCTGATAGGACACGCGTTGCCTACCGGATCGACTAGGCAATTCCCGATCAAGATCCCGGGTGCAGGCTCGTGTGCGTAGATTATGCCCACCCGGTTTTCGTCTGTAATCGCGCGCACGATGGTCTCGCTTCGCGGCGGTAACATGATGCGAGCATACGGATGGAGCGGGAACGTAACACGATTTATGCTTAGGCGGCCGTTCTCTACGTCATATACGGTCCGCTGTGTCTTTAAAAAGTCCATCCCGAGAATTCCCTCGTAATCGATGGGGAAATCGTCCGGCACGACGTGCATATCGTGGTGCACGAAGTTAGTTCTGAGGCGGATTGTGGCGTTGCATTTACCGAGTGTTTTCGCCTTATGCCCCGTTACTCCTGTTAGAGCGGTCGAAGCGGAGAAAATGGGGGTGGTCCCCTTTAGTTTTCCCACCTTAATAAGCGTAACCGCGGCACCCGAGTCGACGAGGAAAGTAGCCTTTCCGTTTTTCGCTTGGAGGATTGGTAGGGTGACGAGATCGAGCTGTCGGTTTTTCGTGTCTTCTGCCAGGTGCGCTATTTGATAATCTCTTGCGAGTCGGGTTTCCTGAGGGCGCGGCGGAACAGTGTTTCCCGGGCCGCTTCCTACCGTCTCTGTATTCGGTTCTCTCTCTCGACAATGCGCGGTGTTTACTACGGGGGCCCTCCTCGGCGGAGGGTTCGGTCGGGAGTCGCGCCTCGTGTTTTCACGAGATCCCGTCTCGCGTTTCAGGCGTCGGCATTCCTCGCGCGTGTGCCCCGGTATGTTGCAATATGAGCAGTGTTTCGTCGTGGTGTGCTCGCGCGACGGATGATCGGCTCGCGGTAACGTGAAGCGTTGCGCGTATCGGCTCGTGCGACATGCGAATCCCGCGTGTCCTTGCTTCCCGCATTTTTGACAGGCTGGCGGGGGGCGTCGCGGCGGCGGGTCGCGGTCCAGGAAGGATCGCGTCGGGATACCGCGTTGTCTTTCCTCCATAGCCGCCCCTGCGATGGCCTGTTGTAACGTAGTATAATTTCGCGACCGTACGATCATTTGAGTATATGGGAGGAGTCCGGCCTGATAATTCTGTAGTACTTGTTCCTGTATAGAATTCCATATCCCGCGTTTCTCGTCATCTGAGTATTTCGGGTTTTCGCTTAAGGCGTCGTATAGCTCAGTCGCGAGGGAGTCTGCTCGGAATCCAAAAGTTTGCGCGCTTTCACCATGTCGTTGCCGCAAGTTATTAAAGTCGATTTGTAGATATGAGGTGCCCCGTCGTTGCACGTAAGCTTCCTCTATTTCGCTTAAGAATTGTGAAAATCCGACGACTTTCCTAGTTTCGAAACGCGACAGCGCGCGTCCCGTCAGTTTGGTGTACAAGATTGCGGCTAATAGTTCATTTTCGTCCGCTGGGTCTATTTTTCGCGCGACGTATTCACAGGCTTTAATGAATTTTTTGGCATGCGTCTCGTTTCCGTCGAAGGAAGGGATCGTTTCGAGGGCATGCTTCATCGACAGGTATTGCCGGGGGTTGTCCAACGAGAATCGTACGTCATCGCGGTCGTGTATTAGTGGTTCCCTCCGTAAAGCTGCCGGTTCCGACGTTCGTGTGGAGTGGAGCAGTTCTCGCGACGCGTTCAGCTCGCTTTCCACCCGATCTAAACGCCTATTTATTTCTTGTATGGCGTCTAAGATTGTGCTTAAAGTATCACTATGGGGTGCTGGCGAGCGCCTCCGTGTGATCGGAGAAGGGGGTTCGGGTCTGGGCCGCTTTATCACGGTGTCGGCGGTTGTCACAGGGGTGCCGCCGGCGGCCTCCTCCCTCGATTCGCTCGTTCCGTCGCGTTCGCCATTGTCTGATACCATGAAAATTCGCTCGCCGGAATCTGTTTCAGCTAGTTGATTTTCGTTGAGCCTTGAGGAGGTCCCTTGATTATCGCGGGTAGGGTTTCGGCCGCGTCGTCGCATTTCTAACTCGTCTACTATTTCCGCGGGTTCAAATATACTACTGTCGTATGAGGTAAGAGAGAATTCCCCGCGTTGCGATACGTTGCTTATATCGCTACCTGCTTCTTCTAATAGCCTCTTCCGTTCGCTTTTTCGCGTTTCGTCGGTAGGTCGTGCTAAATTTAAGTCGGTTTCGTCGCACGGTTCGGTTTTTTCGCGCGGATCAAGTTCGGCTGAGCTTTCACTATCGCTCTCTGTATTTAATGCCCGACGCACGTTATCGCGGATTTCGCGTAGGGCGGCGGCTGCAATGCCTAGGGGGTTTGCAGGGGGTGGTCGCCGTGCCCTGTGGCCTGATTCGCTATGTAGCCAAGATTCGTTGGCTATTTGAGCTCGCAAATCGAATTCTTCGTCCGACATCGACTAGTCGGGTTAAGGTTAACAATAAAGTTATATTTCGGACTTACACTAACGCAAGGTGCTGCATGGCGCTGTCTCTGCTTCAGGGTTTTCTCGTCGCCTTTTCCTTCCGGTCCTTGTCCACGGCTGTCCGTTCCTTCGAGTGGCTGCGGCCGGGCTGCTGCTACCTTGGCTTGTCTCCCAGCTGTTCGGCCTCTCCGGTGTCGAGCGCGTGCGATATCGGCAGAACCGCTGCTTGTGCTGTCCTAGTCTTCTTTTTATGTATAGGGTGAGTCCGATGTCTCACTTTTGTTCTTTTGTTTCAGAAATCTTCTATATGGCCCGTCGAGAATAGGGGGACGTCGCCGGAGCGGTGCCTCGCCGGGGGGCGGATCCCACCGTTGCCACCAGAATGTTGCACCAGGACGGTGCAAGGGGTCCGTCCTCCCGGTTCTTATGTATATTAGCGAGGGCCGAAATAAAAGATAACCTTCTGTTTTACGTAGATGTCCTTTATTTTCCTTTGGTTGTGTTCTTAGGCTTCGGGCAGCGTTACCCCGTCGAAGTAATTATTAGAATGACCCGCGGGCGTTCGGTGGCCGCGGGTTTTATACGCGACTGTTGCTAAGGCGGAAAAGCAACAGTCCGCGGATTTCGGGCGCATAGGACAGTGACCGCGTTCAGTCATTGCCTATGCGAAAAGTGCAAGGCGTCGATCGGTCAGCGGATTCCGCGATCGGAAGATCCGATCGACGCTGGTTGTTAACCCGGCCAGCGCCTTCGCGTGCGCGGCCTTGCTGTTGCCAGGGTCGGGTTACAACACAATTTATCAAATAACCATATTCTTTTACTCTAATCTTTTCCAAACCTTCTTTTTCCTATGCTCCAAACCTGCCCCATAATTCTTGCCGCCCTTTTTACTCTGTCTTTTACATGCTCCTTTTGTTCTCCATTTCTCATAATCATATATCCCAAATATTTAAAACTTTTTACTTTTTCTATTTCTTCCCCTTTCCAAACCCATTTTACTTTTTTCCATCTTCCTCCACCCTTTCTACATTTCATTATTTTTGTCTTCTTTACATTCATTTCTAACCCTTTCTTCTTTACATATTCTTTCATATTTTTAATCATTCCTTTCATTCCTGCCTCATTTTCTGCCAACAGAGCAATGTCATCCGCATACGCCAGCGAGTTGAATCTCTTATCCTTTATCCTTATCCCTCCCCATCCTCCCTTTTCTAATTCTTTATCTATATCTGCCAGTAAGAGTGTAAACAAGCTAGGGCTAAGCGGACAATCCTGTCTTATTCCCTTTGTCGTCCAAAACCTTTTTCCTTCTTTTTCCTTTACCTTGACTTTATTCACTGTTTCCTCCAAAACTTCTTCACACCTTCTTATCAATACTTCCTTTACTCCTTTTTTCTTCATTGCTTCCACCAATTTTTTTCTATCCACTGAGTCAAAGGCCGCTCTCATATCAATGAATGCTATCACCGTTTTCCCTTCCTTTTCTTCTATCTTCTTGTTTATCAAATAGTTTAACACATATATCTGGTCCACTGTCCCCATGACTCTTCTAAAACCGGCCTGACTCCGTGGTAATATTCCTTTCTCTTCTATATCCTTTCTTAGTCTTTCTGCTAGCACAGATGCGTACACCTTGTACGCTGTCTGCGTCAATGTTATCCCTCTATACTCTTCTACCTTTTCCCCTATCCCTTTTTTTAACACCGGAACCACCATTTTTTCTCTCCATTCCCCCGGCATCCCTTCCCCCCTCCATACCTTCTTACATATTTCCCATAACTTCTCTTTTGCTTCTCCTCCTCCCCATTTCCAGATCTTATTTTCAATTTTATCACTCCCTGCCGCTTTTTTTTTTCAATTTTCTTATTACTTTCTCAAATTCTTCTCTATCTATGTCTTCTTCCACATCCTTTTCCCTCTCTTTACCCAATTCCCCTCCAACTCTCCATTCCACTCCACCTAGAATCTCTCTAAAGTATTCATCCCATTCTTTAATCTTTATTTTTTCTTCTATTTTCTTTCTTTTCTTTCTTCCCTTGTTTACAATTTTCCACACTTTTTCCTCTGTTTTAATTTTTTCTATCTCTTTTTCCCATTTCACTGTTTCTTGCAATTTTTTCTCCTCACATAGCCTCTTATATTCTCCTTTCACCTTTTTATAGTTTTCCCCGCTCCCTTCCCCTTTCCTCCATTTTTGCAATTCTTCCTTAACTTCACATTTCTTTCTTCTACATTTTTCATCCCACCATCTTTCTTTGAGTTTTTCCCCCACCTCTTTTCATTTCTTTTCTCACTAATTTCTTTGTTTTTTCCAATTTCTTACTAAAATTTTTCCAATTTTCCTCCATTTTATCTTCTCTTTCCCTTCTTTCTTCATACTTTTCCCTGAATATTTTCCTCTCCTCCTCACTCCAGTCTAGTCTCGTACTCTTTTTCTTTCCATACTTACAACTTTTCCTCTTTCCTCCTTTCCCTTTTATCGTCACTATTAACGGCAAGTGGTCTGCATCCACTTCCTCCCCCACCTTCATTTCTATTATTTCTCTTTTTGTTTCCACATTACTAACCACATAATCTATTGTTTTCCCTCTCTCCCCACATATCTCCACTCACCCTCTTCATCGCCCTTTGTACGTCCATTGACTATTCCCCATCCCGCTTTTTCCAGAACTTTACAGAATTTTCTTCCTTCCCCTGTAATTTTTTTTTATCTTTTGTTTTCCTTTTCCTTTCTTTCTTATCTTCTTTCTCATTTTCGTCGTCCCATAATCCCCCCTCCTCTCCCGTTCTCACATTAAAATCCCCCCCAATCAAATATCTCACTCCTTCCTCTTTTTCATCCATCCAGTTTCTCATATTCTCTGTTATGTCTTCTAACTCCTAATTCACATATACCCCTGCTATTTTTCACCATACTTCTCCACATCTTATCTTTATTTTTATCATTCCTTTTTTATCTTCAAAATCTATTTCTTTTTCTCCTTCCAGATCCTCCTTCCATCCCATCAACATTCCCCCCATTGCCCTCCCTTTCTTATTTTTTTTTTTGCCCCCTTATTTATCCATTTGTAACCCTTTGGCAATCTGTTTCTTATTTCCTTCCATCTTTTTTTCTCCAACCATGTTTCACACATATAAATCACGTCCCACTTCTCCATGCCCTTCCAGAAATCTTCGTCTTTGTTTTCTACTCCTGCCACATTCCAAAAAACTATTCTCATTTTCCTGTTTTCCGTCTCTGCCTTTTTCCTTCCTTTCTCCTTCTTTTCCCTCTCTTTTTCTTTACCCCCTTTATCTTTCACATTTCTATTTTTTTTCTTATCCTTTTCTTTTCCTTCTTTCTCACCTTTTATCCTCTTTTTTTCCAACTCCTTTTCTTCTCTTTCTCCGCCCCTTTTTAAAAACTTGCATTTATTCTATCCACAATCACCCGGTTCTTTTTATTTCCTTCTGTTTCAAAAGCTTTTGCTCCATCCCATTTTCTCAATTCTTTCTTCAAATCGTCCCATAACCACATTTCCTTATTTATCCATATCTTTTTGTAGCCTATCTTCACCTGTTTTCCTTCTCTTTTTAGTCTATCCGCTTCTCTCTTAATAATCCATTCCACTTTTCTTTCATATTCCGTCAAATCGTCTCCTATCCATTCCGTCCTATCCTTCAGTTTTCCTTTACCTCTTAATATTTCCAGTTTTTCTTTAAAATTTTCCATTTTTACCCATATCATTCCAAAACCTCCTTGTTCACTCCTCCTATTTTATTTACGTCTTCTATCTTTGCTTTCACACTTATTGCTTCAAATATTTCTCCCACTTGTTCTTTCAACGCCTTTTTGTCTTCACTTTTTATTTTTATTCCTCTTATTATTAAATTATTCTTTCTCCATTCTTTCTATTCCCTTTTTTTCCCATTTCTAACATTCTCGTTCTTTCTTCCAAACCTAAAACTTTTCCACATATTTCTGCTAGCATTTCCACTTTACCTCCCTCATATTTTTTTTCCCCAATTCTCTTTTCCATTCCATCTATTCTTTTCTCTAATTCTATCTTTTCTCTTCTCCATATTACCTTTAAATCTTCTATTTCCTTCCTGATCTGCACCTTAATTTTTCTTACCTCTTCCATCTGAGCTTGGATCCTTGCGAATCCACTTCTCATCTCATTTATAACCTCCTCAAAGCCTTCCTTACTCCTCCTTCACCACCCTCTTCCGTTGTTTTCACCGGCGCCCTATATACTTTCACGCTTTTTCTAAATCCTTCCAGTTCTTCTACTTCACCTTTCTCCTCTTGCCTTTCCTTCCTTTTCTCCCCTTGTTTCCATGCTTCCATTATTGGTAAGCTATTGGACCTTTCCCTCATCAACATTTCCACTTTTGCCGGCCTTTCCATTTTCTTCTTCGTTTTTTCTTCCTTTTTTTCCTCTTTTCCCATCTCAACATTTTCCTTCTTTTGTTCACTCATTTTCCAAAACTGTTCTGACCTTCTTTTCTTTGTCTTTAATACCTTTTACTTTCCCCTTCGCCCCCTTACCTTTCTCCTTTCCTTTGTCTTACTCTCGGTTTTTCCCTGTCACCGCCAATCTAACCTCCAAAAAACTCCGCCTTGTACTTTCTCAGATTTCTCCCTTT
This sequence comes from Cardiocondyla obscurior, assembly GCF_019399895.1. Lineage (NCBI taxonomy): Eukaryota > Metazoa > Arthropoda > Insecta > Hymenoptera > Formicidae > Cardiocondyla > Cardiocondyla obscurior. Next base: position 719,020 of record NC_091871.1, on the reverse strand, counting down.
ATTCTCACCTCCACCCTTTCCCTTCACTTGCCGTCCTTAAAAATCTTCCCCTTTATCCCCACAACACCACCCTTTACTTCTAACTTCTTTTTAACTCCCAAAAATTTTTTTCTCTGCACTCACACGCTCATACATACAATCATTCGCTCTGCTATCGGAAACGAAAGTCCTAAAAATTTGATTACTTGTGTACTATATTAAAATTTGGAAATAAAAAATAGAAGTTATCTTGTTTTGATTATAAGTACTATTATTTATTATTTTGTAAAGTAAAACAATACATGCATATTATTACATAAAAGTTATATTTATTACATATTAAAGAAATTATTCTCCACTGAATAAAATAGTTTTTGTAAATTGACACCTTTTTCTAATGGGTTTCAATATTTCATGTAAATAAAATTGAGAATAAGAATATAATCTGATATTAATGTATCGAGATACAATAGCAACAATTAAACGAATTTTATGTGGCATGTCTGTTAAAGCAACATTTTTACAATTTAAATTCGGAAAAATTGTTTTGTCTAATGTAAATTTATTTTTAATTTTAGTTATCACGCATAAATCTAAATTTTATAAAAATAGTTTTGTAAAGCCGTCGGTTGCAATATCCAATTCTTTTTCTGATTTATACAAAGTTTAAAAACAGAATTAGCGGGTTTGATCAATCCACCGCAATTGGAAAAGTCTAAAAATCTGGTAAATGTGTCAGTTTTCTTATTGTAATTATGATAATTTTCAGGCGCTCTTAAATTTTGTGCACATAAATAACAATTAATATTGTTTAATAATTTCTTAACAATATATCCACTCAAATAGTATAAAATATAATCATTTAATTTTGTTATTGTAGCAGATAATGCCAATGATCCACGATGATTTACATGCATTTCAGCTTCTGAATGTTCGTTTTCTTTAGTAGTAAGTGGGTCCAAATTGATCAAAAATGTAGAATTTTTTTCCTTTTTTTTCCAAATGATTTTAAACAATGAATCACACACATCTGTATCTGAGTACTGATGTAACTGAGTACAATTAGCATTTGCTAACTGTTCAATATCAATTCGCATTATAATTTGTCGTAAAGCAGACTGTAATTGTGAAACGACCGTAATTCTCGGGGCCGCGAATATCGGGCCAGCGGGGGGTGTCCGAATGTGCTCGCCGGGATGACAGGATTCGCGATAGAATTATTAGGTCCGTAAATGCATCGAGACTTGAGTGAACAATTAATTGGTTGTTTATTCAATTAAATAGATAACAATAAGACGAACGCGTGATTGAGACGTCGCCGGAAAGAACAATGAAATACATAAATTGATAATGTGACGGTATCGTAGCGGTAATCGTAGCGTTTCTGCGCCGGATCGATACGGCGATTATCGATACGCGGATCTTCGGCGGACGGGCCGTTACAATCTTTTCGGTAACCGCTTAGATAACGTCCTAACGGATCGCGTGGTTAGTGGTGCGAATATTTCCCGTGGTCGCGAGCCTGGGTGTGGCTTTGACGATGTACGCGGCGCGGGACGCGGTGGGCGCGATGGATCGTAGATCGCGACGTGAACGCGGTTTTGGAACAGCTGAGGATGGAACACCTGTCCGTTGTTGCAGTAGCCGAGAGTGCTCGGCCAAGACGGAGATCTCTCCACCCCGGTTTTGTGCAACGGTGCGAAAGGAAAGTCGCCTCGGTAATATGATCGTAGCCACGGGATCGAAATCACTCGAAGGAGGCGAAGTGCGCTTCACTCCACGAGCCGGTCGTACGGATCGAGTATTACTTGCGGCTAGGAGCAGTGATGGGAATTTTAGCTCCGAGCAACATCGATGTTGCTGGAGTGGGGGACCACGCACACACGCCGACGTCCTGTCGGTGAGCGCGCCTCGCTCGGCTTGCAAAAGAGGACAGATATATATATGTTCCGTCTTCTTTGCACCGAGGCAGCTACGAGTCGTAGCCTACGTCGGCCAACGAGCCTACGACTACGATGAGTGCACACATCGCGCGATGCGGCCCGCGTGAATCGCGGGCACTAAGATACATGTTTCTCTTTGCAGGTTGTATATTAGAATACGATGTGGTCTTCCGCACTACCCAGGAGGTGCAACTTACAGTGCGTTAGGTTTTTTAACGTGGACCTTCGCCGGTAGCCATATCATACCACATTTCTTAACATCTTTACCAATTTTAAATTGTTTAACACGCAAAGTGTTCGACAAACTTAATATTAAATTGTTAATAAATAAACTGTCTAACACGCAAAGTGTTCAACAGATTGCGTATACTATATGTTGGAAGGATAATTTTTTACGGGAGTAAATGAAAAAGAAGGGCGACAATATTAGTTATTTAAATTTTTATTTTAATTAGAAATATTATAAAAAAATTGATATATAACTAGGCGTCCGCCCCGGCTTCGGCCACAGTTTATTTATTAACAAATTAATATTAAATTGTTAATAAATGAACTGTGGCCGAGGCCGAGGCGGTAGACAAGACCGGGGCGGACACCTAGTTAAATATCAATTTTTTAATAATATTTCTAATTAAAATAAAAATTTAAATAACTAATATAGCGTCTCTTCCTTTTCATTCACTTCCGTAAAAAATTATCCTTTCTACATATAGCATATGCAATCTGTTGGACACTTTGTGTGTTGGACAGTTAATTTATTAACAATTTAATATTAAATTTGTCGGATACTTTGCGTGTTGGACAATTTAGAAATGGTAAAGATATTAAAAATATGGTATGATATAGCTATCGGCGAAGGTCCACGTGGACCTTCGCCGGTAGCTATATCATACGTACGTTAAAAAACCTAACGCACTGTAAGTTGCACCTCCTGGGTAGTGCGGAAGATCACATCGTATTCTACTGTACAACCTGCAAAGAAACATGTATCTTAGTGCCCGCGATTCACGCGGGCCGCATCGCGCGATGTGTGCACTCATCGTAGTCGTAGGCTCGTAGGCCGACGTAGGCTACGACTCGTAGCTGCCTCGGTGCAAAGAAGACGGAACATATATATATATCTGTCCTCTTCTGCAAGCCGAGCGAGGCCGAGTGTGGCCGAGCGAGGCGCGCTTACCGACAGGACGTCGGCGTGTGTGCGTGGTCCCCCACTCCAGTAACATCGATGTTGCTCGGAGCTAAAATTCTCATCACTGGCTAGGAGACTTCTATTCTAGCAAGCGTCAGGAGTGCCTGACCGAGGCGGAGTGCGCTCTACCCTGTTGTTCTGCTTGCACTAGGAGTCAGTCGGTCCGGATGTTCGCTGTGAGGCGAACGGAACGAGAACGGTGCGCGGTTTTACCAAATTCGCCTTTTTATATGGAAAAGACGACGGCCGGGGGTATCCCAGCACGTGGCGCTTGACGCGGTATTCCGCGGTACCGAACGCAGCGTGTTTGCTCGGTCGAGCTCGGGGCCGCTCGTGTAAGTCCGTTCCGCGGGACTTTGCGCGTATACGTTACATGTAAAAATTGTCGCGCCGATAATCGGTTTCTTCGGGAGCGCCCCGCGCTCCCCATCCTGGCCGAGAAGGTGGTCGTCTCGGCCTCCGGCGGTTCTTATCCGGGAACGATGCTTTTTCCCGGGGGCATCCTTACAATTGAAGTGCATTAGGGTTATTATTATACCCATAACAGCTTCGAATTTTTAAAAATAGTATTTCAATAAAATCCTGTGAAAATTTATACGTTAAGATGTGTTTATAACCCAAATTTTCTGTTAATATATCTTCAGCTACATCCAAAACTGATTTTGCTGACACAATAAAATCGTAGATAAAAGTTTTACGTGCAGTTAAATGCAATAGACGATTCTCTTTATTTTTTAATTGAAACAGATATTTACTAAAATCGTCAACTATGTTTCTGAGATATAGTAAATTGTATTTTGTTATAGGTTGTTTATACCCTTTCCCAAAAGAATTCCTTGAGTTGAGTAAATCCAATAATCGATCAATAATTTTTATAAATTTTATTGTTTCCTTGCAATTAAAAAATTTTTCCACTCCTTCACTTATTAGAAATTCAAGTGCATTGGCAACGGATGAACTCAGAGTATGAACAGCGTACTTTACCTTCATTATATTTTGTTTCCAAAGTATACATTAAGAATTTAATTTATTTTTAAATTTGAAAGGTAATTGTTTCTGTAATTCATGTAACTTAGTTATATATTTCCTGTTGTAAGAAGTTAAGTATAATCGGTACGGCACTGATACAGCGCATGCGCAATACGAACAGCGAGAGCATGTAATAAGAAGATCGCAGATCGCATGCATAGCGTACCACGTAAGCAGCTCGTAAGAATTAAGTTGATCCCGCAGCCGGAGTAAGCATAGTATATACATATATATTAAGGTTTTTGTTTTCATTATGTATTAATTATTGTTCTTGAATATAGTTTTACGTTTACCCACTACAACAATTCTTTGGCGCAGTCGGTAGGACGTGGCGTTAGAGGTTAGAACGACCACGTGCTATATAGTAAGACGAAATGGCTGAGAAAGTACATCAGCCACTCAAATTGTTTGAGACCTTCGATGTGCCTATAATTATGTGGCTAAAGGTGAAGAGGTAAAATCATATTTTGAGCGTTTTGAATTATACTGCGAAACAATGAACATAAAACGGGAAAAGTGGGCGAAGCTAATTCTCAGCAGCATTGGCGGTGAAGCATATTCGAAACTTAAAACATTGATCACACCAAGGGAAGTGCGACAATGTGAATATGACGAAATAAAGAAGACAGCAAATAAACACGGGTTCTACTCCGGGAGCGCCGAGGGGGGCGCGGGGTCAGAGGGGAACCCGTGTTGTCAGTGCACCTGTTATCGGTGCACCTGATTTCAGTGCACCTGATTTCAAAAGGGGTAACATATGTGTCACCAGGAGAGGAGGGAAAGGGGTAACAATGCGTCACATGCAATGCGTCATGCGTTCTCCACGTATATGTCGAGTTACGTGAACGTTATCATCTTGAAGGTAAGAGATGTGGCGATGAACTGTCTGGAATGCTGTGAGAAGAAGATAACACATCGCACGTCACTGCGAGTGTTATTTATCTCACGATTTTTTTTGTTATTTTTTTGTTTTCCGTGGGTGGAGAAAATGCAACTTACGCACACCCAGAACCCGATTTCTCTGGGTAGTGTGGGACTCGCCGTGAAGCGGCTATACCGCACTAAAAACTCCACCGCAAATGAATATTGACGACACGAGAAACGAAATCGCGAATGCTACTCTCACGCGGTCTCAACGCGTACTGACAAAAAACGCGGTCTCGAAATGTACTAACAAAACGTGGTCTCAACACGTACTGACGAACACGCGTGAGGAGATAAGAAGTATCAGATCGCGGACCAGGCGTTGATACCTTATATCTCCTGACACGCGTTCTCACGCACACGCACGCACACATTCATTCAATTTTAGTATTACCTTTTTTATGTAACAGCTCATGCGTTCCTCTTCCTTCTCTCCCCTCCTTCTCTTCCTTTTCTTCCTCCTCCTCCTCTTCCTCCTCCCTTCTCCTCTTTCACTTCACTGCACATTAGTAATAAAATGTCTGTATGAGAAGATGCGAAAGCGATGCATCTTATCATACACACGCACTCACATTTAGTGAAGTTGAAACGACCTGCTTGCGCGGTGGGTCTCGAATGTCGGGCCAGCGAGCCCGGGACGCTCGTCGGGATGCAGGATTCGAGTATGTAAGGTCGTGAATGCACCGAGACTGATTTAAGTAATAAAAGAAACGAGTTTATTCAATAACTGTGACGTCCGCTTGGTCAAGCGGCGTCGATAGACATATACACTGTAGATAAATACAATAGATGAAGCGGACGCGAATATAATTCTTCGATGGGTACGTCGGTCCCTTAGATCGTGATCGATATGACGCGTGCGCTAGACGCTAATTCGCGGATGGTCGCGGATGCCCCACGTGAGGCGCGATGGGTGTCGCGTAACGGTGGGCGCGGTTTTCGGCGCGGATCGTAGATCGATGAATTGATCCTGTCGGTAGAACCGATGGTACGCGGGACGCGGGCGCGGAACGGCGGGCGGGGACCGCGGTACAATGCTCGTGATGGGCGCGGTTCGATCTATGCGCGCGGTATGATATAGAGATACGCGGTGGTGGATTGTGAACGAAATGAACCCGTGGGGTCAGGATGCACCTTGACCGGTGTCATTAGCCAAGAGTTCTCGGCCGAGGCGAAGAGCACTCCACCCGGTGGATCACGACGGTGCGACGGGATCTTTTGTGTTGCGAGCTTTCGCGGTAACGCCGACGTAGGATCGAGAGTCCTCGAAAGAGGCGGAGTGCGCTCCACCCCACGAGCTAGTCGTGCGTACGTTGAAGTCCGGAACGAGAGGATCGTGAGCGCCAGGAGTTCTTGGCCGAGACGAAGATCGCTTCACCCCGTGGTTTCGTGCTCTAGGATCAGGTGTTCGCTCGAGAGCGAACGGATCAGGACGGTCCCGCTGAGTGCCGGCGTCGACTTTTTATACATAAAAAGTGACGGCGCAGGGTTGCCGGGGCTCAGCGGAGCTCGTGACGTGTCCCGACGCGTGGCGCCGAGGCCCCGGAATGCGGCGCGCTCGGAAACGACGGGCCTCGACGTCGACGGCGCGGTTCGGCGGCGCTCGGGAACGCTCGGCTAAGCTCGCGAATGGACTTAGCCGCGAAACGGCTACGCGGTGCCATTCTATTCCGACGGTATAATATTATAAAGTTTGGGGCGCACCGCGCCCCGGGTCCCCGCCGGACGGTGTTGTGTCCGGCGGCCGGCCGATGTTGTGGCCGGAACGGTGCATCGCCGGGTGCACCGTTACAAAGTTACGCCTTTTAGCCGCCGGATAGCTCTCTCTATCCGACGGCTTCGGTGCGATAACGATTGTCGTGCCGATAGACCGGGTGCACAGGAGAAGTTTTGTCATTATGACGCGCTTCTCCCCGTACACCGGGTTGTGTTGCATAAAGTCCCACGACACCGAGCCAATATATAATTGGTGTTTGGGGCACCACACCCGCGATGTATTAAGCGGGGTGGTGAACCCCATTTCGCGCTGGCGTAGGCACTTTAGTAAGTTTTGCCTACAAATCAGCGCCCGGCACTGCTCACATTCTACTTCCACTTTAATATCCATCGGCTCCATGGTCACTGTTTAAAATGTCAAAAGCTACTGACGGCTGTGGGCTCAAAGTCAAAGGGCTAGAAAAAATATGTAAGGGTGATATAGAGTCATAGCACATCCGAGAACGTAATGTAAGAAATTTTTTATCTCATGCGCAGGTAATGTAACCGTTCGAAGAAGATCTATCACGCAGGTAATGTAAACGGTTGAAGAAGATCTGTTACATACAATTTAAGTCGATGACAAAGACGTGGTATGCCTAAGTGAAGTGTTTCAGTATTAGTATATTTGCAATAAAAAAGCAGTATTAGTAATACGCTGAAAAAGAGATACAATATAAACGAAATTCTAGTAATATAACGAAAGATATCTATCGCGCTGGTAATGCAACCATGCGAAGAAAATCTGTTACGTACCTTCATACAACGAGCATCCCGAGAACGCAACGTAAGATTTTTTTATTAATCACGTACCGATAGCAACTATAGAAGCCTGTGGCTTCTCGGAAGATAAGAACGAGATGAAATAAATTATAATAAAATAAAAGTATCTAACATATACAATTTTAATGAAATTAATGACAAAATACAGTATTTGACGCCTCACAAACTACGTTCGATAACAAACGTAATGAGTTCGCAATCAATGAACACATTTTTATCATAAATGTCATGTAACAATTTAATCATATCACTTTTAGTGGTAATAGCATCACGTCGTAAACTAGATACAAAATATTTAAATGTTTCACTAACAGCGTCTACAGTTTGTGATAGAGAGAAATAAACATGCTCAACGCAATGATTAATTTCGAATAGAAAAAATACAGTTTGCTGTTTCATATATAAGTGTACATCTCCTAACAATAATTTAATTATAGTGTCACTAGTAGTAATACAACATTTAGAACTGCAGCAACAAATAATTTAAAAAAAAATTTATATAAATTAATAAACAAGGCGGTATTTGGTAAAACTATAAAAAATGTACGCAATCACGTCGATGTAAAGCTTATAACGCAATGGAAAGGTAGATTCGGCGCTGAAGCATTGATTAGGAAGGCAAATTTTTGCAGTCGTAGCGTTTTTGCTGAAAATCTTGTGGCGATTGAAATGCGTAAACTCTAGATAAAATTCAATAAGCCGATTTATGTGGGTATGTGCATTGTTGACATATCCAAGACATGTTTATATGATTTTCATCACGAGTACATGTAACCGTTGTATCAAGATAAATGTAAAGTAATGTACACTGACACAGATAGTCTCATATATTATATCGGGTGTGATAACGTATACGAGACTATGAAACGTGATATTAACAGATTTGATACGAGCAATTACGCTCTTGACAATGTGTATAATATTCCACTCGTCAATAAAAAAAGTGCTCGGTTTGATGAAAGACGAGAACAATAGTGCGATTATGATTGAATTCATAGGACTTATGTTAGATCAAAAATGTATGCTTTACGAGTCGATGGTAAAAGTGATACGAAAAAGATTAAAGGTGTAAAGAATAATATTGTAGCAAAGACGATAGCATTCAATGATTATATGCGATGTTTGCGAGAGGAAATCGAAATGATTCAGCAGCAGACGTGTATAAGATCGAAGTTGCATGAGGTATATACCATACGCGAAAAGAAAATTGCTCTAAGTCCATACGATGATAATCGATATATCGTACCCGGTTCTATGAAAACTTTACCGTGGGGACATTGTGTATGACAAATCAAGTCACGAAAATGAATCGCTGGAAATGCTCAGCGATGAGCTCGACACGGTAAGAAATGATTAAAATTGAAACACATTAAATTTAACAAAAAAAAATTAAATTTTATATTTAATAAACAAAAAACCAAAAATTAATATACAAACCATGATAATGAATGCGGATTGATGGTTGTTCGCGATTCATTCTTTGCTTCCGACCACCCGGTAATGCCACAGCTGGTTGGCACGCGGTGTGCGAATGATAGAGTGTGGCGCATACCGACTCGCGAATGTCGGTCGATTTCGGTATCCGAAGGTTTTTTTCTACGCCCGATTCGCGAGCTCCGCTTTACATAGCGCGAGTAGTACGCTTTGCGATACCGACTGCTTCGTACCGCTTCAGACTAGTTCTCACTTTCGCAGTTCAACGATAATTTCTTTACCTTCATTAGTGATTTTCAGTGCATTAAACACCGGCGGATTAGAAGGATTTACGCCTTGCTGCACACAGCAGCCTGCGAAATCATCAATCCGGTGCGTTACAAAAAACTGTTAAACACGTGCTCTCGGCGTGGTGCCATTCGCGTGGCTCGTGGTCTGCTCGCGATCGCGATTGCTTCCAACGGCCGATTCGATAATCGTTCCTTGCGCTCAAGATCTCCGCCCGGCTGGACGTTAGAGCCTAACGTTCTCGAAGATTTCCGTCGCGTCGTGCGGCCGTATTCGGGAAGCGCAAGATTTCCGAGTCGATAAAATTAGGGTGAGCTCGAGCTTGGATCATGTGCTCCGTGAATGTTGCGTTCTCTTGTTTGCGTACTCGTTGTAATATTCAGAATTATAATTTTTGTTTGGTAAATTGCATTTGCTTAGTGTATGTACCTCTAAGGAGATAAATAAACACCTTATATACAGGGTGTCCCGGACCAACGTCACTTTTTTTTTAACAGTAGGTAGAACTCGCTAAGACAAAGCGAAATGTCTTTTACCGTTTTAAAAAATTCGTAATAGTTTTCGAGAAAATAAATATTTTATTTATGCGCGAGTGCGACAAGGAAACGCGGAGTGAGCGAACGCGCGATAGACGACGGCGAGTATCGCGTAAAGAAAATAGGCGGAGTCAGTATGTCGCGAGCGAGACGAGGAAACAACGCGCGAACGAGGTGATGCGACGATACGCGAGCGAGACGAGAAAGCAACGTGCAAACGAGGCGATGCGATGATACGCGAGCGAGACGAAGAAACAACGCGCGAACGAAACGATGCGACGATACGCGAGCGAGACGAGGAAACAACGCGCGAACGAGGCGATGCGACAATACGCGAGCGAAATGAAACGCCGACGCACGAGCAAGGCGAGGTGACCACACGCGAGCGAAGAAAATGATTACACGCGAACAAGATCAACTTGCGAGTTCACAGCTATCGTTTCCGCACTACCTTTTGAGGTAGATAGCTCAGTGCGTTTTTTTTAATGTGGTATTCCCAGTAGGCCTATTTCACTGTAAAAAATTCAAAGCAGCAATTGTTCAAAGTGCCGCCCCTGTGTTTGTAAGCACAGTTCAGCTCTTTGAACAATTTGCTGCGTTGCTCTTTGTGTCATTTGCGGGGTAATTGCACCGAAGGCCGCGATGATCGCGTCGCGAACTTCATTGACGTTACGTTCCCGCATGTGCTCCACCTGCGCTTTTACGTGGCCCCAGACGAAATAGTCTAACACATTTATGTCGGGCGAACGTGCTGGCCACGTAATTGGACCCCCTCGCCCCATCTATCTCTCCGCGAAAACGTTATCTAAAACGTTCCGCGCGCGACGAGAAAAATGAGGGGAGGGGGGGCACCGTCTTGCTGCAAAATGAAATCGACGCGCATTTGCAGCGGCAAATCTTCTAACAGAACGGGGAGCTCGTTCTGTAAAAAATTTGCATAAATTTCCCCGTTTAATCGAGCGAGAAAGAAATACGGCCCAATCTGTAAATTAATAAAAATATTACAATTTTTTTTCAATATTTCTTAAACGAGATTACGTATAAAAAAATACTTACAACTCGATCTGCAATGACCCCTGTTCATACGTTTAACGCCCACCTGTACTGAAACGCACCTTGACGCACGGCCCGCGGATTATCATGAGCCCATAATATAAATTTTTTTGAATTAAATATGCCATTCGGCGTAAAAAGGGCCTCATCTGTCCAGAAGATTCAAGCGGGGAAATTTGGATTCCGCCGGCATTGGGCAAGGAGGCCTACAAGTGTTTATTCCTGATTATTTTTTGCTGAAAGTAAATTAAATAAATTTAAAAAATCCAAATATGCATATTGTTGTAACCTGAGCTGCACTCTGAAAAATGCGCTCTGGTTGCAAACCACCCCGGAAATCGCCTGCGTTTTCGCAATCGGGCAAGGACCTCGAGATTATCGTCCGATGTCGAAATAAGGCAATGAACTTATATTTAACAATTAAAATAAGCCCGTGCGGTTGACAAACCTCTCCGGTCAACCACCGCAGCCGAAACTCGCCGAGGTTGCAACTCGGCGGAGTATATGAGCGACGGCTCGGAAGCCGTTGCGGGCATTCTTATCTGAAGTAACGTGATGCGTATCGAGTGTAACGACAACGAAATAAACAGTGCAACACATTTTCCAAAACAAGTCTTTATTAACCTACACCCGGCTCCTCTCAACGGGTGGCACACGTTCCGGCGAACGGACCCACAACCGCACCGTACCACGGTGTAACAAATTGGTGGCAACGGTGGGATCCGCCCTCCGGAACTCAGGCTCATCCTCAGTCACTCTCTTGGACGACCGGGAAGTGTGGAACGTCTGCAACAAAAAGCAACTGGTGAATTCATCCGCCGCTAACATCCGTGGCCATCTCCAAGCAACCCGATCATCGCGGCGAAGCAGTACCCAAGCAAGGACACCAGGAAAGCAAGTAACAGCCTACTCTGCGAAAAATATGCGAATCCCTGCGTTAGTGTAAGTTACACGACAAAAATATATGTAATTTATTCGCAGTATAAATTGTATGTTAAATTATCCGTCTATGTCCGACGAAGACACTTATACGCGTCAAATCTTGTCCCGGCTCGCGTGGCTTCACAATTCAGAAATGTCTGAACCAATGCGCCCGGTATTTATACGCCCCCCGCAATCCGCGGAAACAATTCGAGAAATCTGCCGTAGTAGGATGAGGCGCGCTTACGGTAACGGCGGCGCAAGCGACGAGGAACAATCCGAATTTTCTAACGGGATCTCGCTATCTGCTAGGCTAAGGGACGAGGCGGCGAGTTCTCTCTGAGACGATAATTTTCTCCTGCGTAATCACCTGTCCCCTCTTAATTCATTCGAGAGCGACCTTTTCGCGAATCAGAGAAACCATTTGATTTATACTCTGACGAACAGAACACGTCCTATTTGTTTTACGTGTAGTACCTGCTCCGAGAGCCTGACCCACACGGCCCCCTTGGGCGAAGAGAACTGGGATACGCCCGAGTTAGCGCGTGCTCGCCCTGAGGTCCGCACTACCAGTGTTTCCTCCGAATCATAGGCTTCTTCGGCCCTCACTGGTGGAGAGGAGCGACTATCCAACGCTCTTCCGGCTATGGAGGCCGGCGCCCGAGCTGTTAACCGCCGCTCACACGTCGGGGCTAAGATAAAGGCCCCTAGCCAGCATGCGGCTCTCAACCACTGCCCCCGCGATTGCACCACCTTCCGTGGGCCGACCCTACCGGGACGGAACTTAGTTCCGTGGGCTCCCGGTCCCGCGGTACCGGCTTGGATCACCGGTGGGATCTTTCGTGACTTACGCCACTACCAGTACGGAGCCCCATGTCTCCAGGCACTGGTGAGCCTACCCCCCATCCCCAGGTTTATCTCACATACATTCTTGTCCGTCTTCTCTCAAACACTCTTTTCGCATATTCGCTGACTCGTTCGTACCATTCTTTCTTGTCCAGAACGTGGCTCACGTCCACGCGTCCATCATCATTCACTTCTATTCCCCATTCTCGCAGATCTCTTTCTCTCAGGTCGTCATATAGCATGCACTCTATCATCACATGCTCCCAATTCTCTTTCGCAGCTCCGCAATCACACATCTCATTTTCTGCCAGTCCCCGTGCACTTAGGAAAGCATTCATGCTGCCATGCCCTGTGAGTAGGAAGCCCAGACTCAGGCATGGCTCAAAGTATGCGGTCTTTTCCGCATACCGTACATCCTTTATAAATTCATACGTGATCCTCCCTTTCACGCTTGTATTCCACCTGTTTTGCCAGGTTTCATACATTCTCATTCTCGCTATCTCCATACAGTCTTTTATATTTCTACCTCTCACTTCATCATCATTCACAGGATCATCCTCATCCATGCTTATACCATGCTTGATCCTGTACCTAACGCCTCTGATCACACATTCCAGGTCCCACGGTAGTCCACCCAGCATGACCTGCATGGCCTCCGTGGAGACCGTTTTGCACACATTCAAGCATGCACTCATCACCACACGCTGGCATCTGTTCATCATTTCTCTTGCATACTGGTACTTCATTGCTTTGTACCAAACGCTCGCTCCATACATCGCACTTGCTTCAAACAGTCCTCGGTACAGGACCCGCATGGCTCCCTTTCTCAGTCCCCATTCGCTCCTTAATACTCTTCTCATTTTCCCAACAGCACTCATACATTTCCCTTTCATTTTCTCTAAGTGCACGCGGAAGTTCATTCGCTCTCCCATCCACACTCCCAGGTATCTCACCTCCGAGACATACTTTACGCATTTATTCTTTAGTCTCACATTCGGTGGCCTCGTTCTGGACATTATGCCTTTCATCATCATGCACACCGTCTTATCTTCGGACACATCCACTCCTACATTCGTGCCCCATTCGCTCACCATCCTCATCCACTCTGTTCCCTTTCGCTCTAACTCAGCTCGATTCTGTCCTTCGATCACTAGCATAAGATCATCCGCATATGCAACTGCCTTACATCCATCCCTGCTAAGCTGCCACAACAGGTCGTCCATCATCAAATTCCATATAAATGGACCACAGATGGACCCCTGTGGGCAGCCTCGCTCCACTCGCTTCCAAACACATTCACTGGCTCCAGTCATGCAGACCATTCTCTCTTTAAAGTAGCTCTTCCACAGGCACATCTCCTTGCATCCCTTCAGGCGCAGCTTTTCGATCACTCTGCTCCACTCCAGGTTATCAAACGCTCCCTTGAAGTCTATGAATACTCCAAGCACATACTTTCTTTCCGTCACTCTTACCCATTCAATAACTTTACTCCATGCATCCTCGGTCGACCTACCCTCCGTGAATCCGTACTGGTCGCCGCACATCGAGTTGGCAATCTGGCGCTGGAGCCTCCAGACCATCATGCGCTCGAGCACTTTGCCCAGCACCGGCAGAAGGCAGATCGGCCGATACGATCCGGGGTCCGTTCTCACCTTGTCGTGGGACTTTAAAAGCACCACGACTCTCGCACTCTTCCAAGCCTTCGGGAAGCAACCCGTTCTCAAGCACTCATCATATATTCCCTTCATTCTCGCAGGTAAGGCGCTCCACACCGCCTTTACCATTTCCCCGCCAATGCCGTCCAAACCAGGGGCCTTCTTTCTCTTAACCATACGCACTGCCTCGGTTACCTCTTCCCAGCTAAACACATCATCATTCACATTTTCTATGTTCTCATCCATTGCCGCTTGCATGCCTGCGGCCGGGAAAAACCTATTGAGCAATACCTCCACACTCTCCTTCCATGTGCTCGTCATCCGTTCACCTACTTTCATTCCACTCAGCCTTTGCCTTTCATACTTCCCCATGCATATTTTATATACATGGCCCCACGGATCCTTATTGCCTCTTTCACTCACAAATTGTTTCCAATTCTCCTCTTTCACAACCCAGAGCATTCTCTTGTACTCTTTCAGTACTTTTCTATATTCATACACTCTTTCATCTATTCCATACCTTTCTCTCTTGCGGGCTTTTTGATAAGCCCGCCTACACTTTCTCACTTTTCTTTTCATTCGCTCCAGTTCTTCCGTCCACCATGCAACCTTTTTCTTTCTTACTTTACATTTTCTCTTCAAGCACTCATCATTTGCTCGCTGGATCCGTGAGGTAAAACTTTCAATCATTTCATTTATTCCTCCAAGATTCTCACTGTCATGTTCCCTGAGGCTGCTCACGTAGCTCTCCCAGGCCGCATCCTTCCACACCCATCCGGTAACCGGGCTTCCTTCACTCACGCTATCAACATTCGTGACACGTATCAGCAACACATTATGGTCGCTGATACCCCAGTCTACTTTTACTTCCCATTCATACTGGCACCCTGTACTACCTTTTGCGAGAGTAACGTCTATGTCACTCTCGCCATTTGCACCGCTGAACGTGTAGCTTTCGCTAGGCACGTTCAGCACAGTCATCCCATTGGCGAGGATCCACTCTTCCAGTACTCTCCCTCTCATTTCATTTATTCTGCTAGCACCGGTCCCCTTGCTGTACCACAGCGGAGACACGGCGTTCGCATCCATTCCCACTAGGGTATGCTTTCCTCTGGTCACCTCGCATACTTTGTCCAAGTACCGCAAGTAAGGCTCCAATTCGTCGCCGAACCTACAGTACAGGGACACAACGTACATCTCCCCAATCGCTCCTTTAATCCAAGCACACACTCCGTACTCATTCGTGCATTCCCTCACGCACATCACGTCCATCCCCGGATCGTTCACCACTATCGCCGCTTTCATATTTTCTCCTTCATTCGCCATCACATCCATGCTTAGAGGCAGGCCCACCATCCTGCCTCCTCTTACACACGGTTCCTGGAGTAGAGCCACACTCACTTTTCTTTCGCACAGCATATTTCCCAGATCACTCATCACCGCATACGCTCTCTGGCAGTTGCATTGCACCACATTTATATTCTTATTCGTATCGAATTCTCATTTTCTCCCTCGCAATTATTCTCTTATATTCCGGACATTCTCCGGACAGAGTCGAGTGTTTCGCAGGCATTCCCTTCTCATCACAATTCTTACATCTGTATTCCTTCTTACACTCTTTCGCCAGATGTCCTTTGTTTCCACATCTTATGCATAGCCTATCCTTTTGCGTGCATTCCCTTTCCAGGTGTCCATATCCATAGCACCTAAAACATCTAATAATATTTATGAAATTCTTGTATCTATGAGCACTCCAGCCTATATATAGTTTTCCCTGAGTACCCAGTATTTTTCCCATCTCTACTGACACCTCCAATATTACATTACCTCGATCTTCACCTTTCTTACTTGTTCTTCTAATTATCTTTACCTCTTTCTTGAATTCCTCCTGCCTTATTTCTTTTTCCAAATTCATCCTGTACATGTCGTTCAAAAACGACTCACCCGTCAACTCGTTAGGTACATCGTACACTAAAATCTTAGGACCCATCACTTTTGGCATCCTGGCCTCCAGTCCGGCTCGAGCAAACCTTTCACTGCTACACAGTTTCTTCCTTTCATCCTCGCTCGGCATGACTATCGCGATACCGTTCCTCACCTTCCGTACCGCACTTACTCTCACGTCAACCTTTCCTTTCACCTTCTCCATCACCCTGCTTCTTACTTCCTCGCTCGTCAGCTTCTCTTCTTCTCCTTTCGACTTGACTATTACTGCATATTCCTTAATTCTTTGCATCGTTCCTCTCTCTGCTATTTTCTTTCCTGCTTCAATTTTTCTATTTTCAGGCTTAACAACAGCACTCGCGTATGTCATTGCTGTCCTTTTTACCTCTGCCTGCTTTTCCTTTCCTCTTTCTTTCCAATCGCCCTCTCAATCTCTCATTTTCTCCGTGCGCCTTAGCCAATTGTTCCTCATATTCCGCCATGAAACCAAGTATCGCCTCGATCTCATTTTTACTGATTCTAGTTGCCTCCGTAAACACATATTTCCGAAGCCTTCGCCCAATATCTTTGATAGCCACCAGTTCTTCGCCTGTGCCATCCTTTCCACTCCTTTCTGCTTCATGTGTTTCCTCACCTTTCTTTTCCTCTTTCCTTTCTTTTTCCTTAGTTCCCTTTTTGCTTGCCAATTCCTTTCTACTTCCATCCACACTCCCTTGCTCATCCTCCTCCTCACTGTCATTCCCATCCGTTTCTGCCCCGGAGCTCGCTCCACAACCGATTAAGTTGATCTCCGGGGGATACTTTGTCAGGCTTGCCGTCTTTGGCGGACTATGACTGACGGACCCTCTTCTTACGAAGGGGTCGTCCAGTACGACAAATAATTCGTCCGTCATGGTCTTACTTCTTGTTCTTGTCAACGTCCTGCCCGTTACCTTGTCCGTTCTTGTTGTAGCCTTGTCTTTTTCCTTGTCTTTCGTCTGTCCAGCATTATCATTTTTATTTTTATTATTTATTTCAGTACTCATAATTAATCCCACGAGAGTGGTAGGAAACATCGTCGAGCACGGGTAGAGCCTCCTTACCCGGCCAAGGCTACTTTCCTACAGGGTTCGCCAGGTGCCCTGAGGTTGGCCGCTCTCTGCTGAACTTCCCGTCAGCCATGCATCCCATCGCCGCGCACCGCTGCTTAAGATTCGGGGTGATAGTTTATAGAGGTTTTCTTCCTCACAGCCCAGGCGATTAAGCCAAGACTCCCGCTCCAAGCATCAAGTCCACGAGACATGACCGCAGACGACGCTCGGGCTACGGTATGATTCCCTCCGGAATAGAACCGGTAGCGATCCGAAGACCCGCGTTCGGGAGCCCCAGTACAGCTGGGGCATCGCGTGCTTTCGCCTTAACCTCGTTAGCCCATCCGGTGATGGTGTTCAGGGGAACCACGTGAAGGTCGAGGTACGGCATCGGTCGTGAGAGGCGTTTAATTTGCGCTTCAACAGACCTCGTTGTCTCTGTTACAAAATATCAACCCGACAGCCCACCCGCCGAAGCAGGGAACCGCGAGACGGCACGTTAAAAGACGGCCAATTTGGGGCCTAGGACAGCGAGCCGCAGCACAGCTCTCGCGAGCCAGCCGCAGCAAGCCACCAAAAGCTCACCCAAAGCAACACACCGCTACTCGAGCTCTTGCGAGCGAGCCGCGACGAAGTTGCCAGAACGCTCGAGCAAGCTCAAGCAGCCAAGCTAATGTGAGTCGTGATTGATGACGTCCAGATTTGCACAGATTTGCGGCAAAGTCCACTTCCGTCGTGTTGCTTCCGCAACAGACAAAAGAAAGTGATTTGCCGACTTCCGTGCGCGTCCAGATTACATCAATCACAGCGACCGTCCGTGATTTACGTCCGGTAAATCTCAGCCCACAATCAGTGCGCTACTTCCGGGACACGCCCTCAAGTCCGCTTCCGCCGTGTTGTTTCTGAACCGCCACGCGCCAGGTCACAGCCCCTGGCTTCAGCCGCGAATTTATTTTAACTGCGGCATATTGCTCCGGCATATCGGCGTTGGATCCAAAACGCCTTAACGAGCGCCGCCGCTGCAACACCCTTGCGGGTGGGCAGCGGCGGTCGCTCGTTTCTTTACTCCTCAAAACGCCTTAACGAGCATCGCCGCTGCAACACCCTTGCGGGTGGGCAGCGGCGAATACTCTCTCTAACAGAAGACTATGTCTTCGCGCCGTGTTGCTTTGCAGCAAACACGCACGCCACCTCTCCCATTCGTGGTTCTAATAAATTAGAACACACTGGGACTTTTATGGGCTGGTACCCTGTCCCTCAATGGCCTGTGGCGTACCCTTCAGACCTAGCTGACGCTAGTCAGACCTGGGTGGCCTGGCCATAGCTCCATCTCGAACACCTAAGTAGGCCGGACTACTCCAGTGGCGAGACTAAGCTCTTAGATCGCTCCTTACTCTCGGCTTTTCTTCCAGCCGGGCGGTGCTCAGCCTGCCGGGTCCGGCGACCGCAAGGGTCACCCAGAGGCAGCAACACACCCGAGCTCTCAATGGAGACACTGGTTAAAGCACAAGAGCATGTCGTAGGAAACGATCCGTTTCACCGACACCAGCCTAACACCGTGGGCGACTGACAAGTTCCCGACGGTGAAACTGCTGGGCGGCTACGGAGAGGCAGCGCGCAGTATTTGCTACGCCGCACTCTGATGGTAATTTGCGAATTATTATGCGTACTTTATCTTATATGCCGAAGCAATATATATTTGTGTACATTTCATTTAATATAGCTCAACATTATATATATACTATAACTCCCATTGAACAAGTACCCCTCTCGCGCTACCCATCGCGAAGAGACAACGTCCCCCACTCTGACGAACAGTAGGGATAATACCGATGCGAATGTAACTATTAATGGGACGCCCAACGCGTCAAATCCCATACCTAACGCAACGGCAACCGAGCCGCCGACCTTCCGTGACAGCACCATGGGCAAACCCGGAACGTCAAACCGGGCACAGTCCTCGCCGATTACACGAGCTCGAGGCTCGGCAACAAGAGACGAGGCTATCGAGACTCTACTCGACGCTATGCAACTAATGGTAACGCGTTTAGATCGGATTAAAAACGAGGTACTCGCGGAAAAATACGGCATCCGTTCGAATAGGTCCCGCGACATATCTGTCCAAAGAACGAGGAACCGACGAGAAGATGTCTGTTTTTCGCTGAATCATCCGCGGCATTTCCTCACTTTAGAAAACGCCATAAATTTCATTCCTTCGTTCGACGGAAACGAAAATAACGTCAAGAAATTTGTGAAAGCCTGCGAATACGCAGCAAAAAAGATCGACCCTGAAGAAAAGGACGAGCTGTTAGCCGCCATCTCATATACTAAATTAACGGGACGCGCACTGTCAAGATTCGAGTCTAAAAAAATCACCGATTTCGAGCAATTTATTAGGGAGATAGAAGCGAATTACGTGCATCGACGCTCAACCTTGTACCTCCAGCTGGATTTCAACCAGCTGCGTCAGCGGCCGGGCGAGAGCGCCCAAGCCTTCGGTACGCGCGCGGATCACCTAGCGTCCGAACTTTACGACGCACTCAGCGAAGACGCCCCTTATTCAGCCGATCAAAAACAAGGCATATGGGAATCACTGCAGAAGCAAATCCTGCGGAATTTCCAAAACGGTCTATTTCCGCACATCTCGATTATTGTACGTTCCCGCAACTATACTTCCCTACAGGAAGCGATAGATGGGCTCTCGGCCGAAGAGAGACAAAGCGGCATGGTCCCCCGCGGATTTATGGAAAGAAAGCTCGCGTATTCATCAGGGCGTCCACCTGTGCCGTCTTGCAAAAAATGCGGGAAACAAGGGCACCAAGGTTTCGAATGTCGATCGAGCTGTTTCGCCCAACGTTTCAGCCTGCCTCGCGCGGAGCATTCCCCGCGATGTCATACGACGACTAAACATTGTTCGTACTGCGACAAGCCGTATTATATTCGCGAAGAATGTCGAAAATTAAAACGAGACACCGAATCGCGTCCCGCAAACAGGCACAACAGCCGGTCGGATTTTCGACAGTCACGATCGGCTCCGGTATCATACACTACCGCGGAGAATTACACGCGTCAAGACACGACGAGCCACGCATTACACAAAAACGAAACACGCGTCCCGGAAATTCGACCGACTAGCGCGTATCAGATTTCCCATCTGATCGGAGGAGACGCGAATCGACACCTCGATTTGGTCACTCTTAACGTGCAGAAGTCACAGGACGAAAAATATACTTTCCTACTCGACACCGGGGCCGCCGTCACCCTCATTAAAGTCGGTAAACTAAGAGGAGACACCCCAATATATATGGAGTCTACGGCATTAACTAGTGTGACCGGCCACTAACTTCGCACCATAGGAATTGCGAAATTGACGATCCGGTTACGGGACCGTTACATCAACCATAATATGCACGTCGTGCCCGATGCATTCCCCATAAATTACAAAGAGATTTTAGGCATGGACTTCGTGAAGGCACATCCCACAGTATACGACGTAGAGAAGAAACAATTAATAATTCACAAGATGCCGATCAAGTTACAGCCGTACACGCTTACCACCGCGAAGCGAAACTTTTGTACAAGCCGTTACAAGCCACAACCAAATAGGAATAGTCTACGCGGAAGAACCAAAACCCGGAGTTTTTATCGGCAGCTGCCTAGTAAAACCGGAAGAAAATACCTGTAAAATTAGCGTTTTAAATATTACAGAAAAGTCGATAGAATTTAGTACTCCACTCGTACAGATAGAAGCCGTGCCATCCGAATGCTTGGTCAGCACGCTCGCGGCACTTGACACGTCGCAAACGGAGAACGTGTTGAGGCGACAGGATTGCGTACGCAAACAGCTGCGAGTAGAGCATCTAAATAAAGAAGAGAAAGATAAGGTAACCGAAATATGCCAAAATTTTTGCGACATCTTCTACCTTGAGGGAGATCATTTATCCTGTACGACCTCCGTATCACACGAGATCGTAACAGAAGCAAACGCCCGACCAATCAATTGTCGCCCGTATAGACTACCGGAAAAACATAAGTCGGAAGTAAGGGAACAAGTGAAGAAGATGCTACAAAACAATATTATACGACCAAGCTCCAGCCAATGGAACGCACCGATACTGGTGGTACCCAAGAAAATTGATGCTTCCGGACAACAAAAACTACGAATCGTCGTTGATTTCAGGAAGTTAAACGATATTACTATAGGCGATTCCTTCCCAATTCCAAATATGAACGAAATCCTGGACCAGTTGGGCAATGCAAAGTATTTCACTACACTGGATCTAGCGTCCGGTTACCATCAAATCCTAATGCATGAAGATCACCGAGCGAAAACTGCATTTTCGACGCCTGAAGGCCACTACGAATTCAATCGTATGCCATTCGGACTGAAAAATGCACCGGCCACATTCCAGAGGATGATGAACTCGGTGCTATCGGGTTTACAAGGTATCAAATGCCTCGTATATTTAGTCGACATTCGTCGTGTTACGTTGGACGAACATAATAAAAGATTGGAGGAAGTATTTAAGAAATTACATGAAAATAATCTTAAATTACAACCAGACAAATGCGAGTTCCTACGTAAGGAAGTGCTATACCTGGGACATTTAATAACTAAGGATGGCGTCCGACCTGACCCATCAAAAATTTCCGCCGTAAAAAATTTTCCAATTCCTAAAAAAGTGAAAGACGTACAGTCATTCATAGGGTTAGCAGGTTACTATCGCAAATTTATTGAAAATTTTTCGAAAATTGCAAGACCGTTATCCGCACTTACAAAAAAAGACGAAAAATTCAAATGGAATATCGAGCAACAGAACGCGTTCGAATTATTAAAAGAAAAGTTTACGACAGCACCAGTATTAAGTTACCCGGACTTCACACAACCGTTCATTATCACGACGGACGCGTCAGATTACGCCATAGGAGCAATAATTTTACAGGGCGAAATAGGAAAAGATCACCCAATCGCGTTCGCAAGCCGTATATTAAATAAAGCAGAAAAAAACTATAGCACCACGAAAAAAGAATTATTAGCAATCGTATGAGCCGTAAAACATTTCAGACCGTACGTCTTCGGCACATCATTCACGATCGTAACAGATCATAAGCCTCTAACGTGGTTATTCAACGTCAACGACCCCGGATCAAGATTGATTAGATGGAGATTACAACTTGAAGAACATGATTATAAAATTATACATAAAGATGGGAAAAGTAGTACCAACGCCGATGCTCTGAGCAGAAATCCACCGACTCAAGAATGCGAACGTCAGGTGAACACATGTCAAGAAAGAAAAGAGTATACAGAAGAAGAAAAGACAAACCTATTACGCGAATATCACGACATACCAACGGGCGGCCACCAAGGTGTCAGTCGCACGTTGCAACGCATCAAATTACACCACGACTGGCCAGGATTGAGCAAGGACGTGGAGAATTATATTAAGAAGTGCGAATATTGCCAACAAAATAAATTAAGTAAAAAGACAAAAATGCCATTGGTAATCACCGACACACCGAAAAAACCGTTCGAAAAATGTGCCCTAGACATAGTAGGTCCCCTACCTCTGTTGCATAACGGGAATAAATATATATTAACTTTTCAAGACGGACTAACAAAATTTAGTAAGGCAATACCCGTACCAAATCAGGAAGCAGTAACAGTTGCGAAAGCATTCGTAACTAAAATCGTTCTAGAATACGGAATACCGGAGCGACTTCTCTCCGATTAAGACACAAATTTCATGAGTGAAGTCTTTAAGAATATGTGCAAATTACTAAAAATTCATAAGATTCAAACAACGGCCTACCATCCAGAAACTAACGGAGCGTTAGAACGTTCGCACTGAACACTAGCCGAATATTTGCGTCACTACATTGAACAAGATCAAACGGACTGGGATGAGTGGCTGCCGTACGCAATGTTCACGTACAACACTACGCCACATACAGCCACAGGATTCACCCCCTTCGAGTTAGTATTCGGACATCTAGCAACAATACCTACGGCTCTAACAACCGCACCAAAAACTACCTACTTATACGAAGATTACGCGCAAGAACTTCGAGAGAGATTGTGGGCAACTAACCACCTAGCGCGCGAACATGCTAAGGGTGAAAAAATTAAAGCCAAAATCACGTACGACCGTAAATCCCGCGAACGCGAGTTTCAAGTAGGTGATTCCGTTCTTTTATATGACGAATCCATTCGTCGCGGACGATCAAAAAAACCAGACGCGCTATGGATAGATCCATACAAAATTACGGAAAAACACAGCGACGTTAATTATAGTATTAAGAAAGGACGAAGAACACTTAAAGTCCACGCAAACCGCCTAAAAGCGTTTATAGAACATTAACAAAAAAAAAAAAACAAAGCAAGCAAAGCCAAACACGAAAAAAAAAAAAACTCACCGATAAATTCGTCAGCAACAATCTCGACACGTCGGAACACTAAATCCCGACTAGTCTGCATCCTCAGCTTCGGCTCGGTCCGCAGCCATAACATCCTCCGGGATCTCAAAGCGCGCCTGGATGCGCACAAGCCACAATTTTTCGGCCCAAAACGAGCGGTGCATTCGACACAAAACATATCCACTAGAACATTAGAACACACAAGTAAACTTTAAGCAAAAAATAAAATAAAAAAAAAAAAAAAAAAAAAATTTCCGTTAACCAAAATCTACGTACTCGTTAGGCACGCTAAAGAAAAGAAAAATAATTCCAATCCGAACGAACTCCGGTGGCAGACTGAGGGAACGTCAGACGATAGCACAGGCGACTATTCAAAAGAATCAAACCTGACATAAAATTGGCTAAATTGACACATTTTAATAACTTACCTGCGATAAAATTCAGTCCACGATACACTAGCACATAAACCAACTCACATATAAATTACAGATTTTTGCTCACCATGGCAAAAGGGAAGAGTGAGATCGCGCCATTCGAAATAAAACCGTTCACACACGAACCCGGGTTATACTATGAAGATTGCGGACAACTTCAACTTTCGGATTCATCCTGGACAATCGCGATAATAACGAACACAGAAGATTTTACTACTAGATACCACAAAATACAAACACAAATGACAGAAGCAGAAAATATGTGTATTAAAATCCGCAAAAAAGTAAACGGCGTAATGTTACAACAAAAATGTCACAATTTATATTCTATAGTTTGTAAGCAGAATAATAAGGTTACAACCGCATTAAATAGATTAACGTCTCTCTACGAAAACCAAGGGTCAAAAAGAGGCCTACTAGATATAATAGGCTCAGCCGCGAAAACACTGTTCGGTGTAATGGATGCAGAAGACGATAAGCGAATTACGGAACAATTACAATTACTAAATGCAAATCAACAGACGATACAACACGTAGCAAAAAACCAAATTAAAATAATTAACAGTACGATTAGTCATATACAGAAATTAGAAACTATACTCGAGCACCACGATCGCATTGTAATGAATGCAACGACATTCCTGGGTCAGCAATTAGACAGAGTAACGCAACAGCTAGAAGTAACTAAATATATGAACAACCTGAGAATACTGACAAATGACTTACTAACCGACTTAAAGACACGATTGACTTTATTACTCACGCAATAACAGTTATATTGAACGCTCGATTATTACCGATCAACGACATAATCTCAGAATTATTAGAAGCCACTTCGCATTTGTCAGGAGGAGCCCATTTCCCCTTCAAAATAAATCAAATAAATTGGAACACCATTGAAAAATATTGTTCATTCAAAATGTATTATCAAAGCTATTATACACTGGTAGCAGTGTTAAAATTCCCAATAGTAAACTACGTTAAATACAGCCTAAAAAAGGTTACCGTATTTCCTGTACACTACCACTCGAACTTATTTAAGATAATTAAAACCACCGACGAATATATAGCAATAGATAACGATAATAATAAGTACATAATATTAAGCGCGGAAGAAATTAAAACCTGCAAAATAATCGGGACAACTTCGTATGTGAAAATAGCTACCCAGCATATCAAGTATCAAATAACGCACCATGCGAAATTACCGCGCTAATAAAACCAGATATGCAACCAACGTCATGCGAAACACGATATATATTATCAAACGTAAGCCTGTGGATAACATTGAATGAACCTCAAGCATGGATTTATTCTACAGTAGACACACAATCAATAGAAATACGCTATAAAGATAGGCCGGTAAAAAGGGCGAAACTAAGCCACACAGGCATAATTAAAATAAACGGCGTATGCAAATTAATCACGCCAGACGTCACCATACAGACGCATTCCTCGATGGGGGGAAGGGAAATACGCACGCATATTCCCACCTACAATTTCACACACGCATCAATACGTACGAATAACACCGCAGTAATTACTAACGCACTTAGGCAGATTCAGCGTGAACCTTTCACAAGAAATCAGCGCGAATTATTACAATTAAGCGTAGATTTAGACGAAATGAATAAAGACCTAGAAAATAATTACCACGTTACAAATACGAAAATACTAATATATTATACGACAGGAGCAAGCGCAATATTAAGTGTAATTACGATAACTGTATTCGCCGTTGTATTAGTTTTAAGAAAATGTAAAAAACGCGAACTTCCGGCCGAGCTGCAACCATAAATGAAAGGAGTCGGGAAAAATACGAACCCCGACCCCTTTCTTCCCAAGGGGGGAGGAATGTTGTAACCTGAGCTGCACTCTGAAGAATGCGCTCTGATTGCAAACCACCCCGGAAATCGTCTGCGTTTTCGCAATTGGGCAAGGACCTCGGGATTATCGCCCGATGTCGAAATAAGGCAATAAACTTATATTTAACAATTAAAATAAGCCTGTGCGGTTGACGAACCTCTCCGGTCAACCATCGCGGCCGAAACTCGCTGAGGTTGCAACTCGGCGGAGTATATGAGCGACGACTCGGAAGCCGTCGCGGGCATTCTTATCTGAAGTAACGTGACGCGTATCGAGTGTAACGACAACGAAATAAACAGAGCAACACATTTTCCAAAACAAGTCTTTATTAACCTACACCCGGCTCCTCTCAACGGGTGGCACACGTTCCGGCGAACGGACCCACAACCGCACCGTACCACGGTGTAACAATACCTTCGCAAAAAATAGCACGGTCTCTTTCGTCCCGCTCAAGAAGATGCTGCACCCGCTGATAGTGGAACGGATGCAGTCCATCTTCCTTGATAACTCGGTGCACGAAGGATCGTGACACACCGAGGGTACGCGCTATACGCCGTATACTATTAGCGGGGTTCTCCTCTAACGCCTCTAATATTTCCTCTTCAGCGTGTGCGTTTCGACGTACACCATAATCATAATAAAGAGGATTTCTTCGGTCTACGCCGAGATATTCTGATTCACTTGCACGTCGAAGGCATTTAAAAATTTTTTTCGATAATAATTATTAGCAATTCACTACTCGCAATTACTTCTATTAATCGATATGAAATAACATATTGAATAAATAATTTACCTGGATACAGTTTTTACTGTCGGACGCGGTCGATTCGGAAATCTTTCTGCGTATACACGCACTGCTCTCGCTGTGCTTTCGCCAGTGTTTAATCGTCTGAAAGTTTCTTATTAAGTCGACTAGAATTCCATCGTCGTTCACGATACGTCCGTGTTTTTCGTTCCATGTCTTATTTAGTCGGTCGCCGCATCCCGCTTATTGTTTACCTCGACAGGTGAACTACGTTAACGTCGGATTAATCCGGTTTTCACCGGTTATCTCGCCACCTGTTTTGTTTTTCATCCTCACTGTTTCGACGATCAAGGGCTCGTTTCTACCGAAACGCGACCTGTTTTCGCTCGAAATGCTTCACTTGTAAGTCCGCTGTGCTCATGTTATCACCGTCGTACAACATTCTCGCTCGGCCGCGATCATTGGATCCTTCGCGATCACTCTTTTCAAGTTGTTGTCTTCTTTTTTCTTCGATTTGTTGCACGAGAAGTTGCAGGGCAAGGTTCGCGATCGCGTAATTCTTCGGCTCGCGTGCAAGATCTCCGACGCCCGCGTACAAGATCTCCGACGATCGGGCGGAAAACCTTCCGCTCACGAAGATCTCCGACGGGAAGGACGGGCTCATGAAGATTTCCGCTCGTCGCCAACCTTGCTCTCGCGATTACGGATATTTAAATTGTAATTTCTATATTATTATTCTTTCTTTTGTTTTTGTAATTATATTTCCTGTTGAATCTTTTGTGTGAATTGAGACAATTATTAAGACTTTTCTTTCTCGTTGTGTTTGTCGACGTAAAGCGAAGCACCGCGTCGAGCTCAGTTGCTGAGCTGTCTTCACAAGCAAAAAAAGGTGTGCCTTTTTGCTTAATCGCGCACAGCCAGCAATACCGTAACATATTAACATGTCGGTATATTCAGTGGCCGTATAATTCACCATTTTGCAATACGTATCTAACAATAAGCTAGCTATCACCGTGCGTCGACTAGCCGACTAGCCGAAAGCAAGCACATGGAACTCCAGAAAAAACAATTGCAAATCGAGAACTTCGTCTCTTTTGCTCGGCAACAAAGATGTTCTTGCTTCGGCTAGTCGACGCACGGTGATAGCTTTTTGTTACATACGCATTGCAAAATGAATTATACGTCGATCGAATATACCGACATGTTAATATGTTACGGTATTGCTGGAGAAAGCGCAGCTAGAGCAGTACGTGTATACGCAGAAAGATTTCCAAATTTAATTTGTTTTTTAATGTTATTCAATATGTTATTTAATTTCGATAAATAGAAGTAATTGCGAGTAGTCAATTACTAATAATTGTTACCGAAAAAAATTTTTAGGCGTCTTTGACGTGCGAGAGAATTGGAATACCTCGGCATATACCGAAGAAATCCACTACATTACGATTATAATGTACATCGAAACGTACGTACTAAGGAAGAGATTTTAGAGGCGTTCAAAGAGAACGTCTCGAATAGTATAAACCGTATAGCGCATACCCTCGATGTACCACGATCTTTCATGCACCGCGTTATCGAGGAAGATGGGTTGCACCCGTTTCGTGAAACGAAAGAGACCGTGTAATTTTTTGCAAAGGTATACATATTTGGATTTTTTAAATTTATTTTTCAACAAAAAATAATCACAAGTTGAACACTTGTAAGTTTCCTTGCGCAATGCCGGCGGAATTCACAATTTCCTATGTTCAGGATTAAGACATTGCTTTATAATAAAAAGATTAGAGCTCTTAGTCATAACACCGTTGCATTGACCAGCCGGATCATTGTCATAGCGCATCCGGGACAGCTCATATAATTATCAAAACTTATATTAAAATACGTGCGTTATCTCGCTTAGCAACGGGATTATCCCTTCGGAAAGGTCTAAGTACAAGGTTCTTCTTTGTCAAAAGACAAAGGAACTAAACATCCTGGTCTGATCGCGCGGCCGATCAAGTCAGTCTTCAGCTAGAACTCATAGCCTACGCGCCGCAGCATCGCGAACTTAGTCTTCATCAGGCACTCTTTGCAGCAGTTGCATTAAAGTTTCTCGCCGATTCGCAGTAATCCCGATCTAATTATCCGCCGTGATTACGATCTTTTATAACATTAAAATTGCAGAATATTTAACTCGCAGCAGTTTCTTATTATTCTGTATTTGCATAATACTAAATACAGTACACTTGTTTTCTGTAATACCGAAATTATTTTGAACCTGCATCCTATCGCGAACATTCGTGAATATCTTAATAGAATCTTGTGGACAGACGAAACTGTTTAAAAAATTTTGTACTGTGGGCTCATATGAACCCACGAGGCGTGCGCCAAAGTGCTTTTCAATACCGGAGGGCGCTTAACGTATGGGCAGGAATCATTAAAGATTAAGTTGTAAGTATTTCAAAGGTCTCTGGATACATTCTACAATAATTGTAGAACATTTCAGGATCATCAAATGTCATTTCGTTGACCAGATTATCACTGGAACCTTGTAAAAATCTTTGTCTCACTATAAAAATTGGGCGTACCCATGTTCTGCGAGAATGTTTTTTATTTTTCCTCAATAACTTCCATAATCTTATTAAAATTATTAGTTAACGTCTGTCAACTTGTTTATAACATATTTCCCTTCTACACACCATTCTCAATCGTTTCCATATTAAAAATAATATTGTGCTGGATATTACTGAATCCATTGTTGATATTGAAGTACGCTATCGTATACCTGTTAAAATGTACCAAATTAATATTGTATCAGTAACGTTGATAACAAATAGCATTTTAAGAGATTACTCATCTTGAATGGCAACGCAACAGCTAATGAAATTGTCAACCATGCAATACATAAAAGAAAAATGATTCCTTGCAGTAAACTGGAACAATGCATATACCTGTAAAAATGTACGAAATTAGTATTTTGTCAACAACGTTAATAATATATATATATAATGACGTAAAGTAAATAGACTAGTTAAATCTTTAAAATATTCTTATTTTTGAAAATAACATAAGGGACTGCAGGGGGAAAGAAAGGGGGTGACACCGCCACTCAAGGAGAGTGGTGGGAAACAGACGCGTGCCAGCGGAATACTACAAGAAGGTTATGGACGAATAGATAAAATTATCCTCCACATGTTTGACGGAATTGACCGAGGTACCTGAAGGAATTATCGAGGAATGAGATTCAAACGTGTAAGTAATAAAGATGCTGCACGTTCTCCCTCGAGCTAAAATGGTCCAGGAATGTTCGAAATCATAAATCGAACCATTCAAAACTCTATCCGTCAAGAGAAAGTCCCAACCTTCACGTCACATGCAAACTAACTGAACACGTGCAAGGAATAAAATAAAATAAAAACCTACCTTGTAGTCACCTTATAAAATAAAATATAAAAAAAAAAAAAAAAAAAAAAAAAATCTTTTCCTAAAAATTATTTTAAATAAAAGTATGTTAAATATACATATAAATACATAAAAATATATATATATATATATATATATATATATATATATATATATTCAAAAGGATTCATTTACGTAATAATCAACAGAATAAAATTTAAAATTGTGAAGTGTCGAAAAAAGGAGATATTTTTGTCTATGCAAATGTTGCGTAACATACCCCAACATTTGTCTAAGTCGGGGGGTGTTACGTCCTGTAACTCCACATCTCCTTTTTCCGACACATGGTTGATAAAGTAGATAATGAAAAGTATACCGAATGTATTGGTATCAAAGGAGAGGGTTCTAAGTTTCCAGAAAAATAGTTTTAACTGACGGAATATCCTGAATCGCCAGATGTATAAAATAAAAGAAGGAACCTGAAACAATTGTACAACAGATGTGGAATATAAAAATCAAAACGAAAGGATTTGTCAAAATATTCAATAAAATAGCTCGGAAAGATTTGGAATATCTTAAACTAACAATAAATGTCTGGCGGTACACAAAGGAAATTCGGGAAGAAAAACAATTCAGTAAAATCAAATTTCGCCGTGGATCCTAGGGATTAGAAAAAGGAGGCAAAAATCCTGTAATAATAAAAATGGGATACGCGGCCGGAAACTATAAAATTCAGGCAACAATTGCACGCTGCCGATAAAAAAAGAGATACCTAAGCATTTTCGAATCTGTTATCTGGAAGCTTGGAAGGGCTAAAACCATGTAGAGGGGAGCTCATAAACATTTTCTCCTGGACCAAAAGATATCGGGAACTCCTCACCAAAAATTAGAAACTAAGGGCGAAAACTTAGAAAATTAAGAAAACTGAGAGAAGGGCGACCAATAATTGCGAAGACGGAAAAGTGGAGGAATAAGCCTAACGAATAGAATTCAAATTTTGGATAAGACTAAGAATCTGGCGCTGGTCCTCCCCTTTTCCGAGCTTATAAAACCGAGCGTTTCAACGACGCTCGCTCTCGTTCTGTTTTGGAATCCTTCCGGTTTAGTCGTTTTTGAAATTATTTTACGAAGAAGTGTTTGTGAGATTCTCTCGTGTGGGTGGATAATAAAGAAATCTCAAGAAATCATCCGAGGGAACTTGAAGCCAACAAGTAGTAAGTGTTATCATTTATTTATTCCTCATCTTTCTTTTAAAACCAAAAACGGTTCCACTAAATAGATTTTTGCATTTTATTTTGCATATAAGTGGATATAACAAAATGAAAACGGGGGGAATGGTCAGGGTGCCGTTCATATCTTATAATTTCGCTATCTCTCTTGAGTCCTCCCAGTTCTCCAGTAACTCGAACCGCCTAGCGAGCTTTCTTTTGTCAGGGGTTGCGATATGCCGCCAGTAAATGGTGACTATCAAAACCTTGATTCGAGAAAGGCTCCAACCGGTTAAGGGAACTCTGAGAATTTTTAGAGTGACAACGGAGAGATCCGGAAGAAAGAATGAGACGTGATGCCCTGGCATTTTCCCTCATTAATTCATTTATTAATTTAATTATTTAAAACAATATCTTTTAGTGGAATCAACGAATCTCAGAAGTATAAAGAAAAGTCGGGCTTGCCGTAACCGGCAGCTACGAAACCTGAGGAACCTTGTACAAAGTTTCTTTATACAATACTTGTTCGCGGCGGCGCCAGGGGAGATAAAGATTGACCCTCCCCGAAGAAGAGGAGAGAGGTCGTGTCGCCTCAACCCCCAGCTCCCCCGAATTCACCGGCTCCCGAAGAAGTTCCCCAGAGCACTAACACATTCGGGGAGCTGCCCCATTCTCCGAGTCCGCCGCGCATAAATGACCACGCGACTGAATCTGAGCCTGACTCGGAGCAGTTCCGCCCTACGACTCCTTCCTATTCTCCGGACATTTCAATTCACTCTCCAGGAGCTGCACCTAGAGCATGCTCCTCTCCTATCCCGTCCCCGATACTTCATCCTGGGGAGCCTGAGGAGGTCGACTCCTTCGCTGATGACGATACCGTCTTCTGGCAAGAGTCTGACGGCCCAGAGCCTTTCCCCTCCCCCGCCCCGAGTGTGGAGTTCCTCGGCGAGCAAGAGAAACCCAGAGTGATCGTAGATCCTCTCTTCGAGCTCCTCAGGAGGACTTGCTCTCCGTGGACGGATCCTGTCCCCGAAAGGGCCTTCACTATAGGCCCTGATTTTTTTGATCCTGAGGAGATCAGGAGAGAGGCCAGTAGGGCATCTCCTGATCAGAGCATCCTCATTTTTTATCCCGGGGTGAAACACCCTTTCCTGGCTCCGATCAGGCTAATTGATCGAGTATTCCCGAGATCGTCGGCTAAGATCTCGGAAATTATCGAAATCGAACTCGACTAGCGTTACTATAAATTATTCAGTTATTTCCTGCGTAGTTTTAGTTAAGAAAAAAAATGTTTTTTTTTATTTAGTATATTCAATTAAAATTTTAATTAGTTAGTAATTTCCTTTTTATTATTATTATTATTTTAATTATATTCCATTATCATCATTTTTGCATCTGCTAGAAAAATAAAAATGTTAAATTAAATCTTGTTAAAAATCAAAGTTCTGCAATTTTTTAATGAACCTTTGAGATCCATTTGTTGCGAAATCACCTCCGGTTCTTTCCCTGGGAACAAGAAGTAAAATTCTTTCCCTCAAAAGAACAAAAATCGCACTAACTCGAACCTTTTTGTCACTCAAATCTATTCCTAGCGCTTGATACGCGTGGCGTTGTGTCGCACGCGTCACGCAAGAATTGGTAGTTGCGTCTCTCTCTCTCTCTCTCTCTACCCTTTACCTGCTCTCAAACCATTTCCTTAATCACCGAGAAGCGGTAATCCTTCTACTAGAAATATTTCCAAACCTGACGTAACAATTATTTCTGTATGAACATCTTTAATTATTAAAAACTTACAAACTAATAAATATGTATGCTATTATTTTAGAATATAAATCTAATATAAAAATAAATCTAATATAAAATAAACTAATAAAAATGAACTAGTCAAAATGAATATAAAAATGAATATAAAAATGAATATAAAATGAATATAAAAATAAATATAAAATGAAACTTAACCTAAACTTATAAACTAAAAAATTTTTTTTGGGCGTCCTCTCTCTCTGTCTCTTTTTAGTTTCCTTCGTCTTTTTCCGGAGTCTTTAGTCATTGTCTGAATTTTGGGCGTTCTTTCTCTCCGTCTCTTTTTAGTTTTTCTTGTCTTTTTCGGAGTTTTTAGTCATTGTCTGAAACGAAAAAAGAAATTATTAACAGGGTATAAAATAAAATGTATTAAAAATAATAAATGAAATTTATTTAAAATATACTTACATAGATTTATCTGCACCTTCCACTGTTTGCACACCGTGCAGAGATATTTCGGTACTTGACCGTGCATTGCGAAAGGTATCACTTTCATGCACGGTGTGCAATAGGAGTGACCGCAAATTAAGGCCTGAACCCCCTTAAAATGGTGCACCAGACAGAAATTGCATCTCGGCGTGTTATCCTCTGTAATTTAAAAATTAATATTGATTAATTTAAAAAAAAAAAAAAAAAAAAAAACTTACTGGGAAATGATTCATTCTCGCAAGAGAGGCACTCCCACATGCACTCTCCAAGTAAATTCTTTGTGCATGAGTGAGGCCTCTGATCCGGCGGGTACGTTTCGCGAAGTAGATATGCCAGGCGTTTTAATTCGCAAAACGCCGTTTCTGTCATCGGCCGCACGTGGTTATTAATTTCGTCCACCTCATCCTGGTTAAGGTGGACGAATTTACAAGTGCTGCCTGTTAGGCACACCGACTTTGTACACCGCCGGACCTCGTGGAACATCTTGCAATCTGTCCTGGCACATACTTTCATCAGGTAGTCTCGGCAACTCATTTTTTTGTTTTAATTTAAAAACAGATCTTGTCAAAAAAAACAACAAAAGCCAAAAACAATATAAGCAAAAAACGACAACAGCAATAAAAACGACAACAGCAATAATAAAAACAACAACAGCAATAATAAAAAACAACACAAGCAATAATAAAAACAACAGAAGCAATAAAAAACAATAGAAGCAATTTTGAGATGTGCACTCCTCGACTGGCGAGCGACTGACTGACGAGCGACCGACTGAAAATCACGTGCTGCGTTTCTATCCGCTTCCATATGTGTGTTCGTAAATGCACAATGAATGATGCTTAAAGAAGCGGATATATGAACGAACTTAAGGCCCTTTCGGTGTAATTCATTCAGCCGGCGTATCGATCCACATGATGAAACTTTTTGCAATACCCAGGTGTATGAATAAGATTGACATATCTACCGGGTGCACATTTTCTGTTAGCCCGACTCTGATTAACGAAACAAGAGCCGCATCGCCAGAGAGAATATCATTGATGGTAATCCACCCCCGCGCTTTTTCCATGATTATTCTAGCGAGCGTGATCTCTTGCTCCGTCCACATCTGGGCTCGCCGAGGCAAGATTCCGTCTAGAACACACGGTATCGCCTGCCACTTTATTTCACAGAATCGTTCCTCCAGTCGGAAACACTCATAAGGTAGTCTACAGGTTCTGCGAGCCCAGTCGCGAAGATGTACCGTAATCGACGTAGCACTAACATCGTCGACGATTCCTCTTTGCCACTTTAAATCTTCTCGGATAGCAACGAGGGTTCCCACTGTAAGTTCATGTGGTAACAGCATGAGGTTGACTGCTGCAATCCTCATAAATACAGTCAATTGTTCAAGCATCTCCAAATGAGCCTTCTCTCCGTTAATTAACTTCACCCAAAATAACGTGAATGATTGTACGCGTATCACGCGTACTTCGTACGGCCAGCGGGTCAGTTGTCTTATATTGATGTCGGAAATCATCTGAAAAAATTTTTTATATTAAGCGGTATTTTTAAAAAAAAATATTAAAAATAATGTCAGAAAAGATACTTACATTTTTTTTTAATTGGTACTTGGCGACAATCAGTTACCGATGCTTGGTTGCAAGGAACTGATCGCTCGACGGTTGAAGAACTCATCTCGATCCAAATTGTTTTATAGAGATAAAAAATTATCGTTCTCACTCGCGTTGTCACTCACGTTGCCACTCACGTTGCCACTCACGTTACCCCGCATCAATGAAAAATAGACTGCTAAGAGAACAAAAGATTATGCGGCTAAATTCAAAGACTGCAAACGGAGGTAGTTGCTATTTAGCAGGTATGAATTTCTTTTCTCGGAAAGAGATAAGGTAACGATTTTAATTCCCCCACATCTTTGAAAAATAGACTGCTCAGATAACAAAAACTATGCGGCTAAACTCAAAGACTCTGCAAACGGGGTAGTTGCTATTTAGCGGGTGTACATTTCTTTTATCGGAAAGAGATAAAATAGCAATTTTTAAATACCACGAAGTGAAACTTATTATTAAATGACTCATTATAATTTGAGAAAGGGTAAAAAATGTGTCACATGATTAATCAAGAGTAGGGGTAGAATATAAAGCATTCCTTAGGCCTCTCTTGTAACCACGCGCGCGAATCTCATTAGTGATTGAGCGATCGACGATAATGAACGTTGACGTGAGAATAGAAATCGGTGAAGAAATCGACGAGGTTCATCCCCTGTCGGAGGATAGTGCTTGCGAAACCGACGATGACAACGACGAAACGGTTGAAAATACTACGCGCAAAACGATCAATTTACGGAATTTAACCGCGATTAATCTGCGTACAAAATTTTGTGCCATATATTTTTATTACGGTGACGGGCGAGAATACAACGTGTGCGCTTCTTGCTTGGTACTGATGCGAAACGATTTCAACGAGTCCGTCTTCAAGATTCGTAAACACGTCGTAGGATCTTACGAAAGTCTCAATGGTACGTGGTGCTTGAACTGTAGAGCCGCAACATTCGTTGTAAACTCGTGCGATATGTGCCCGGTATGCACGACTGC
Organism: Cardiocondyla obscurior; assembly: GCF_019399895.1. Classification (NCBI taxonomy): domain Eukaryota; kingdom Metazoa; phylum Arthropoda; class Insecta; order Hymenoptera; family Formicidae; genus Cardiocondyla; species Cardiocondyla obscurior. The sequence goes on along the minus strand of NC_091871.1, from coordinate 682,800 downwards.
GTGAGCAATGTACTTCGATTCCGTACTCGCGTTGCTAATGTCGTTGTTTGTCGTATTTAACGCTAATATTGTTGTTTTGTCGTATTTATTGCCAATGTCGTTGTTTTGTTGTATTTATTGCTAATGTCGTTGTTTTGTTGTATTTATTGCTAATGTCGTTGTTTTGTTGTATTTATTGCCAATGTCGTTGTTTTGTTGTATTTATTGCTAATGTCGTTATTTTGTTGTATTTATTGCTAATGTCGTTGTTTTGTTGTATTTATTGCTAATGTCGTTTTTTTTCAACATTAACGTGCAAGCATCGTTGTGAGAAACATTTAAAAATGGATCAAAGTTTTCTCGAGGAAGAGCGCGAACTCCTGGTGCAGGCTGACGCCGTGACCACCCTGGGAGAATTTTTCGTGTGGCTTGAGAGATGTGACGACCTAGTGAATCGACTCGAGGAACGCAGTCGCGTCAAGCGAACGCGCGTATCCGTCGGGTGCGCGCAATCCACGGTGGCGAGTATCGCGCGACTTTTGGGTGTCAGGAAACATTTGTACGGACGTTACGTGCACCAGGGTGGCGAGTATGCAAGCACCAGTGCTGCCGACGGTGATGGTGACAACGCAGCTAGTGAACTCGAGTGGCGCGAGATCGAGACCGCGTTCAAAAGTCGTATTGCAACGGGTGTGGTAATAAACACAAACTACATCGAGCCGCTGCGATTCTTGGAGGACGCCGGTAACGCGGTGTGCGAGCGCGTACAGAACATCGTGCGTAAAACTAATTGCGTGAAAGTGAATACCGCATTCAACGGTGAATTCACGGCCGGGGACAAATGCGCCAACAAAAGTATAACCACGAAAAACTGTGAGATCTTTCGAGATACTGATGTACGCGAGTGGTACCGATTACATGTTATCGAACCCACGCTGGCTTCTCTCGAGGAGTTTCAGGAGCGCGACAGCGGATGGGCGTTGTCGCGAATTTTGAACTTGTTGATCAACGTAAACAAGTACAATCCGATGCGTGCGGGATGTCACGTTACATTGTCGCGGAAAATAGTCGCTAAAAAAGCAGTGATATGCGTAAAATCGATGGACGACAAGTGTCTCGCGTGGTCGGTGGTGGCGGCTCTGTATCCCGTAAAGCAGCACGTGGATCGGGAATCGTCGTACCCGCATTACGCAACGGTGCTGAACGTCGAAGGTGTGGAGTTTCCCGCGACTCTTAAAGACGTTGCAAAACTCGAACGATTAAATGATATCTCGATCAACGTGTACGTCACAAAGACACGTGGAAAAGAAATAAACGTTCTACCTATACGCCTCAGCAATGAGAAGAAAAAGAGACACGTAAATTTATTGTACGTGCAACGCGATAACAACGATGACAACGATAACCAAGAAGTGGGACACTTTGCGTGTATCAGTAATCTATCACGCCTCGTCAGTTCGCAACTAAGCGGACGCGAACATCGTAAACACATTTGTGATCGGTACGTATGGTTTTGAATATATAATTGATTTTTTAAAATATTATTTTTTAAAATATTATTCTTTAAAATATTATTTAAAAAAAAATATTTTATTTTTAGGTGTCTTCATTACTTTAGTTCGAGCGAGAAGCTCGAGGCTCACGTCATGGATTGTGGAATCTTAAACGACTGCGCTATACGACTACCCAGCGAGAACGACAAATGGCTCAGCTTTTCCAATCACAACAACAAGGAGCGCGTGCCGTTCATCGTTTACGTCGATCTGGAGTGCGTGCTGCGAAATATCGATCTACCATCATCGCCCGAACAAACGACGTTTAATTATCAACATCACGAAGTATTCAGCGTGGGATACTACGTCCGATGCTCGTACGACGAGTCGCTCTCGAGATACGAATATCGTCGCGAACCCGATTGCGTCCAGTGGTTCGTCGAGCGGCTAGTGAGATTAGCTCATCGCGTAAAAACCGTAATCTCAAACGTCGTCCTGATAAAGACGTTGTCGAATGCGCAGCTCGAGGTGCACGAGAACGCGAAGCTGTGCCACGTATGCGAAAAATCGTTTGCGGCGGACGAGAAGCGTGTGTTCGATCATTGTCATTTGACCGGTCGGTATAGAGGTCCCGCGCACTCAAAATGTAACCTGCAATACCGCGACACGCGTTACATCCCCGTCGTATTTCACAATTTGTCGGGTTACGATGCACACTTTGTTATAAAAGAGATCGCCACAGCGTACGAGGGTAAAATTAATCTATTGCCGATAACGAAGGAGAAATATATCTCTTTTACGAAACACGTTAACGATACAGCTGAGGGACAGGACTCGCGAACTGCGATAAAGTTGCGCTTTATAGACTCGTACAAATTTTTGAACGCTAGCCTCGACAAATTATCGTCTTTACTCGCCAAAGACAAATTGCGAATCTTGCGCGCTGAATTTGCGACACTTTCAGAAGAAAATTTTAATTTTCTGACGCAAAAACGTGTATTTCCGTACGAGTACGTCAACAGCGTCGAAAAATTGAATGAGTCAAGCTTACCGTCGCGCGACTCATTCTTCAGTTCGCTGACCGGTGACACGGTGACCGAGACAGATTACGCGCACGCCGAGACCGTATGACAGCGGTTCTCCGTTCGAACTCTGGGCGAGTACAGCGATCTGTACCTCAAGACCGATGTACTGTTATTGGCTGACGTATTTGAAAATTTTCGCGACAGATGTGTCGAGAGTTACGGACTCGATCCCGCGCATTACTACACCTTACCCGGTTTCACGTGGGATGCGATGCTCAAGCATACGCGTATTAATTTTGAACTGTTGACTGACATCGATATGGTGATGTTCGTCGAACGCGGTATACGCGGCGGTCTAAGTCAATGCTCCAACAGATACGCGTGAGCCAATAACAGATACATGCGGTCGGGTTACGACTCGTCGAAACCTTCATCGTACATTGTGTATTACGATGTAAATAACTTGTACGGATGGGCCATGTGTCAGCCGTTACCGTACGCGGACTTCGAATGGGTCGACGACAACGATCTCGCGAACCTCGACGTAGACGCGATCGTCGCGGACTCACCCACGGGATGGATATATTCTCGAGGTGGATCTCGAGTATCCCGCGAGCGTGCACGACGCGCACTCCGATCTGCCGTTCTGTCCCACGCGAGAGAAACCACCGGGGGCGAAACACGAAGTAAAACTTTTGGCTACGCTGTGCAATAAGAAGCGATACGTCATCCACTATCGCAATCTGCAGCTGTGCATGCGTCACGGTCTTCGCGTCACCAAGGTTTACCGCGTGCTGCGATTCACTCAAACGGCATGGTTGCGCGATTACATCGAGCTCAACACGCGACATCAAACTCGCGCGCCCAACGATTTTGAGAAAAATTTGTTTAAACTGATGAACAACGCGGTGTTCGGTAAAACGATGGAGAACGTACGAAATCGCGTCGACGTTCGCTTGCTCTCGCAGTGGGACGGACGGTGCGGTGTGGAGGCGATGATCGCTAAACTTAATTTTCACAGCAGAAGCGTATTTGCGGAAAATTTGGTAGCCGTGGAATTGCGTAAACTCGAGGTGAAATTCGCCAAGCCGATATACGTCGGTATGTCTATACTCGACGTATCTAAAGTATGCTTGTACGAGTTTCATCACGAGTATATGATACCGATTTTCGGAGACAAATGTAGCGTCATGTATACCGACACGGACAGTCTCGTGTACAGCGTCGAGTGCGACGACGTATACAAGATGATGAAACGCGATATCGCGAGGTTCGACACGAGCGACTATCCGCCCGATAACACGTATGGTATACCTCTCGCGAACAAAAAAATACCCGGCTTAATGAAGGATGAGTGTAACGGTGCGATCGTCACAGAGTTCGTCGGACTCAGAGCTAAGATGTATGCGATCAAGGTAGACGGTAGAAAAGACACCAAAAAAGCAAAGGGTGTAAAGAGCGGAGTCGTGGCGCGAACTATAACGTTCGACGATTACGTGAGGTGTCTCGAGGACGAGATCGCTATGACTCGCGACCAATCGTGCATCAGATCGAAATTGCACAAGGTGTACACCGTGTCTGAGACAAAGATCGCTCTGAGTCCGTACGACGACAAGCGATATCTCGTGCCAAACTCGACCGAGACCTTGCCGTGGGGTCATTATCGCATACCTCGATAAAAACGCAGTACACATGTACGCGGTATACATGTATGCAGTATGTATTATAGATGTATTATAGATGTATTATAGATGTATTATAGATGTATTATACTTCCGATTGATGCAAGGTCTCTCGAGTGATTGTTAACATTCGCATATTTTGCATTTTGTGGAGAGTGATGCGTTGATTGAGGCGTTCATGATTGCCTGTTTTTTTTTTCAAAATTTAGTCTGAATTTTGTGGAACTGTATTTTTTATCTGGTTTAAAATATTTTATAAAAGTCTCGAGCTCGTTATATGAAGCATGCGTGGAATAACATACATTATATGTATTATTCCTAGCGCTGTCATATTCTCCAACTATACTCGTATCTTTACCCCTTTATTTTATTACTGACGGTACAATAGTTGGTATTTCTTTTTTTTTTTCTTTTTTTCTTTTTTTCTTTTTACCGGCTTATATATCCTTACCCCTTTACCCCTTTACCCCTTTATTTTTTTACTGACGATACAATTGTTGGTATTTCTTTTATTTTTTCTTTTTTTTGGTTTTTACCGGTTAATTGCGATATAATGTATGGGTTAACATTCGCATATTTTATTTTGCGGTGTATGCGGTGTATGTGATGTTCTTGGTTGCTTATGTCGTTTAAACTTAGTTTGAATTTATTTTGTGGTGTTTGTGGTGTTTGATGCGTTGATTGATGCGTTGATTGAGGCGTTCATGGTTGCCTGTTTTTTCAAATTTAAGCAGTATTTTGCGGAACTCTCGAAACGACCGACGAAACGGTCATGTTTTATATTACTATGCAATGATGTACAGGTTTGAGTTAGTAGTCGCTAGCATGCCCTTACGTAGTACACATGTACGCAGTATGCAGTACACATGTACGCAGTAAAGCAGTAAGCAGTATGTAGTATGTATTATAGATGTAATTATACAAATGAAGTAAAACATTGTACAATGCGTACGTTATATATTTTTCTCATTTTTATACATTTTTTGTATCGAATCACACATACACGTGTGTGAAATAAAAAAATTTATTAAACGATGCTGTTTTTGTCGATCCACGAATTGTGCGATCCGTCGAATCCCAACCATTTTACGTAGACCTTGTCACCCTTTTTGCGCAGAACCTTCTCCACCAGATACACGTCCGGATGCGTCGCGCGGTGCAACTCGTACTCGTAGAACGCTCCGGATATCGCCTCACCGCGATAATCCTCCAGTAGATAGGTAGCCTGGATTAGTTTGCTGCACCTTAACGATCGTGAAAACCTCGGTGGTCCAATTCGGAGTGTATCCCTTTTCAAAAATCATATTAAACTTGCTCACGCGTACTTTATCACCGACCCTGAATTTGGCCGGAGCGGCTATCTTTATAGCGCTGTACACGGTGTCGAGGAGTTTTTTGGCGATATCAGGTGTCACGTCAACGGGCCGCATGCCGATCGTTCGATGCTTGCGCCTATTGTACTCGTCTACGAGACGCGGTAGCGCGTCGAACCATTCATAATTACCGTTGAGTGTAAACATCTTCCACATGGCGTTTTTGAGCGTGCGATTGAATCGTTCGACTATCGACGCCTTCATTACCGAGTATGTCGAGTAATGATTGACGCCGCGTTTCGCGAAAAGTCGTTGCACGTCGGCGTTGTAAAACTCCTTTCCCATGTCGGTTTGCAGATTTTTCGGGCATCGCCCGCTCTTTCGCATCAACTCCGCTAAAGCGTCAGCCGTCTCGCTGCCGCCTTTGTTCTTGAGCGGTATCGCCCACGCGTACTTGCCGAGTACGTCGATGACGGTAAGAATATAGCGGTAGCCTCGGTTGAAACGCGCGTACGGTTGCATCTCGACGATATCAGCCTGCCACAGATCGTCATATCCCTTGACCACGACGCGTCTTCGCGGAAAGTTTCTTCTCGCCGGGGCGTGCAACTCGTCAACGAGTCGCCTCCTCTCGGGACCTGCGTCGCTCGACTTGCGCGATCTAGACATGATCGATTCTGTCGCTCGATTCCTCCCGGTCGATCAATTTATAATCAAACCCGCCTCGCGCAGTTCCTCAACGATCGACAGAATTTCGTTGTCGTGAGCGTTGTGACCGGCTCGACGCGAAGCATCCAGCAATCGAAGACGATCCACGAGCTTGTTAGGATCGTCCCAGTGCACGTAGTTGATCGCGTGATCGTTTAACGTCATGAGGCGAGGTAATCCTTTACCGAAGCTTTTTTTTCTCGATTTCCTGGCCGATTCGCCTGACAGCAGCGGTGCGATCACCTTCACGTACTTTGAGCCTCTGTTACCCATGACGCAACCGCTGTCGCTGAAATCTTTCTTATTCGCGTTCGTCGCTTCGAGTATGCTCTTGTAGTGACGTTTATCCGCCTCGGTGTAAGCGGTTTCGTCGGGTACCTTCTTGAAAATCAACTCGTACAGACCTTCCGTACCGGGATATCTCTTACCAGCGACGATTATATCGTCGTTTTTATGGTCGAATTCGACATGCTTGTTCCCGAGCATTACTTTGTTCGTGTCAAAGTATATACCGAAAACGTCATCGATATTTATTCTTCTGTCACCGCTCGCCGCTTCCAGATACATCGTTGCCATCGATACGCTGGGCCGCGGCGTCGATACGCCAGATCGCGGCGTCGATCGCGGCGTCGATACGCCGAACCGCGGCGTCGATGTGCGGGGCCGTGGCGTCGACGGAAGTTCGACGTTTTCGGTCGTAACGTACGAATCGACGGTCGTATCACTCAATGATGGATTAGCTGCGATCGTATCGTCTAACGTTGCCGACGACAACGAATCGTCAAACGTGACGTTTAAACGCCGATCGGGTTTTGGTGTCGACCACAATCGTCGCTCCAGTTTCGGTGTCAAACGCTCCGATTTCGACTCCAACTTCGGTACCGCGATACCGGATTCCTCGACGGTCTCGACCATTCGCTTTAGAGGTTCGACGATGGGCTTGAGGCGCTTCTCCGACGCAATGTCGGCGTCGATCGTGTCGGTCTTTATGGCTCGATGTTTCCTGCGAATCGCCTCTCTCGTCTTCTCGATCTCCCGTGTAATCTTTTCATGCTCGCGCGCGTCATGGTTGTCGTTTCTCCCCGTCATATCGATCGTATCGCGCGATCCGTTCTCGACGAAGCGTCTTCGACGACTGATCGTCACGCGATATCATCAATCTGTTAAAAAAGCAACTCGACGGTACCGCAAACACGTCGAATCCTCGCCTGTATCGCCCGTTGTCGAGCGGACTGTCCTTGTCGATTACCGCGAAACCGTGATCGCGTTGCCAGCATTCGCGACACAACGCACTGAACTCGTCGTACGACATGTCGGTGTTGACGTGATCGTTGTACACGTGTTTCAGATTGGTTGCGTCCTGTTTGAACAGGATCAGCAGATTCGCGTTGTCGCGTATCAGATGCTTCGGTATCCTCGCGTACGACTGACACAGATAGAAGCAGTCTACGTTCGAGTGACGACCCATCGCGAAGTATTCTCTCACGGCGTCTTGCTTGTCGCACGCGATATCGTCAAAGACGAAGATCGAATGCGGAAGCGCCTCGCTCGGCGGAACGACGTCGCTGTTGTTGGAGAACGTGAAATAGCCGATCTCGTCGATCGGCGTCAGCAGACGTTCCAAGTACTGATACTTGGGCTGCTGCAGCGACTTCGTGTACACGTACACGTTCTCGAAACGCAAACCGTGCGGACTCTCCAACAGACTGATCAGAACGTTCGTTTTGCCGCAGTTCGATGGGCCGCACACGATCGCGCGCACGGTGTTTGGCAGCATCTTACCATGTCTGCGTTTTTTCTCCCTCTCGAAACTGTCCATCAGTCGTAATCTGTCGTCGCAATTCGCGACGCGTATCGTCTGCGGTTGTCGCACGAACCGCATCTCGTACCCGCTGTACGGAGACGATCACTCGCGCGCCTATTTATAGTAGCGCGACCCCGCGAATAGCTCATTAATCGACATGTATCTCGCGCTGAAACATTCCTTTGACGTGTTGAATTTGACCGCGGAACAGTTGAGCATCGTACCAAAAGCCGTTTTGCTGCACGTCTGCGGCGATTACGTTCATCACGTGTGGGACAAACTTCCCGTGCACTTGACGGAAGATCCGGAGGTTCGAACCTACCGCAGGTGCCTCGAACATTACAATCAACCCTGGCAAGAAACGCACATCGACGGACCTGCTCCGTTAATCCGAGAGTGCGGCGAGTGTCAACGTCGTCTACCGCTTCGTCGGAAGTAAAGTGCTGCGGCAAAGGTTTGTTGAATCGCGCGATAAACGCCCTCCCCTTCGAACTGCACATCCCCGGTTATCAATTTTTCGGGCCGGGAACTCGACTGAAGGAACGCATAGCGAGAGGCGATCGAGGCGTTAATCCGTTGGACGAAGCGTGTCGCGAGCACGACTTGGCGTACGCGCGAAGCAACGATCTCACAGATAGACACGCAGCGGACAAAGAACTCGCCAAGAAAGCGGGAAAACGCGTTATAGCGAAAGACTCAGGCTTACGCGAGAGAGCCGCCGCAGCAGCTGTGTGGGCTGCGATAAAAGCTAAAACGAAAATTGGGATGGGTATGTCGACTAGAAAGAACAAGTTGAGGACTGTGAGAAACAGAACGATTACAAAGAGGAGAAGAAGAAGTACGATTCGCAAAAAACGCATGCTTCCAACAGCAAAACGCGGTGGCATGCTGCCGATCATTCCGATTCTCGGCGCAGTCGGATCACTTGTCGGTGGAGCCGCGAGTATAGCGAGAGCCGTAAACGAGAGAAAAGCTGCGCGCGCGGCAGCCGGTGGATCCGGCGTACATCTGGCCCCGTACAACGGTGGACGAGGTCTCTCTCTCAAGCCGTACAGGTACGGCAGAGGTACGACTGTTGCGAAAAGAGGAAGAAAAAAAAACGTCGAGCAGACGTTAAAAATGCCTTTGGGTGCGACTACAAACGTGCAGTTAAATCATCTGGCCAGACGTATGCGCGTTCCTTATTTCAAAGACGTCTTTATGCGCGACACCCTACCTACGAGTGGTGCGCGTACAAACGAGAGCGGTATCGTGAACCTGGACAACGTGACGGGTCCGGGGACTCATTGGGTAGCGTACGCCAAAAGAGGAGATCGCGTCGCGTACTTCGACGGCTTCGGTAATCTCCGACCGTCCATAGAATTAGTGAGATATCTCGGAGTCGACGTCTCGTCGATAGATTACAATCGACGATCCTATCAAACGTACGATCAGAGTATCTGTGGACAGCTGTGTCTGCGATTTTTAAGTACGATCGACGCGATTACGTTTAAAAACTGACGTCGCAACATACTTCGCCTCAGTATCGCTTCGAACATGTCGATCACGCTCACGTTAACCGGTAGGAGCAGCGTTCTCCATTCGAGCTACTCACCGGCGTTGGATTTCAGCGACGGTGATTACGAGCTCAGTCTCACGGACTTTGCGACTTACAACACCATACCGAACGTCGATTCTACAAACAATAAATTCTACTACGGCACGGACGGCAAGGAAATTACGATTCTCGAGGGATCGTATGAGATACAGGCAATAGACAAATTTTTGAAACATGCGATACCGCGACAACGCGACACCGTCGATGGTAATCGTAATGAGAAGAGCGAGAAGAACGATGATTTCTCGATAACGATTCGTGCAAACTTCAACACTATGAGAAGCGAGATCAAATCAGCGTACACGGTAAACTTTTCGAAACCAAACTCGTTGGAGCCGCTTCTCGGATTCTCGCCACACCGCGTACTGCAGCCGCGAAAATGGAACGAGTCCGACTTACCGATCAATATAATCAATCTGAATATTATCCGCATCGAATGTAACGTAACCGCGGGAGCGTACTGCAACGGCGAACGCGTGCACACGATTCACGAGTTTTCACCGAAAGTGCCACCACGATATAAAATCACGGAAACGCCCACGCAAGTCATTTACCTGCCGATCATCGTGCAATACGTTACGGATCTCACGATACGCGTCACCAACCAGAACGGTCGACCGCTCGACTTTCGCGGAGAGGAGATCACCGTCAGATTGCACGTGCGACAACAACAACGACGGCCACAACGATAACGTGGTATGTTAATACCGAACAAAACGAGTGGCGTTACAACGATCAGTTTCGGTGCTGGGACGATCCAACAGCTTGAACCGCAACAACAACATTTCGCTGTAAATAGCGTCGAAAGGATAGGAAGAAGAAAAAAAAGACTAACCGAAACAAACGTTGAATTTCTAAGATCGCTCATATTCGCTGTGCGAAATAACTTTATCTGAACGATGTCCGACATTCTGAATATCCGAGACGAACTGGACTTCGACGATCGATTCGTCAAGATCGAGACTCACGCTTACAATCCGTTCGCCAATACGACGTTCGAACACAGCGAAGAGATAAGAATACCGATACAGCAGCAAGATCTGTACACGCTACCGCACGAGAGTTTTCTCTACGTCGAGGGAAAATAACGAAGGGCAAGGTGGTTGCGGGATCTGACGTGAATCTCGGAGAAAACTGCATCGCCTTCATGTTCAACAAGATACGATACGAGCTCGACGGTGTGAAGATCGATCGTAACCGAAATGTCGGCATAACCAGCACGCTGAAAAATTACGCGACTGTTTCGTCCAACAGGAGCGTAATTCTGCGGAACGCGGGATGGCTCAGTCCCACGATCAATGCAAACGGTTACTTCAATTTCTGCGTACCGCTCAACATGCTGCTGGGATTTTGCGAGGACTATAGACGAGTCGTGATCAACGCTCGTCACGAATTGATTCTCAGACGAGCGCGCAACGACAACAATTGTCTGGTGGGTAGTTCCGCGGTCGAGCCTAAGGTTGACTTGCTGATAATACAATGGCGTATGCCTCACGTACTTTTAAACGAGGTAAAGAAATTGGCGATGTTGCGCACCTTGGAGAGCGGTCGATTCGTCAGTATGGGATTTCGCTCATGGGATCTGTATGAGTTTCCGCTACTGCAACTCACGACCAAGCACTCGTGGGCCATCAAGACCGCCACGCAACTCGAAAAACCTCGATACGTCGTTTTCGCTTTGCAGACGGGTCGAAAAAACATCATGTCCGAGAACAACAGTCGTTTCGACGACTGCAAACTGACCAACGTGAAGCTCTATTTCAATTCCGAGTGCTACCCGTACGACGATATGAACCTCGACTTTAGCAAACGTAGATACGCGATTCTCTACGACGCGTACGCGCGTTTCTGCAAAGAGTATTACGGCTACGAGTATCTCGAACCGAATCTCACCGTCACGTCGTTTCTGCTCAACGGTCCGTTCGTCATCATCGACTGCTCGCGTCAAAACGAGTCGGTTAAAACCGCTACCGTGGACGTGAGATTGGAGTTTGAATGCAAGGACAATGTAGCGCCAAATACCACGGCTTACTGTCTCATCATACACGATCGTTTGGTTCAATACAATCCGTTGACCAACGTTGTACGTAAGATCACGTAGAAATGATCTTCGACGTGTGTATGTAAAGCGGTGAATCGACGAACGTTGCGTATTCACTTCCATTCCGTCGTATGCGTAACGTCGATAGAGAGAGAGAGATTGTCATCGTCGTCATGAAACCATCAAAGTATAAACCGTCTTGTTGGTGCGAGAATGCGAGTCGCATGAAGGAAGATAAAGCTACGCAAACGGATCCTAGATTGACGGATCACTTATTGAACAGAGGAATGACGAATCGAGTGACACCCTCGGGAAACACAGTGGTTGATGCATTCACGCAAACGGATAAGAAGTCGCGAACCGAACGACTTCAGGAACGCGTGACGGATTTTGTCTCGAAGCATTTAAAAAAGTAATGCGATTTAAAAAAGAGGGGGAAATTAACAAAACCAATGAATTTGCTCGCACGTATTCAGTATTGTAACTTCCTTCGATTGAGTCGCATCGTCAAACGTCATCATCATGTCCACACCAACGTTCGTCGATCTGCAAGGTTATCCCATTGGACGACGTTTCGTCGTGAAGGAAGCGGCGGTGCTGCGAGGTGGTGCCGTTTTCGCGCATTACGTCTTTACGACTCCTATGTCGTGGGGTGCAGTATCGCGAGATGACAGACGTCTCGTTACCTGGCTGGTACGAAATCATCACGGTATAGCGTGGGAAGATGGGGACGTTCCATACAGTCGGGCTAAACGCCTGATCATCAGAGCCCTACAGAATGAGGAGGACTGCTACGATCACGCCATCGTATACGTTAAAGGACTCGAAGAACGCGATTGGCTGCAAGATATGCTCGAAGAGGATTACTACGGCGACGACTATGATGATATCAAATTCTACACAGACAATCTGATCGTCAGGAACATCGAAGAGGATTTTGAAAACATTGAATCGCTCAACGATTTGGACGATTCGAATACTTTCCGCTGTAGAAGACATTGCAAAAATTGCGCCGTACAAAATGTATTTAAATTGTACAATTGGTGGCGTAACCATCAAAATGATGACGTATAATTTTGTATAAAACTTTTTTTGTATCACATATCTATACATGTACGTCTTTCGATTATTTTACCCTCTCCCCAATCACCCCCTCTCTTAATTACCCTCTCCAAAAATTTTTCTAACTGCGTTTTATATTCCCTCACTCTATGCAAAATTTAATTAATGAAAGAGGGGATTTTTCGAAACCGTCCTCGACTCGAGGTACCCTCAGATCGTGCGATCAGTACATTCTTCGCTTTGGCCGCAGCAACGACTACACACACCGCACAACGACTTCCTCTACGACTACGACTGCGAATACGATGATGTATTACAACGAGAGAAATTGTTACGAAGTGCGTCGAAATGATTGCGGTGCTGAAGCCTCATCTAGCGAGAAAAAATTTAACGAGTAAGTTTTTTATTCTTATAAAATTAATTACTTCCAATTAATATATTAATATTCATAATTGCGTTTATTTAATTCCCAGCATCTCGCCAAAACGATACGTGACGCGCTTACTCTGCCGGCGATACCCACTGACTCAAACGGGATACAAATATCTCGAGATCGGCGTAAACGTTGGTACGCGTTGTTTTGCGGAAATCATCATAGGTGATAATCGAGGAGACGAATTAACCATGTCGCTCGACACCTGGAAAGAACTGTGCGAGGATCGATGGACAATTCTGAATATCCTTCACGATCGACCGAAGCAACCGTACGACGTTGCGAACATAGGTTCGCTCACAGTACGAATTTGCCGCATGAACGAAATGAAACTTGTACGACTCGAATCGATCGACACACGTATGGCCATGACCGAAATTACGTTCACGCGAATGCTGGATTTCGATGATTGCGTCTCTTTGACTTTCAACGTACTTAACAAAGTCCTACCGAAGATCGACGACAAATACGAGCGATTTTGTAAAATCGCTTCCGCATCGAGGAATCGCACCGAGGCAGTGAGCGCTATACGCAGCAGCGATTCTTTCGACGAACAACAAATTGTAGATTGCGAACTACTTGCGCTTGTAATAAATGTATAAAAATGTGTAATATATTGTAACGCATATTCATAAAATAAATATATACTTTTGTAATCGGCACGTATCATTTTTAATCGCTTCTATTCCATCCTTCATTTTATTATAATTGTGAGTCCGCCTCGTTCGTATGCAACATACGTATCTGAGTGAGAGAGAAATAAGATAATAAGGAGGAGCGATTAGCCGGGGGTGTACGTGCAGCGTCACCCGCATTCGAATCGTATGAGCTTGTACTAAATTGTTGATAAACAATAGGCGGCGCGAACGGGTGCGAGCGAGTCGTAGTCGATGGTGACGAACGCGTGAACGAGAGCGAGCGAGAGGAAACGATAGGCGGCGCGAACGGGTGCGAGCGAGAGGGAACGATGGGCGCGCGATACTTTGGGATCCTCCGCCGCCCCGCCGCTCGCCGCCGACGCCATGACTAAGACTCGCGTGATCACCCCCCCTCCCTTTTCACATTTGAAAAAATGACCCCCCCCCTTATTTCCCCTTTGCAAAAAATCCAACCCTTTGAAATTCGCGATGCCGCAGGAAAATACCGCGGCGCGATAACGCACTTATCTATTTTAAAAATATCAAATTACGTAATTAAAATATCAAATTTCATAACTTTTATGTTATGGTTATATTTATAAACAATCTGTTCCGAGAATCGCAGACAAAGGGGCGATTAATGGAAAAACACCCCTCCCCGCGTGACGTCATTACCCCTCGCCCTAGGTCACACGGACACACTAATACGAATTGGTCCAGAACTGGCCTATACCCATCTACTAATTTAATTATTAAAAAATAATCATTTTTAGTGGAATCACAAAACCTCAGGAGTATTAAGAAAAGTCGGGCTCGCCGTAACAAGCAGCTGCGAAATTTGAAGAATCTCCTGCAGAGTTTCTTCGTTCAGTATTTACTCGCGGCGGCGCCAGGGGAGATTAAACCCGACTTTCCCCGTAGAAGAGGAGAGAGGTCGTGGACGCCTCAATCTCCTGCTCCCCCGAATTCGCCGGCTCCTGAAGAGGTTCCCCAGGAGGCGAATAATTCCGGAGAATCGGCCCGCTCTTTGAGTCCCCCTCACGTTAATGAGCCTGCAAGAGAATCCGAACCTGAGTCGGAGCAGTTCCGCTCTACGACTCCCTCCTATTTTCCGGACATTTCCGTTTATTCTCCTGGAGCTGCTCCTAGAGCATGCTTCTCTTCTATCCCGTCCCCGATACTTTATCCCGGGGAACCCGAGGAAGTCGACTCCGTTGCTGAGGACGACACTGTCTTTTGGCAAGAGTCTGACGGCCCGGGACGTTCCCCTTCCCCCGCCCCAAGTGTGGAGTTTCTCGGAGGGCAAGAGGAACCGAGAGAGATAGATGATCCTCTCCTCGAGCTTCTCCGGAGGACTTGCACTCCGTGGACGGATTCCGTCCCAGAAAGGGCTTTCACCATAGGCCCTGATTCCTTTGATCCTGAGGAAATCAGGAGAGAGGCCAGCAGGGCATCTCCTGACCAAAATATCCTCATATTCTATCCCGGGGTAGAACACCCTTTCCTAGCTCCGATCAGGTTGATTGATCGGGTATTTCCGAGATCGTCGGCCAGGATCTCGGAAATCATCGAGATAGACCTCGAATAATTTGTTTATAAATTCTTGTTTTTTTTTGTTTCTTTAATTCAATTCAAATATATTTTTATGTAAATTTATTCCAATTACTTTTGTCTGTACATCTGTGGCGGATCCCTCCGACGCTACACGTCGGATGACGCCACCTCACACGTTACCGACCATACGAAGAAGAAAGCAAATTCTAGTACCGCGGTCTTTCTTCTAATAATCATCTCCTCCATGAACGGACTTTGTCTCGGGACTTTACCCGGCTAACTTCCGGGACTCTCCCGATTTACCTTCCTTATACAATAGCTCTGTAGGCTCGTTGCGTCAGCCGAGCCCTCAGAGTCCCTCCGAGTTTCATAGCGAGCACATCGCTGAGCTGTCGTCTTCTACGACACTTTGTATTTTGTATTCCATTCGTTCTACCGCGTTCCGGTTTGTGCATCGAGTGCATGTGTGCGAAACACTCTGCGTTCTCAAGCCTGGCCAGGCTCTGTTGCGAATCACAAATTGTGAACGGCGAACCACGAGTTGCGAACCGCAAGCTGCGAACTGCGAGTTCCTTGCGCTTGCTGCCGACAGCATTCTTCCGCCGCTGCGGAATACAGATAAGTTTAACGCGGTCTATACCGATCCGCTTTTATTTCCTCAAATGAGAGGATTGCTTCTTTTTATAATTTGTACTCTACTTTTTATTGTGTTCATTATCGCTTGTTATTTTCTTTATTTGTTTATTAAATATATTTGATTTTGTTTGTGAATTTGTCAAGTGTCTGCCTTTATGTTTTAAATTGTGACCCCCTTATTCTGCGCGACTTGTAGCGCCGGCTGGATACCGTCAACGTCCACACATCTACCTTTCCAATTAAAATATCTATTATGTTGCTCAGAATAAATTTTTCGTTTTGAAAGTTTGAAATTTAATTACTTGATCCTTTATAATGATTGATTTTTTTGTTTTAAATAAAAAAAATGAAAAACTTAGATCTCAGTAATTGTTGAATATCCCCTTTAAATCCATTTGTTGCGAAATCACCTCCGGTTCTTTCCCTGGAAATAAGAAGAACATTCTTTCCCTTGTTAAGTCCTGTAACTCCACATCTCCTTTTTCCGACACATGGTTGATAAAGTAGATAATGAAAAGTATACCGAATGTATTGGTATCAAAGGAGAGGGTTCTAAGTTTCCAGAAAAATAGTTTTAACTGACGGAATATCCTGAATCGCCAGATGTATAAATAAAAGAAGGAACCTGAAACAATTGTACAACAGATGTGGAATATAAAAATCAAAACGAAAGGATTTGTCAAAATATTCAATAAAATAGCTCGGAAAGATTTGGAATATCTTAAACTAACAATAAATGTCTGGCGGTACACAAAGGAAATTCGGGAAGAAAAACAATTTAGTAAAATCAAATTTCGCCGTGGATCTTAGGGATTAGAAAACGGAGGCAAGAAGCCTGTAATAATAAAAATGGGATACGCGGCCGGAAACTATAAAATTCAGGGAGCAATTGCACGCTGCCGATAAAAGGAAGTTATCTAAACATTTTCGAATCTGTTATCTGGAAGCTTGGAAGGGCTAAAACCATGTAGAGGGGAGCTCATAAACATTTTCTCCTGGACCAATAGATATCGGGAACTCCTCACCAAAAATTAGAAACTAAGGGCGAAAACTTAGAAAATTAAGGAAACTGAGAGAAGGGCGACCAATAATTGTAAAGACGGAAAAGTGGAGGAATAAGCCTAACGAATAGAATTAAAATTTTGGATAAGACTAAGAATCTGGCGCTGGTCCTCCCCTTTTCCGAGCTTATAAAACCGAGCGCTTCGACGACGCTCGCTCTCATTCTGTTCTAAAAATCTTATTTGCTTAGTTTGCTCAGTTATTCTAAAAATTTTTAAGTGTTTGTGATTATCTTGTGTGGACGAAATAAAGGAA
This sequence comes from Cardiocondyla obscurior, assembly GCF_019399895.1. NCBI lineage: Eukaryota > Metazoa > Arthropoda > Insecta > Hymenoptera > Formicidae > Cardiocondyla > Cardiocondyla obscurior. The sequence goes on along the minus strand of NC_091871.1, from coordinate 665,518 downwards.
ACGTCTCGAGAAATCATCCGAGAGAATTTGAAGCCATCAAATAATAAGTGTCATCATTTATTTATCCCCATATTTCCTTTAATTTTGAAACGGTTCCACTAAAATAGTTTTATTTAATTCATATATATACTTTTATATATAAAAATGAAAATTGAGGGAATGGTCAGGGTGCCGTTCACGCTTTATTGTTTCGCTATCTCTCTCGAATCCTCCCGTTTTTCGGGTGCCTCGACCTGTCTAGCGGGCTTCCTTTTGTCGGGGGTTGCGATATGCCGCCAATAAATGGTGACTATCAAAACCTTGACTTGAGTAAGGCTCCCTGATTCGGCTAGAGGAACCAGAGAAACTTAAGGTGACAACGGAGAGATCCGAAAGGAGCTGTGAGACGTGATGCCCAGGCATATTTTCCTCTCCATAATTCATTTATTAATTTAATTCATTAAAATGAAATCCTTTTAGTGGAATCATCGAATTTAAGAACCCTTAAGAAAAGCCGGGCTCGCCGAAATCGGCAAATTCGGAATTTGAGGAGCCTAATCCAGTGCTTCTTCGTGCAATACTTATTCGCGGCGGCGCCAGGGGAGATAAGAACCGACCCTCCCCGAAGAAGAGGAGAGAGGTCGTGGTCGCCTCAACCCCAGCTCCCCGACTTTACCGGCTCCCGAGGAAGTTCCCCAGAACGTTGAGAAACCCAGGGAACTTTCCCCTTCTCCGAATCCGCCGAGAACAAGCGTCAACGTGACCGAACCTGAGCCTGATTCGGAGCAGTTCCGCCCTACGACTCCTTCCTATTCTCCGGACATTTCGATTCATTCTCCAGGAGCTGCACCTAGAGCATGCTCCTCTCCTATTCCGTCCCCGATACTTCATCCTGGGGAGCTTGAGGAGGTCGACTCGTTTGCTGACGACGATACTGTCTTTTGGCAAGAGTCTGACGGCCCAGAGCCTTCCTCCTCCCCCGCCCCGAGTGTGGAGTCCCTCGGCGGACAAGAGGAACCTAGAGCGATTGTAGATCCTCTCCTCGAGCTCCTCCGGAGGACTTGCTCTCCGTGGACGGATCCCGTCCCCGAAAGGGCCTTTACAATAGGCCCTGATTCCTTCGATCCTGAGGAGATCAGGAGAGAGGCCAGTAGGGCATCTCCTGATCAGAACGTCCTCATATTTTATCCCGGGGTAAAACACCCCTTCTTAGCTCCGATCAGGCTGATTGATCGAGTATTTCCGAGATCGTCAGCAAAGATCTCGGAAATAATAGAAATCGATCTTGATTAAGCATTATTATTTTAGAATTTTTATGTTATTCCCCGCGTACTTTTGTTAAATAAAAAAAAATGTTTTCTTTTAACTTAGTATATTTAATTAAAATTTTTATTAGTTTAAAATCTCTTTGTTTACTATTATTATTAATTTAATTATATTCTATCATCTCTATTCAGCATCAATTGGAAAAATAAAAATGTTAAATTAAATCTCGCTAAAACAGAGTTCTGCAATTTTCCTTTTTAACGCACCTTTGAGCTCCATTTATTGCGAAAAACACCTCCGGTTCTTTCCCTGGGAAGAAGAAGTAAAATTCTTTCCCTCAAAAGAACAAAAATCGCGCTAACTCAAATCTTTTGTCGTTCAAATACATTCCTAGCGCTTAATACGCGTGGCGTTGTCTCGCACGCGTCACGCAAGAATTGGTAGTTGCGTCTCTCTCTCTCTCTACCCTTTACCTGCTCTCAATTTATTTCCTAATCATTGAGAAGCGGTAATCCTTCTACTAAAATTATTCCTAAACCTGACGTAACATACTACCGATTTTTGGGGGCTCGTCCGGGATAGTGAGCGTGGTTTTTCGCAAATGGAGACCAGAGCAAAATCCGATAAAGAAGAAGTAGATAAAAACTATAAAGCTGCGGTAGAACAATCGTCTAAACCAAAACAGACACAAACTCAGATACATACCTCGACACCTACTGTGTCCAAAAATCCACAACCTAAACAACCTATTCCTTTACAGACCATCACTGAAAGCGTATCTACTCCTTTGCCTGATATATCCGAGGTAACGGAGGGATCTACAATTAAATTAGACGATACCCGAATACCCCTGGCGCCAAAGCGACTACAAGCGTATTATAGCAAGGTTGAACCCGTAGTAGAACCTAAGAAAATGGCGAATACAAATCCGTTTGCCACATTAAAATACGCGGTAGAGGTGGTTGCCTTCTTAGATGGCAAAAACATCTCCATAAATTATTTTGTGGAAGGACGTGAGGAGGCAAAGAATATGTTGCCTCCCGAAGCCGAGGAACAATTCGCGAAAGTAATTCGAACGCGGATAACAGGCGAAGCTCGACGAATGATCCAGGGGATGGAATTTGATACCGTGGCTCAATTAACCAAATTTTTAGAGAACATTTTTGGACAAGATAAAAATGTTTATCAACTACAGGGGGAATTGGGCAGAGTATATCAAAAAAACGAAGAAGACGTAATCACGTATGCTAACAGAGTGAGACTTCTGGGAAACAGAATAATGGACGTGCACAAAAGAATGATTGATGATTATGAGCAATTAGCTGAAATTAGAAACACTTTAGAAAAAGATGTATGCAAATGTTTTATACGAGGGTTAAAAGCAGAAATAGAGCAAAGTGTTTAGATGTGCATGAAACCGTCAATGATGCTCTAAATATAGAAAGAGAGCTACGTGAAATTACCGAAATACGACACGGTAAAGTCTCAGCCACCCCTAAATTATCGAATACAGATCGTTCTCGAGAAATTTGCCAGTTATGCCTCAAGGAAGGGCATGTTGCCTCGAACTGTAGGAAATTAACGATATAAACAGGAAACCATTTTAATGCCCTAAACGAGATTTTAATTTGTCAAATTTGTAAAAAACGCGGACATAGTGCCGAAAAATGTCGGTTACGCGAAACCAATAACCGCCGGTTTATAAACTTAATTCAGGAAAATAAATTCAATTGTCAAATTTGTAATAAACCCGGTCACAATGCAAGAAATTGCAGATTTAATAATGGCAACAGTAATAATAACAATCAAGTCAGAACAACATTAATCTGTCAATGGTGCGACAAATCGGGGCACACCGCAAATAATTGTTGGAGGAAACAGCAAGAGTCGAGAACAACTGAGCATAAAACACGAATAACGTGTCAAATATGCGAAGGATTCGGTCATTCAGCCAAAGAATGCCGAAATAATGCGAGGCAAAACAGCTCTAAGGAGGTAGAGCACTGCCGCTACTGTAAAAAAGAAGGGCACATGTTAGATGATTGCGAACTAAGGATTGCTAATAACAAAAGGCGTAAAGCAATAAGTGCGGGAAACGCCAGTGGCCCCTCAAAGATGGGTGTGCAGCAGGGGTCCGGACGGATCTCACATCCAGTGGTAACTCTCCGGAAATGAGTCAAAGAATAGAGCCCGAAATTCGCCCGGTCACCGTAAACTTAGATAGGCATAGTCATGTACCCACGATTCAAGTAAAATTAAACAATCAAAATCAAAACGCGACTTTCATGTTAGATACAGGTTCATGCCCGAATATAATTAAAGAAAATTTAATTTCAGATAAATTAAAAATCGATTACGGAAATATTTTGAGATTGAACGGAATAAATGATTATCCGGTGTATACTCTTGGAAGAGTAATAATGCCGTTATTTAAAAAACAAGTAATTTTTCACATTGTATCAAAAGATTTTCCAATTTCTCAAGCCGGAATATTAGGTAATGATTTTTTCAAACAAACAAATTCGCGAATTGACTATGCTGAGGGACATTTAGAAATATCAGGGGAAAAAATTTCATTTTCTACTCCCGAAACAATTATCGCTCCACCGCAGGCCGAATCTCTATTCTTTGTACGAATTTCAAATCCAGAGATTGAGGTCGGATATGTACCGCGAATGAAAGTCGTTCACGGTATTTATCTGGGAGATACCGTCGCCACCAATGAAGACGGAAAAGCTTATCTAAACATAATCAGTACACTGAGCGAACCTATCGAAGTTCAGGTACCTACAATACAACTACTACCGTTAAGCGAGATGCAGGTAGGAAACATCGAGAAGAATAATAAAGAATGGCAGACCGTTGAAATGTCACGAGACTCCGAGGTCAAGAAAATCTATGACGGAGAAAATCACGATAGCAACGATCTCTGTCATCAAGACTTCATCGATGGAAAATTTCTTGAAGACAAAATCCAGAAGAAAATTAAAAAGAGAGAGGAAAATAAAATAAAAATTACACAGGAGAAGGATGCGAAGACATCGCCTGGTAAGAACCTTAATGAAATTAATAATGGGGGAAATTTCCAAACCCCGTCCAAAGAAGAAAAATATATAAATTTAATTGCCCAGAAGAAGGATGCCAGGACATCGCCGGGAAATATAATAAATAAAGAGGTAAATCTCCAAGCCTCACAAATAGAATCTAAAATTTCCAAAGATTCAACTCCTGTCAATCACGAGAAGGGAAATTTCCAAATCTCACTACGTGATCTGACCTCCTCCAGTAATTCTAGAATGGATCCATTGAAAACGATAAAAGAATTAAAATTTCCGCGAGTCAGAGAACCCGGAAATAATGAAGATACTCCCTTTCACATTACCTTAGAAGAAATAGCGAAGAAGTTGCATTTATATGATAAATGTAAAGTTAATAATAATAAAAATAAAATAACGATAAATAAACCGTCTTCAAGAATATCAACCTCCATGGAAAAACAGTCTCAACTAATAATAGAAGAATCCACGACCTCCCGTTTGGATAAAAAGAAAAGGAAAGATAAAATTAGTGCGCAATGCCTAGCTATAATAAACGAGCAAGAAAATAAGCGCCTTTCTGAGATAATGAAATTACTGCGCTTAGAACATGTAAGCGCCACCGAAAAGGAAAACGTAACGGATCTCATTAAAAAGAGCCAGGCAAGATTTCACATACCCGGAGAGAAGCTGACCTTTATTCAGGTACTGCAACACCAAATACCCACAACGGATGACCAACCTATTAACACCCGGCAGTATCGCTTTCCACAAAAACATAAAGAGGAAATAAATAAACAAGTGGACGAACTGTTGAAAGGAGGGATAGTAAAACCTTCACAGTCGCCGTATAATACACCCATATGGATCATGCCAAAGAAAGACGATTCACAAGGAAATAAACGATGGAGAATGGTGTTGGATTTCAGAAGCCTCAATGAAAAAACAATTGGAGACGCTTATCCATTACCTAACATCGTTGATATACTGGATCAGTTAGGCGGTGCTAAATATTTCTCCGTCTGTGATCTAGCTTCCGGATTTCATCAAATAAAAATGGATCCGAAGGACAGTCATAAAACGGCTTTCACAACTCCGTTCGGGCATTATGAGTTTGAAAGAATGCCCTTCGGATTAAAAAACGCACCTGCCACTTTCCAGAGGATAATGGATCTCGTGTTAATGGGACTGCAGGGCCGAGAATTATTTGTATATATGGACGATATAGTCATATATGCAAAAACATTAGAAGAACACGAACGAAAATTCAATCAATTAATACAGCGGTTGCGAGAGGCGAACCTGAAATTACAGCCGGATAAGTGTGAATTTTTAAAATCAAAAGTAACTTATCTCGGTCATGTAATTAGTAAAGACGGCGTAACGCCAGATCCGAAAAAACTGGAAGCCGTCAAATCATTTCCGCGACCCAAAACGCCTATGAACATTAAACAATTTCTAGGTTTGGCGGGATATTACCGCAGGTTCATACCTAACTTCTCAAAACTGGCTAAACCATTAACCGCGTTATTAAAAAATGACACAGCATTTAAATGGACTTCAAATCAAAAGGAAGCATTCGAATCGCTGAAGCAAAAATTATGTGAAGAACCCGTATTACAATTTCCGGATTTTTCACAACCGTTCATTTTAACCACGGATGCCTCAGGTGTGACGTCAGAAATTAAAATTTCCACTAAATAAAGTTCCTAGATCCTAGTAAAATCGATTCGACCAATAACACGAGAGTGAAGATTTTCAACCTGGTCTTTTGGATAGACGGTCCCTCTCTGTAAGAAATAATCTATGGTAGACTTTAAGAATAATAACCCATATGTTAATGATAAAACAGAACGTACAGCGACATTCTAAAATATTTACGCATAATGTCAATTTAAAGGAACTTGATTACATTAATACATAATTTTTCCATATATTAACAATTCATGAGCCGTGCGCGACTCATTCTCTTATACCACCGTATATTCTCGCGCTTTCGAAAAACTTGTTCTATTAAATTGATAAAATGCAACGCGTTCTGCCAAATAATTATAGATTATTAGAATAAGTATTTTTCCTTTGAACAAGAGCCAGCCAAGAAGGCGCCAAAAGCCAAGAGTGCGAACAATAAACAGCCCAAGACATCGGATCCTCGAGTCGCACACGCGGTCCCTAATTGCTTAATTTATGAGATACACAAAATGGAGGCGCCGCGCTCTATCTGCTGACATATGATAAACACTACGGCTAAGCCGATGTCTCTGGCTGACTATTGATCACCAAAGGAAAATTCCATTATTAAAACTCTAAGAACACGTGGAATAAACTAAAATTCAATAATTTAATAATTTAATGATTGTAGAAAGTAACATTCGTTTACTGAATTTTGTAATATTAAATCTGTATCACTTTCGCCAGCACTACCACCTTTTCTTAGAGTTTACCAAATTTAATACTTTTAGTGATACCGAACGATCCTATTTAAGGATATTTTACTTAAGTATTGAAATTACTTTTAAGAAAAGAGATCACCCATGTTACCATATGAGAGCACCCCAGTACATGTATTCAGCGCCTACCGAATGGCTAACTGGCAACCATGCTTGTCAGCCGCGCTGCCATTCCACAGGCGCAGCATTGCGATAATCATAAGCGCGCCGATAATTATTAATTAAAATTACTTGTCACAATTATATCACGTCCATTGTAAATGCACGTACACACGAACGCATACATCTTTCTCTTTGCAAAATTGAAATTAAGAATATTAACGAGTTTACTCTCATGTGTACCTGCATAATTTTTATAAATAATTATTTTAATATACCCGCAAGATTTATCTGTGACTCTGAATGCTTAAAACTTAAAACGCGTGAGAATAAACTTTTGCACGGCATTAGATCAGTCGCCAATTCTAGGAACGCATAGTTTCGCGATATCTAACAATAACATTCAGAGCTACAGGTTTCAATCGCACCGCTATCAACGCTAGGGGACCGAAACCCCCCAAATTAATAAACAGTACATGTACGAAGAATTCCATACGATTTCTCCGCCGCTAGCCGCGTCATACCGAAAATCTAAGACGCAAAAGGCCCCCTTCCCTGTCGTCTAATGCAAGGGATGCTAGACCTATATAAGCGGGCCCGCGGCCCGAGCGAGCGTTCAGTCTTTTTCAAAAATCCAAGAACGTGTGTAATTGCGGAAGCTACCCGAGGGTCACGAAGCCGCTGTAACCTAATCACACTGCGTCTGTCTGGACCAACCATCCGATTTGTAAAGGCGCCGTGTCTTCTTTTTAATAAACTCAAAGTAAGTTGATTAAATTTTGAAATAATTCTTCCCATCTCTAAACTCGATCCTCTTAATATTAAGAAAAATAGATGTGACTAATTATTGGTACATCTACAAGCCTTAGGGGCTTAAAGAGAACGATTAGAGCGTAAAAGTTAATATTGGCCGCTAAGTCGTTTTTCTCTTCCTCCTCTGTATTAAACCATACCTTTGTTTCCTAACAAATTATCAAACCGATTGCTCAAAAGTGCAGATTTGTTTTTCCGCTGCGAAGCTTGCATTACGACCTGAGGGTTGTCTGCAGTACTCGCCATCTCAAAATACAAATCCTCGCATTTTGCAAATCGGATCCCTCCCATTCCTCAATATTTGCTTAATAGTATAGATTTGTTGTTTCGCTACGAAATGTGCATCACGACCTGAGGGTTGTCTGCAATTACTCGCCATCTTAATTAACAAATCTTAACTTTTCGCAAATCAAGCCTTTCTTATTTCAATCATTAATTGCTTAACAGTGCAGGTTCGATTTTCGCTGCGAACAGTGCATCACGACCAAAGGATCGTCTGCAATACTCGCCATCTTAAATACGAATCCTGGCATTTCGCAATTAAATTTCCTTCTCCTTACAATCGTCTGTATCTCAATATACCACGATTCCATCTTTCCTTAAAATCGTCTGCAAGCATGTGCATAATCGAAACGCAGATGCACAATTGCATTACGATCTGAAGGATTGTCTGCAAATACGTGTAACTCCACCTCGATCTGCACACTTTTGCATTACAATTTCCCTTCTCTCCAATTGTCTGCGAGTAATGTGCTTAATTAGTATTTTGACGCATAGCCGCACCACGATCTGAACGGTCGTCTGCGATTCATGTAATTCAAAGACAATAGGCATACCTTCCGCATCACAATTCTCCTTTCTTATCCCATAAAATCATTTGCTTAATAGTGCAAGCTCGATGAAAATCGTCTGCATTTACGCATTATGATTCTAGATGGTATGGAGGAAAAAATATAGAGGCGGAAAGAAAAGGCGCGAAAGGGCGGAGATTTATCGGCGTTTGAGGGAGCTCATCGCCGCAGAGAAGGAGGCCGCCAACCATCCTTCAAGTTCTCCCCCTCCCAGTTCGTTCGGGGCACCCGAGAAGACCGCCCCGAAAGACCCGCAGCCTGGGCCATCGAAGCCCAGAGGCCCTAGAATTCTTACCATTCAAAAGGGCCATTTTATTACTGTTCACCGCCCTCCCCGAATAATCGAAACCATCGATCTTACTACTTCCGACACCGACGTGGAAGTCCTGGGCGAAAATCCTCCCAAAACAATAGACCGATTATTCAATAAGATAATTAGCAATTGTACACCTAAGGAGAATAAAAGCTAAGTTAAAAAAGATCTACTCTTGTAACTTCCTACGATAAGGCAGAAACGGCTCTTGCCATCCCGGGGTATAATCGGTGCATGCAGATTGCCCCTTAAACTAAAGAAGAGCAACTCCAACCTAGACCCTAGGGTACCTAGAGTGGAGAATTAAAATATCGACGCTCTGGTCCTTTTCACTATTTCCCTAGAAATCCCTAAATCTATAAGCCGAGACGTCACAGAGGTCGTAATTTTTGGTGGCAACGGTGGGATAGGAAGATTTCTGCCTTAAACGTTAACAATTCAAAAAGAAAATGGCTTAAAATCAATATAGTCTTCGTTCTCAAGGTTCCCAACCTCCCTCTGAAACCGGGGAAGCTTCTAACGCCGAAATCGAATTTATTCAACAACGGTTAGATAACAAAGAAAAACAATTGCAAGAACAACTGAATGCCTTAAAAGTAAGACAACGGGAATTAGACGACCGCGAAATCGCGCTCCATCAAGAAAGAAACGCCGCTGTTAGCATAGAAAGCCTTAGCGGAATACTAAACTCTTTGCAACAAGACATTGCTTCTTTACGCGAAGACACCAGTAACTTAAACAGACTACCTCAGCAATTAGATATCCTTCAGAGTCGAGTAAACGCTATTGCCGAAGCACCTGTTAACCGCGCTCCTGCTCCATTACCAGGACCTCCTTTTAATCAAACGTTTCCCATCGAACCTCGCAATGCACGACATAGCCTGCCGGCAGAATCAGTTTCACCTATTCGCTTTAAAGACGTAATTGACACAATCCCTCGGTACGACGGGCATAAAATGTCGGTATTTCAATTTTCGAAAATCTGTGAACAAGCACTCCGACTTATACCAAGTCAACAAGAACCTTACTTGATTCAACTAATAATTAATAAAATGCAGGGACACGCTTTCACCGCGGTAGAAGGCATTAGTTTTCCTTTTCTATCAACATTGACTGCACATTTAAAGAAAATCTTCGGACCGAATAAATCGCTTAATCAATATCGCGGAGAGCTAGGAAATTTATTCATGACTACAAATGAAAATATTTTTGATTACGTAGAAAGAACAAAAAATTTAAGATCTGCTATAATTGATGAAGAAATTAATGCATATGGTCCCTTGCGTCAAACCGACGAAGAAAGAATCGATAACGAAGTGCTTGGAAGTTTTATTAACGGATTACATCCCGATTTATTAATTCGTGTAAAATTAGAAGGTAATTATGAAAACCTAGAAGACGCTATAACCACCGCGATACAGTTGACTCAAACCTTAGAAACAGAAAATCGCCGCAAGAGATCAACTTTTTCTATAAAACCGAATCCAACGTCGCGTTCGGATTTCACTCAAAAGTACAACAATCAAACAGAACGACGAGTAAATGAACCTACACGCATTGCATCCCCTTCTAATACACCATTTATTAAACCTCTCATCCCAGGTCAACCAGGTCCTAACAGCCCAACCGATAAAGTATGCCGATATTGTAAAAACCCGGGACATCTTATAAATGAATGTCGTAAGTTAATGTATAGACAACAACAGTCGGGAAACGACAATCGGAATTACAAGAATGCGGGAAACGCGGTTCGCGTTCCGGAAATGAATGGCGCACGCCAGAACGCGACCTCATTAGAGCGCCCCTCCTCACATCAACATTCACCTTTGAATCAAAGCCACATCCGCACCGTCCGCTTCCAAGACCAAGCAGGAACTTCGTCCCTTCCCCCGATAGAAGAGTAGACGAAAGAATAAGAGCCAGCAAAACTTCAATTATACAACTATCCTCCTCTAATTTAAACGAGATTTGTATTTTCATGCTCGACTCAGGATCAGATGCCAATCTAATAAAGCAAAAATATGTAGATTCAAGTGTCACTGTAAATGAAAATGATACATTAATTTTACAAGGAATTTCTGCTGAACCAGTAACTACATTAGGATCCGTCAAAATACCTTTACTCGGGCAAATATTAAAATTCTATTTAGTTCCTGACAATATAACTTTCACGCAACACGGGATTCTAGGAATAGAATTTTTAAACAATGCGACACTTGATTTCAAAAGAAAATGTCTTCACTACAACCATATGACGATTCCATTTTCCGAAACAAAGTATTTAAATTTAAAACCGCGTAGCGTCACTCCATTTTTCGTAATTATTACCAATCCGGAATTAGATACGGGATATGTCCCTTTAATGAAAGCTATCGACGGTGTTTTTCTTGGCAACGCTATTGTAACAAATGTACAAGGAAAAGCTCACTTACCGATCTTCAATACCACTGAAACAGAATATTTATTAGAAGTCCCTTTCGTGACTTTGCAAGAATATGAAATAATTAATAATCTCGAAACAAAATCTAAAGTTCTCGGTATTCGTGATTCGCTTATAAACGACATGAAAAATTGTTATGCCTTTGAATCCAATGATTACACACTTTCGTCGGAAACAGAGCAAAATTACAATATTAATAACATAAAAAACGAAAACCGAGTTCGCGATAAAGATTCTTATAATAATTGTGACCGGGCGAAACTCACTTTTAATTTGCTTCGCACAAATCATCTAAATTCCGAAGAATTAAAAACGCTCCGTGAATTGATCCAGAACAATACCGATAGATTTCATTTACCATATGATAAATTGGAACACACTAATTTTACCAAACACTCTATACCCACTATCGATGATATGCCCATTCATACGAAACAATACCGCTTTCCTCCGGTACATCGTGAAGAAATAGACAAACAAGTTCGAACATTAATATCCGACGGTATTATTGAACAATCTACATCCCCTTATAATTCACCTGTATGGATAGTACCTAAAAAGGCAGATTCGGTCGGTAATAAAAGATGGAGGATGGTAATAGATTATCGACACCTTAACGAAAAAACGATCGGAGACGCTTACCCTCTGCCGAATATTACAGATATTCTCGACCAGTTAGGCAGCGCGAAATATTTCTCCGTTTTAGACTTAGCTTCAGGGTTCCATCAGATTCCTATGGATTCCAATGATGCCCACAAAACTGCCTTTTCTACTCCTTATGGACATTACCAGTTTAAAAGAATGCCATTCGGGCTAAAAAACGCTCCCGCTACCTTCCAAAGATTGATGGATAACGTACTTTCCGGTCTCCAGGGCAATGAACTTTTCGTTTACATGGATGATATAGTTCTTTACGCCCGATCCCTTCAAGAACATAATATAAAATTTAATCGATTAATGAAACGATTACGCGAAGCAAACCTTAAATTACAGCCTGATAAATGCGAATTTTTGCGAAAAGAAGTTGCCTATCTCGGTCATATTATTAGTTCCGATGGAGTTAGACCAGATCCGAATAAAATACAAGCAATTACTAAATTTCCAATCCCGCGGAATCCTAAAAATATCAAACAATTCCTCGGTCTAGTCGGGTATTACCGCAGATTCATACCTCAGTTTTCTAAGATCGCTAAACCTCTAACGGACTTACTAAAGAAAGACAAACCATTTCTATGGATCAATATACACGACCAAGCATTTAATGTGCTCCGCGAAGCCTTGTGCAAGGAACCAGTATTACAATACCCAGATTTTACACAACCGTTCGTTTTAACAACAGATGCCTCCGGATACGCGATCGGTGGAGTTTTAAGCCAGGGAAAAATAGGTAAAGACCTTCCTATTGCCTTCGTTTCTCGTGTGCTCAACAAAGCTGAACAAAACTATTCTGCAATAGAGAAAGAATGCCTTGCTATTATTTATTGTACACAACATTTTCGTCCTTACTTGTACGGGAGGAAATTTTCCATAATTACCGATCATAAACCATTAGTTTGGCTAAATTCTATTAAAGATCCATCTTCGCGACTTTGGAAATGGCGTTTAAAATTAGCGGAGTACGAATATGAGATTCAATATAAAAAGGGGAGTCTAAATTGTAATGCCGATGCCTTGTCACGTAATCCACCTCCAGTCTCTTCAGAAACTCTTAATTGCAACCCAATTTCCGACTCCCTCAACTATGATGTAAATAAACCTCTGTCTCGTAGTAAGACAATGAGAGATTTAACTGAAGTTGAACTTCCTTCCATGACATCCACATTACCTACAGAACGAATCCATTCTACATTACCAAACCCTGAAGAACCCCCTGATTCTGAGGAAGAAGCATACCTTAGCCCTTACTTAGCTAGTGAAGAAGAAAGTGACGATAGTATCGCTGCCGCCGAGGACATACCTCCGATACCCGGAAATAGAGATAACCCTATAGTTAATATCACTTTCAGTCGAGATAATCTTCTTAAGCGACGAGATAATTTGCTAATTTTTATACGCTCTGACGAACGAGCATTTGATGAGGGAGCGTTAGAATTAGAACGCGCGGAATTACTCCCTCAATATGAAGACATTATGTACGGTCGAGCCAAAGTAACTAATCTAGGAAGTAAATCCGTAATTGCCCTACCCGTGAAATTAAACGATCGAACTCCGGTAGAAACTGAAAATATTAAAGATTGTTTTCAATCGTTAGTCGACGTCGTAAGAGAACTAAATTTGACTACATTAAGAGTACGGAAAACTAACTACTTCGACGAAATACCGTGGGGCTATGTCGCGAAAAAATTAAAGCAATACCTTTACGAATTTCCTCTTACCGTAATAATCTGCAAAGATCTAGTACGCGTTCCAGAGGGACCAGAGAGGGAAACTCTGATTGAAGAGGGTCACACCTCTGCGTTAGGCGGGCATAAAGGAGTTACTAAAACTTATAATCGTCTTCGACCCCACTTTTTCTGGGGTACAATGAAACAAGACATTCAAGACTTCATTCGGAAATGCAGAAAATGCCAATTACGAAAGTTAGTGAGGGTTAAAACCAAGCAACCAATGGTGATAACAGATACGCCTGGAGCCGCTTTTGATAAAATTTCCTTAGACATAGTAGGGCCTCTCCCATTGTCACGATACGGGAATTCGTATATACTCACGATGCAAGATCTGCTCACCAAATATTCAGTAGCAGTACCCTTAAGCGAAGCTAGTTCACCTGCCATCGCCGAAGCATTCACCAAAAACTTTATTTGTATTTACGGAACCCCCAGGGTAATCTTAACCGACCAGGGCACTAATTTTCTTTCATCACTTATGAAAAATATTATGAAAAAATTTCACATCAAACATCTTAAAACTACTGCCTACCATCCCCAGTCTAACGGGTCTCTCGAACGATCTCACCATGTACTCATTGAATACCTCAAACTACAAGTAAATAAAAGTAATGAGTGGGACGATTATTTAACAATGGCCATGTTCTCTTATAACACTAGCGTACACGAGAGTATTCAATATTCTCCTTACGAATTAGTGTTCGGAAGGGTGGCGCGAATTCCTCGCTCACACCACGTTATAGAAGAAGAACCGTACGGAACTTACCATCAATATATTACAGATTTGTTCAATCAATTATATGACACTCAAGAAGAAGCCAGAAAAAATTTAATTCAATCTAAAGAACGGAGTAAATATTATTACGACAGACAAAACAACCCGCGAACATTTAACGCCAACGACATGGTATTTCTAGTGAAAGAACCACTCAGAGGAAAATTTTGTGACCAATATACCGGCCCCTATCAAATCCTTGAAATCCTTCCAAATAATAATGTAAAAATTTCATTCAAAGGAAAACCCCGTGTGGTCTACACGGATAAATTGAAAATAGCCCATCTTGACGCTGGCTGATCTAATAAATTTGTTTCGCTTACAGGATCATTCTAAAAGATGTAATTCCGGCATATAAAAGGAGACTAAAACGCGTTTTACACTTCCTCGATAGCTGAAGGCCGTCTCCTGAAAAACTCTCTTCGCGGGATAATTACGATAATATAATAAATGCCAGGAATCATTTTGAACGGTCATCCTAGCGGGCCAGCCTGCCCCGATTATTGCGTCAAATCAATCCGACTCGAAAGCTCTAGTGGCGACCAATATTGCATGACGTGTTTTAGCAGTTTATTTGACGATACAGCCAATCATTCCATTTCGATCGATCATTACTTGACCAACCACCCTACGCGTTTTCTTGAATGTAAAAATTGTAAACAACCGTTAGTAAAGAAAACATACGCCGAACATTGCAGTCTGTGTATGTCGCGATATACAAAACTCATATCTCTTCTTCAACGAGTACAAATTTGTAAAGCGCGCATTACGTATGTTATTAATACTACAACCGAAGGATTAGAACGCGTCAGAATTTACCAAGCGAACGAGGAGTAAATGTAAGAATGAACAGGCGCATGTTAACTCCACCAGAACACGCAAAACTGTATAATATGCGATGTATATTTACTTCCGGAATCTTGGACATTGATCGCGGAGAAATCATATGTATGCAGTGTTATATGTGTCTACAAAGACGCTTCGCATTCTATAATCTAAGATTTAAAGTTATGATCAGTCACGTAATTCTTAAAGGACGCGCAGAACACGGACGTTGCTCCCAGTGTCACCGGAGACTATTTATAAAGGGTAGAGCTAGCCAATGCACAACTTGTTTAACTAAATATATTTCTCTCATGCAAGAAATTTCTCGAAATGGAATGACTATAGCTGAAGTAGAATTCGCGTACGAGCATAAGACCAATAAAATGTTAATGTTTCAATCCCTTCGAAATGTGTCCCAACAACCAGCCCCAGTCCCAGTACCGGTATCAACCAGCTCCAATGTTACGGGATTATAGCTCTCTTCTTAGAGCCAACTGTCTTAAAATTTTGGGAAACTTTAAGGAGAGTTCAAGCTTATGTAAATTATGCAGTGTTCTTGATACTGATATTATTGAATACCATGGAATAATCCTGCTGAATTCAGCTACAAGAGACGATTTCCTTGGTAGAAACAGTACACAACTACATTGCAGCTCCTGTGGAAATCCTGCTTATGTAACAATACCCGCTATTGAATGTTCTGAATGCGCTTCCTCTTATTTTAACATAACTATACGTATAAGACAGCATGGATATAACCCGAGAAACATTTCTGAACTTTTATTCTGTCACTATACTCAAGAAGTTCTCGAACTCCGATTTTATGAAACGGAGTAACATAAAATTGCATGATGCAGACATACGCACTCATTTCATCTTAACAAATAGACGCTTAATACTTCCTTTACCAGCTCATTATGAGTAATTCCATCGACCCTATTTGCTTTACAGGTCCAAAACACGGACATCCACGCCGACCAGAACAAACATAAGGACCTCACTGCTTCTACTAAAAATCAAGAACCACTCACACTACCTCATCCTCGCTTTAAGGAATTCATTCATATTTACATTTACGCTTTATTTACATATATACATATTATACAAGTTATATTACTCGAACATCATAACTTAAATCACCATGACCTTTTGCCCGCGTGAACATGCCGATCGGTACGGCTTAGATTGTGTATATACATTTGGATTTTCGGAGGGCGACTCAGCATTAGTACTATGTGCCCCTTGCTATATACACCATCGTAGACAAACTATTATTCCGGTTGAAAGATTTGCTAATAAGGTCAGCCATCTATTAGTTAAAGGCCAAATGAATCCTAAACGATGCTGCAAATGCAACTGCTCTATTTCATCTCGGGTCTCAGCAAACGAATGCTTAGCCTGTTTAAATATATACCGCGAATTACACAAGGAAATGGATGAAAATAGAGTAGATGTAGGATCGTTGGAATTCGCCTTCGAACACCGAACCATGTCCTTTGTAAGGTTGTGCCACACATAGAATGTGCCCGAATAAGCCGTACATATACCGCCCTCACCCAGCGGTGAAGGAGTTCGGTACAATTATGAGAGCTCGTTGTCTTATCATAACTGGCGCACAGGATAAAGAAATGAGCATATGCGCAGTATGTGAAGACGACGAGCTCACCGGCCCTTATATGCAGTCGTGTTACTATCACGGACTCTCCCTTTCATTATCTCCTAACGACCCCCCAAACGGTAGTTATGGAGATATTTTGCGTTTACAATGTAGTTACTGTGACGAACCTATGTTCGCCACTAAAAGTATAATAGATTGCGTACAATGTTATAGAGCTTATTTTAGAATAATTTCCGCGCTTAGATTAGACGGGCTTAACCCGGAAGAATTGCTTGAAATCGAGTATGATCACATCGAAAAGAAAGCATCGAATATTGTAATCTTCTCCGACCTATAAGGGGAAATATATGCTTAATTAGTAACGTAAGTTTTATAGCGATTTTAGATATTAATGTTATATAATCACTAGGAATATACATATATATATATACATATAAAACAAAAAGAAAAAAAAACACAAAACAACAAAATAATAAAAAAGTGTGTGCTACTACTTATAAGCTAGAATTAGATTCAGTTTTTTTGTAATACATACATATAAACATACATATATACATGGAATACATTACCTTTTTATAGAATATGCTGTTAATTATTCTGGTCTCCTCACTCCAATGTGTGTACGGACTGATCGGTTATGACTGTGGTGGACAACACCTGAACATTACCACCGTATCATTATTGGGAACCAGCGAATGTGACCTAGGACACCAAAAACCTAATTCATCCCATGTTTATGTCCAACTTCTTCAACTCTCCGAGTATAATTATGCAGAAATTTACCAATGCAAAGTTGAGTTATCTAGAACGGTTCAGTATTGCGGCATGCATTCGCATATTTCTGCAGTAAGTAATGGGAGAATGGAATACCTCTTAGAAATTTCTCCATCGAAATGCTCACGTGCTATACAAGATGGCATTTTTTCTTTGGGAACTGGTGGAGAAATCAATGGGTTAAAACCGAATTCCACTAACACGCACAGCTTCATGCTTGCCGGTACAGTCGGATATGATGGTCGATGCGAAGGAACTCAATATTCTGATCCCTACGGCACCTGGAGTAATGTTATTGTCGACGCTTTAATTCGAATCACTCTGAAAACGGCGTATGTACCTGTAAATTTAAACTCAGGTAAAATCATGTTAAAATCCGGTACTGTATGCGACTTAACCAGAGGAACTTGCGTTGACTCTGAGGATGGGCACACATTCTGGAAACCTATACCTACCTCTTCTTGTAACTTCCACCAGTATGATGTATTATATGAAGGACTAGCAACCAAATTAACCAGCCAAGCAGAAGATTCTACATATGCCACAGTTTATTCTCTGGTGACTCAAGATCTCACTTTTGCCTTGACAGCTGCCCACCAACAGTCCTTATGTGGATACACTCTGCATAACACAGAACATCCAAAATTGTTCATATTGGAAACTGTGAAAGGTAACACCTTTACCCATCGAGGATCAATTCCTGTAGAAAATTTAGACATATTTACATATGTTAATTCTAAATTTGTCTATGTGGAAAAACATATTAAACAACAGATTACATCTCTTTACCACAATGTTATGCAGCAACGATGCGAGTTAGAAAGAGAGGTAATCAAAAATACACTCTCCTTTGCCTCATTACAACCAGATGAATTCGCATATCGCTTGATGAAAGGACCTGGATATATGGCAGTAAGTGCTGGAGAAGCTATCCATGTGATAAAGTGCATCCCAGTAACCACTACTATTCGACGAGTCAAGGAATGTCATCTTGAACTTCCTGTAATCATAAGAAATAATTCATATTTCCTAACTCCAAAATCAAGAATATTAGTTAAAAGCAGCACCGTACGAGAATGCAGTTATGAATTACCTACCTTGTACTTCATAGAAGACACTTGGGTACAATTTACTCCAGAGGCACATGTGCGTGAGACAACACCCCAACAATTGCAACCTATGACTTCTCTTACTTGGAAGTATCTCACGCCTGGATCATTAGCGACCAGTGGAATATACTCCCAAGCTGACATCGACAAGCTTCGCAATCACATCATGTTTCCCGCCGAGAAGCCTGCACTTCTTAATTCAATGGCACGTTGAATGACTGGCCAAAATATTGATGGTGAATCAGTATCATTGTACCACCTCCTCGATGAAGCATCACTAAAGAAGATAGCCGATAATACAGCTGCCCGCATCTGGGGCAACTTCGTCACTTTTGGATCTGCAACCGCAGGAATATTTGGAATAATGATCATTGTCCGCCTCATTAAACTCGCCATCGATACTCTAATCCATGGATATGCTCTTCACTCAGCGTACGGATGCAGCCTCTACGTTCTTGGAGCTATCTAGAGTTCACTCACCAATCTACTACTTCACTTTGCACGAAAACCACCCAAACCCAAGCCAAACACATCTGAGCACGAGGAAGACGACGTACACTCACCACTCCCCATAACTATGCAGCCTAATCGCAGTTTTCCCGAAGTACCAGAATCTTCAAACATCGGAAATAGAAGTCAAAGTGTAGGCACAAACACTACACCTATCGTTTACACAGACCTGAGAGAACGTTTAAACCAAATCGATTTAAATGAACGAATTACTCCGAAAACATCGTAAATCCGTTCTTAATTAAGGGGGGGGGTTGTGACGTCAAAAATTAAAATTTCCACTAAATAAAGTTCCTAGATCCTAGTAAAATCGATTCGACCAATAACACGAGAGTGAAGATTTTCAACCTGGTCTTTTGGATAGACGGTCCCTCTCTGTAAGAAATAATCTATGGTAGACTTTAAGAATAATAACCCATATGTTAATGATAAAACAGAACGTACAGCGACATTCTAAAATATTTACGCATAAAGTCAATTTAAAGAAACTTGATTACATTAATACATAATTTTTCCATATATTAACAATTCATGAGCCGTGCGCGACTCATTCTCTTATACCACCGTATACTCTCGCGCTTTCGAAAAACTTGTTCTATTAAATTGATAAAATGCAACGCGTTCTGCCAAATAATTATAGATTATTAGAATAAGTATTTTTCCTTTGAACAAGAGCCAGCCAAGAAGGCGCCAAAAGCCAAGAGTGCGAACAATAAACAGCCCAAGACATCGGATCCTCGAGTCGCACACGCGGTCCCTAATTGCTTAATTTATGAGATACACAAAATGGAGGCGCCGCGCTCTATCTGCTGACATATGATAAACACTACGGCTAAGCCGATGTCTCTGGCTGACTATTGATCACCAAAGGAAAATTCCATTATTAAAACTCTAAGAACATGTGGAAAAAACTAAAATTCAATAATTTAATAATTTAATGATTGTAGAAAGTAACATTCGTTTACTGAATTTTGTAATATTAAATCTGTATCACTTTCGCCAGCACTACCACCTTTTCTTAGAGTTTACCAAATTTAATACTTTTAGTGATACCGAACGATCCTATTTAAGGATATTTTACTTAAGTATTGAAATTACTTTTAAGAAAAGAGATCACCCATGTTACCATATGAGAGCACCCCAGTACATGTATTCAGCGCCTACCGAATGGCTAACTGGCAACCATGCTTGTCAGCCGCGCTGCCATTCCACAGGCGCAGCATTGCGATAATCATAAGCGCGCCGATAATTATTAATTAAAATTACTTGTCACAATTATATCACGTCCATTGTAAATGCACGTACACACGAACGCATACATCTTTCTCTTTGCAAAATTGAAATTAAGAATATTAACGAGTTTACTCTCATGTGTACCTGCATAATTTTTATAAATAATTATTTTAATATACCCGCAAGATTTATCTGTGACTCTGAATGCTTAAAACTTAAAACGCGTGAGAATAAACTTTCGCACGGCATTAGATCAGTCGCCAATTCTAGGAACGCATAGTTTCGCGATATCTAACAATAACATTCAGAGCTACAGGTTTCAATCGCACCGCTATCAACGCTAGGGGACCGAAACCCCCAAATTAATAAACAGTACATGTACGAAGAATTCCATACGATTTCTCCGCCGCTAGCCGCGTCATACCGAAAATCTAAGACGCAAAAGGCCCCCTTCCCTGTCGTCTAATGCAAGGGATGCTAGACCTATATAAGCGGGCCCGCGGCCCGAGCGAGCGTTCAGTCTTTTCAAAATCCAAGAACGTGTGTAATTGCGGAAGCTACCCGAGGGTCACGAAGCCGCTGTAACCTAATCACACTGCGTCTGTCTGGACCAACCATCCGATTTGTAAAGGCGCCGTGTCTTCTTTTTAATAAACTCAAAGTAAGTTGATTAAATTTTGAAATAATTCTTCCCATCTCTAAACTCGATCCTCTTAATATTAAGAAAAATAGATGTGACTAATTATTGGTACATCTACAAGCCTTAGGGGCTTAAAGAGAACGATTAGAGCGTAAAAGTTAATATTGGCCGCTAAGTCGTTTTTCTCTTCCTCTTCTGTATTAAACCATACCTTTGTTTCCTAACAAATTATCAAACCGATTGCTCAAAAGTGCAGATTTGTTTTTCCGCTGCGAAGCTTGCATTACGACCTGAGGGTTGTCTGCAGTACTCGCCATCTCAAAATACAAATCCTCGCATTTTGCAAATCGGATCCCTCCCATTCCTCAATATTTGCTTAATAGTATAGATTTGTTGTTTCGCTACGAAATGTGCATCACGACCTGAGGGTTGTCTGCAATTACTCGCCATCTTAATTAACAAATCTTAACTTTTCGCAAATCAAGCCTTTCTTATTTCAATCATTAATTGCTTAACAGTGCAGGTTCGATTTTCGCTGCGAACAGTGCATCACGACCAAAGGATCGTCTGCAATACTCGCCATCTTAAATACGAATCCTGGCATTTCGCAATTAAATTTCCTTCTCCTTACAATCGTCTGTATCTCAATATACCACGATTCCATCTTTCCTTAAAATCGTCTGCAAGCATGTGCATAATCGAAACGCAGATGCACAATTGCATTACGATCTGAAGGATTGTCTGCAAATACGTGTAACTCCACCTCGATCTGCACACTTTTGCATTACAATTTCCCTTCTCTCCAATTGTCTGCGAGTAATGTGCTTAATTAGTATTTTGACGCATAGCCGCACCACGATCTGAACGGTCGTCTGCGATTCATGTAATTCAAAGACAATAGGCATACCTTCCGCATCACAATTCTCCTTTCTTATCCCATAAAATCATTTGCTTAATAGTGCAAGCTCGATGAAAATCGTCTGCATTTACGCATTATGATTCTAGATGGTATGGAGGAAAAAATATAGAGGCGGAAAGAAAAGGCGCGAAAGGGCGGAGATTTATCGGCGTTTGAGGGAGCTCATCGCCGCAGAGAAGGAGGCCGCCAACCATCCTTCAAGTTCTCCCCCTCCCAGTTCGTTCGGGGCACCCGAGAAGACCGCCCCGAAAGACCCGCAGCCTGGGCCATCGAAGCCCAGAGGCCCTAGAATTCTTACCATTCAAAAGGGCCATTTTATTACTGTTCACCGCCCTCCCCGAATAATCGAAACCATCGATCTTACTACTTCCGACACCGACGTGGAAGTCCTGGGCGAAAATCCTCCCAAAACAATAGACCGATTATTCAATAAGATAATTAGCAATTGTACACCTAAGGAGAATAAAAGCTAAGTTAAAAAAGATCTACTCTTGTAACTTCCTACGATAAGGCAGAAACGGCTCTTGCCATCCCGGGGTATAATCGGTGCATGCAGATTGCCCCTTAAACTAAAGAAGAGCAACTCCAACCTAGACCCTAGGGTACCTAGAGTGGAGAATTAAAATATCGACGCTCTGGTCCTTTTCACTATTTCCCTAGAAATCCCTAAATCTATAAGCCGAGACGTCACACAGGAATAGCTGTAGGAGGAATTTTATCACAGGGAATAATAAACAAAGATCAACCCGTGGCATATGCATCACGAACATTGACGGAGAATGAAGTAAAATACGACACATACGAGAAAGAGGCACTAGCAATAGTCTATTGTGTGAAACATTTTCGACCATACCTATACGGTCAAAAATTCACTTTAGTCACGGATCATAAACCATTGCTTTGGTTCAAAAATGCGCAAGATGCAAATATGCGCATATTACGATGGCGATTAAAATTAGCCGAGTATGACTACGATGTAGTATACAAGGCCGGAAAAACGAATGTAAACGCAGATGCATTGTCAAGAAATCCTGTAGAAGAAAAGCAATGCAACATAATTAAGCCTATGAAAAAATTAAATCCGAACGATCCTAAAGATGCTGAACTAATCGCGCAAGTGCTAGAAGAATCCGATAATGACAATGAAGAAGACGATGATTACAAATTATATTTATCTGATGAGGAAGAAACAGAAAAGGAAATTAATAAAAATGAAATAAGCAAAAATGATTCAATACCATTTACGGAACAGGAATTAAATGAACCATCACAGGAGATTGTGGAAAAAGCGTTAATTCATGAACCACCAGAAGAACACCGAATACAAACACGAAGCCTTACAGCAAAAAGGGCAAGGACAGAACTATTAAAAGACAAGGAAATCGAAAAGGAGGACGAGCAGGTAGATGAATCTGACAAGGAAAGAGAGAGCGACAGTGGAAGTGAAGATGAGAGTGAGACAGAGGAAAATAGAAATTTACCCGTTGTTACAGATATTCAAGATATACCTAACAACATAATTGAAACACGTGACTTATTATTCTTACGAAAAGATAATATCACATACTTCACTGGCATTGAAGGAAATCCTTTGGATTCCGGTTCACAAAAATTATTTGAGAGAAATGAACTACCGAAAATTAAAACGCTTGCTTTAGGGGAAGCGCAACCGATTAAATACAAGAAACACTATCACATTATCTTACCAATCAGCGAAGGAGTCCGGGAAGGACCAACTTTAACTTTGCAATACATATCTACAGCCATAAAAAATTTGCGAATAATCTCCGATGAACTAAATTTGCAAACAGTTAGTATTGCGAAAACCGATCTAATAAACAATGTACCTTGGGGCGAAATTAAAAACCTGCTACATATAATCTTTTTAAACTCACCTACGAAATTAATAATTTGCAACGGAGCAATAAAATATCCTCCCAGAGATTTCCGATCGTCAATAATCGGAGAAATGCATTGCTCACCAACGGGGGGGCATCGCGGAGTAAATAAAACGTATAATAGAATTAAACATAAATACTACTGGGAAAATTTAAAACAAGAGGTTCAACTATATATTCAGCAATGTCTACAGTGTCAGTTAAAAAAATTAGTCAGGGTAAAAACTAAACAACCCATGCTAATAACTGACACACCGGGAGCATCTTTCGACAAAATTGCCATGGATATTGTAGGGCCTCTGCCAAGAACTGACAGAGGAAATGAATATATTTTGACCATGCAAGACCAGCTGACAAAATTCTGCATGGGCGTACCATTACAAAATCAGACATCCGAAACAATAGCCGAAGTTTTTGTAGACAGATTTATCTGTGTATTAGGCGCCCCAAAAGCAATTTTAACCGATCAAGGAAGGAATTTCGTGAGTGAATTAATCAAGAAAATATTTAGTGGCGAAAATATTTAGAATACGGAAATTTCGAACCACAGCATTTCACCCGCAATCAAACGGCTCATTAAAAAAGTCTCACCATGCTCTTGGCGAATATTTAAAGCAATACGCCAATGAACAAAAAGAATGGGACAAATGGGTCGGACTCGCCATGTTTAATTATAATACTTGTGTACATGAAGCAACGAAACATACACCATATGAACTAGTATTTGGGAAAATAGCCAGAGTACCGACGGACGAACCACTTGGTCCGGAGGAAAAATTAGCCAATTACGATGATTATTTGATAAGCTTAGTTACACAACTCCATAATTTGCAGGTTAATGCCTTCAAAAATGTAACTGAAGCAAAAGAAAAATCTAAAAAATATTACGACAAGAAAATAAATCCGAAAATTTTTAAACCCGGCGACTATGTATTTTTATTGAAAGGGCCAAAGCCAGGAAAATTCGGCAATCAATATACGGGGCCCCACGAAGTTTTAGAAATCTTAAATAAAAATAATGTGAAAATAAGAATTAAGAAAAATACGAAAGTAGTACATCCAAACAGACTCCGAGTATCATATATAAAACCAAACGGATAAGAATAAAAAAAAATTATATTTTCAGATGGATTCGAGATTTAAATGGATTATTGTCACGATCATCTTAACACATATTACTAAAAAAGCATACGGAATAATCGGTTACGATTGTGGATCGGCGAATTTAAAAATTACGACCTTATCGTTACTGGATGTTGAAAACTGCAATATACCGTTAACTTAGCCTCAGGTAGACCGAACCTACATACAACTGCTGCAATTATCTAAATTTGAGGGAATACCTGTAATACAGTGTAAAGTTTCAATAAATCGAAATGTATACCATTGCGGAATGCACTCACATATTTCAACGGTAGCCAATGGGCAAGCCAAATATATTTTCGAGACTACAGTTGATCAATGCAAGAAGATGCACGCAACAGGATCATTCTCATTCTCAACATATAATCACGTTTACGGATTAAAAGTAAATCAAACAGTAATGCGACCGATTACGCTTGCAGGAACTGCAAGTACTGATGGACATTGCTCCGGCAGTTATTATTCAGACCCTTACGGAAGCTGGGACAATGTTGTTGTACAAGCCATAATAACAATTACTTTAATTACTCATCAAGCTACTGTTAATTTGGAGGCGAATCAGATTCGCCTAAGATCAGGAACTGTATGTACTTACACAGATAATAATTGCATCGATATCGATGGGGGTTATACATTCTGGCAAACATTACCGACCGATTATTGCAAATTTAGTAACTACGATATTTTATATGAAGGATATGCAAACCGAATGCTCGATACACTCTATGAAAAACCGCAAATAGTATACTCATTATCTACGCATGATATAACATTTGCATTAACCAAGACAGGAGAAGAACCGTTATGTGGATATACTTTGACAAAAACCGAGCATCCTAAATTATTAATTTTGGAAACCACGAAAGGAGATTTATTTGCACAAAAGCGACCATTATCCGTCGAAAATTTAGACATATTTACTTATGTAAACTCAAAATTTGTATACGTAGAAAAACATATCCGCTCGCAAATGAATTCATTATATCGAGATGTACTAAAACAACGCTGCAATTTAGAACAACAAGTATTGGAAAATGCATTAAGTATCGCAGTAAATTCACCCGACGAATTTGCATATCAAATAATGAAAGGGCCTGGATATATGGCTGTTATCTCCGGAGAAGTAGTACACATAATAAAATGTACACCTGTTAACGTAAAAATTCAGCATATAAAAGAATGTTATTCCGAATTGCCAGTACTTAAAAATAACAAAACGTATTTCTTATCTCCACGAACTCATATATTAACCAGAACCGGAACTCAAATCTCGTGCAATCGAGTAATACCTCCTATGTATTTCTTAAATGACGGATGGTATCGAATGATACCCACACCGGAACGAACCTTACCCCCCACCACAATAAAACCTATGACTAAACCAACATGGCATTATACAAATCCAGGATCACTTGCAGCCAGCGGAATTTACAGTGAAAAAGATCTCGAACACCTAAGAGATCACATAATGTTCCCTGCAGAACGACCTGCGCTACTTAATACAGTGGCAAGGAGAGTAATGGGAGAACCTACAACGATTCATGGAGGGTTAATTTCTAATCTCATGGACGAGGCATCAATAGAGAAAGTAGCAACCTCCGCATGGAATAAAATGTGGAGTAAATTTCTGGTTTTTGGATATATCAGCGCCGGAATGCTAGGAATATTTCTGTGCATTCGCGGAGTTAAATTAATTCTTGACACTCTTGTTCATGGATACGCGCTGCATACGGTATACGGATGGTCTCTGTATTTAATCGGAGCCATCTGGGACTCGCTAACACAACTATTATTACACTTAGGAGAAAAGAGACAAAAATATGAAAAACCAAGCGCACCGAAAATGCCTGAGCCAGAGATTGAAAAACAACTAAAAAATGAATTGCCTCCTATTGAAGAACCTGAAATGAATCACGATGAGGAGCGGGAACGACATTATCCTCTTCTTCCAGCCCGAGAGAATGCAACGTATTCTCTACAACTACGACACTAAAAAACTTCAATTTAATCATATTACATGTAATACCATACATGCAACAGATTTTTCTTTACGACCGTATTTACTTCGTGTATTTCCGTACACGCAACAGACTTTCATTTTTTTTATAATTCATGTCCATAGAATCTTTAAAATAAAAATCAGAATATCTTTTTCTTTATTATTAAAGAAACATTTTGTTTTAGAATAAGAAGAAAGAAATAAGAAAGAAGAAAAAAAAGAGTAAGAAGAAAGAAAAGGAAAACTAATATGGCAACCATTTCCTATATCGATACCCATCAGCTGACTCGCTCCCCGCTAGAAGTGCAAGTGTTGGAGGTGGAGTCGCCAACCCTTTTCTGGGTGAAGATCAAAAATGGAGAGGGAAAGCTGAACGAGCTCCTCCAATCAGTGGTCTCAGATTGCAGACGGGCAACATACGCACACTAGGCACAATGCCGTGTCTGTGTACGCCCGCAGCGCCTCCAACGCCTCGGCCAGCGTCGGCTGCTGGAAGAGCGCAGACGTATGTCATATCTGACTCTGTCTCTCTAGAACTACAGCCGACGTCGTGATAAACTCATTTCTCACCGATGAGCAAACTTGTAATTTTTTCTTTTATTGCGCAACAGAACATTAATTAATTATGTACATACATATATTGATAAATAAAATTTCATTATAAAATTAAATATTGACCCCATGTTATATGTTATATGTGTACCGCAATTAAATAATCTAAATAAAGTAAAACAAATTAAATAACATTTAACAAAATTTTTTATTACAAAATTTAGTTCTTTAAAATATTTAAAAACTTTTTTAATTTTATAAAAACAGAAACATTTTGCAAAAATGTATATAATAATTATTATTTTACGTGAATATTTTACTTTGCGTAAAAAATACATTTGCTACGATTGTATCAAAATAAACTCCCTCCGATTATTCCGAGTACTTCGGCACTGCTATTCGGTGTTACTATGTCAAAATGCGAACACATACGCATACTGTTATGTATTGCGCACGTGTATATGTGTTGCAGCTCTTTTATTTCGATGCTTTGATCGCTTATCTAGCGCGATGTTTCCGCATTGTCACAAAGCGTCTAGACGTTCTGGTGATCGTTGCGAATTTAGAACTTTCTTTTCCATCTCAAGCCTTCATTCTGGTACTTATTTCTTTCTTATTTCATTTTTATTTCCTATTTCATTTTTTTACTTCTTTCTTTTACAACGTTTATATTTTTACTTTTTTTTCTTATTTTTTATACCTTGCTATTCTTTTATTTAACTTTGTCTTACTTCTTTACTATCTTTTTTCTATTCTTTTTATTATACATTTCTTCTTATTTTATTTCTTTATTTCTTATCTTAAAATGGAAACGTATGATGAACAAACAATCAAACCCAAGCGAAAATTTTCTAAAGCATGGCTTAATAATGAAAAATATAAATCTTGGTTACGTGAAGTACCAACAGATTGTACGCTTTTCCATTGCATTAAATGCAACAAAAACTTCTCATGTTCATCGTACGTTTCCAAGCATATGGATTCTGCGTGTCATAAAAAAAATACATTAGAAAGTTCACCATTAGACGAACAACAGGTACAACGCAAAAGTATTTTTCAATATAAATGGCTTTGTCGTCCAGATACTAAATTATGGTTGCGCGAAGTACCAAATAATTTAAATAAATTCTTTTGCAAAATTTGCGACAAAGAATTTACGGGTGGAAAATCTCAAATTTTAAGACACGCAGAATCCATATTGCACAAAAGTAACAGCGAAAAAAGTGATTTAGAAATAAGCAATTCGAATACCGATTTAGATACACAAACTGAAGAATCTCTTTTGTCGTTTGATGATCGGAAAAAATTCGCTGAAATTCGATTTGCAGGATTAATTGCTGAAAAGAATATTCCTCATCAAACAGCAAAAGAGATTCTCAGTCTTTTTCAAGACATAGGAAAAGATCCTAATGTCTTGAAAAGCATGAGCATGGGTTCGACAAAATGCCGAAATATTATTTCTAATGTATTATGTCCAGTTGAAACAGAAAATGTTGTTGATATAGTGAGAAACACAAAATTTTCGATTTTTATTGATGAGACATCCGATATTACTAACAATAAATGGATGACGTTTCTTGTACGGTTCATAGATCCCGAATCATTTAATGTCCGAACACAATTAATAAAACTAATTGATATTGATGCAAGAGATTGTAGTGCAGAGAAATTATTTAACGCGTTTAAATCCGAAATGTACAAACTACAAATTCCATTTTCTAATATTCTCGCCCTGTCATGCGACAATGCTTCCGTCATGACAGGAAAACATTTATCATTTAAAACAAAATTGGAAGAAAGATGTAAAAATTTACTAACATTTTCATGTCCTTGTCATTCTGCTGCATTGGCTGCAAACGCTGCATGTGCAGTAATACCTCATATTTGCGAAGAATTTTTAAGAAAAATTTCTACTTATATTAATAATAGCCCAAAACGTTTAGCCGTTTTCAATGAATTTACGGAATGTTTCCAAAATAATACGCATAAAATATTAAAATTGTGCGACACTCGGTGGCTGACACATTATTCTTGTGTCGACAGAGTTTTAGAATCGTGGGATTCAATACAATATTTTTTACATGACATGGTCGTTAATGAAAAATCAAAGTCTGCGGAATATTTATTATCTTTAATGATTAACGTAGAGACAAAAGCATATTTTCTGTTTTTAAAATATATTTTAAATGTTTTCAACACTTTTAACGCGTACTTTCAAGCCGCCGAAACAAAAATTCATTTACTACAATCTAAATCTGTCGATTTTCTTGTTCAAGTTTGTACAAATTTCTTAAAATTAGACGTCTTAGATAAAATTCTTACAAATTTATCATTTAATGAAACGGATAATTATAAACCTCTTTTCGAAATAACTTTAGGATCAGAATGCGAAGATTATCTCAGTGAATTAATGGAAGGACATGCAAATGTTGTTACAGTTATACGACAAAACTGTTTACAATTTTATATAACTGCTGCGACAGAAATTAAAAAAAGATTACCTGTTAATAATATATTTTTATATAAACTTCAAGTCTTTTTACCGCAGAAAGCTTTATTTGATAGTAATAGAGATTCGACATTCAATGATGTTTCGTTTATTGCAAAACGTTTATCCGGTTTTGACGAAAATAGTTTAAAGCAAGAATGGCTTGCGTTATATTCAGATTTTTCACCTGAAGAAAAACAATCTCTTGCAACAATTAGCTTTGATGAAATGTGGCAAAAAATTTTAAAACGCGAATCAAATCAAAATCCAAATTATCCAGCTTTAATTTCTCTTGTAAACGCGGTAAGATCACTTCCTCATTCAAACGCGGATCCAGAAAGAACATTTTCTATTTTAACTGATTTAAAATCAAAAAAAAGAAATAGGCTATCGTCGAACACGGTAAATGCATCTTGTGTATTTAAATCAGCGTTGAAGGCGAAAAGGGAAACAGCAATAAATATGAAATTAGGAAAAAAACACTTAGATTTAATGTCATCCGAAACATTATATGCACCCGCAGCTAAAAAGCAAAAATGTGCTTTAACACTTTATGCTGCGGGTGATACTAGTGTTCCCTCTTCGTCTAATGATACGCAATAATAATGTTTATGTTATAATTATTCCCAGAGTTTGTAATCGAGGACCAGGAGGTTGCAGGAAATTAAGAACTGCCGATGTACTTAGCCTACTCTCTATATTTCCTTCTTAATGATACACTTCTCTTTACGACCGTTTATAAGCGAGTGCCGAGCGTGTCCTCGGACACCCGTGCTCGAACGTCGCGCGTTCTCATCCCGCTCTTGCACGCTTACACCGCGTGCTCTTTACCTGATCGTCTCAGGCTGCTTGTCAGCTCTTCGAGCCGCCACCACATGTCTCTTTCTTTTGAAGCTTGCTTGCTTTCGTCTTTCTCTTTCTTACATTTGATCTCTCTACTTTCTACCCTTGACTTCACTTTCGCTTTTTAATTTCTAATCCCTAGACCGTACCGTATCGGCGGTTGTTTTATTCTATCGGAGCGCCGCAACTCCTGGCTTCTTTCTTTATTGCTTACTCTTGTTCTCCGTTCGGGCTGTGGTGGAGTTACAGGGTTTATTGTTCTCCGCGGTTCCGTTAAAATCTCTTCTACTGGCCCATACGCCTCATCGTCTTCTTCTTTGTCTAACGGTATATTCTTCCCTATTACGCGCATCTGATTTCTGTGTCGTTTCCAACTTCGATTATCGTCTAAGCGTATTTGGTAATGCAGTTTTCCTAGCCTATGTTCTGCTATTCCAAATTTCCATTTTTCTCTGCCTACATAATTCCTACACGCTACGCGCGTTCCTACCTCTATCTCTCTCTCTTTTCTATTAAGCCTTTTATTTTCTTCCGATTTTTCTTCCGGGAGTATCAGATCTAGCTTGGTTCGCATTTTCCTACCCAAAAATAATTCCGCGGGTGATTTCCCTGTCATTGTGTGTGGTGCTGCTCTATAATTACGTAAAACTTTTTCTATCTTTTCTTCTACGTTTTCTATCGTTGCGTTTTCTCTCTTTAATGCGTTTTTAAACGTTTGTATGAATCTCTCTGCCTGACCATTTGTCGCCGGATAATATGGTGCTGTACATTTGTGTATTATCCCGTATTCTTTCAAAAACTTTTTAAATTCTTCCGCAATGAATGTTCTACCGTTATCGGTTACCAACATTTTTGGTATCCCGTACGCCGCAAAAATACTTTTACATTCTTTTATAATGTTTTTCGCCGTAATATTCTTAACAATTTTGACCTCGGGCCATTTGGAGTACGCATCCACTAATACTAAAAACATTTTCCCCAAAAATGGTCCCGCAAAGTCCGCGTGTATACGCTGCATCGCTGTGACTGCTGGTTCCCACGCATGTTGTTCAAGTTTTGGCGGGGTATTTCGTACTTTATTACACATTTTACAATTTTCTATCTGATCTTTAATATCTTTATCAATTCCCGACCACCAGCAGTAACCGCGTGCTATCTCTTTTGTTTTGTTTATACCGAAATGGCCTTCATGTAGTTGCTTTAACACTTCTTTCTTTAACGTTTGTGGGATTACCACTCTATGTCCTCTCAATATAATACCGCTCTGTACATTAAACTCTTCTATATTTAAATTAAAACGGTCCTCGCTTGGTATCTCCTTTCCTGCCTGCAATGCTTCTAGTAATTTATTTAATTTTTTCTCACGTTTTGTTTCTTGGGCTATTTGTCTCGCGTTAATTGGGAATTCTCGCAATTCTTCTAGTTGAAATGCTTCAATTACGTCCATTCGTGGATTTGTCTCTGATAACGGTAACCTCGATAGGCAATCCGCGTTCCCGTGTTCATTTGCTTTTCGGTACTTAATTTCGTAGTTAAAACCCTGTAAAAAGATTGCATAGTGCTGCATTCTTAACGCACTATAGACTGGCAAACTCTTGTTTGGCGCAAAAATATGTATTAACGGTTTATGGTCCGTTAGCAACGTGAATTTGTTTCCGTATAAATATTGATAAAACTTCTTTACCCCGAAAATGATGCTGAACGCTTCCTTATCTATTTGTGAATATTTCTTTTGTGTTTCCGATAACGTTTGCGACGCGTATTGGAGTACTTTTTCTGTTCCGTCCGGATATACTTGCGATAAAACAGCCCCAACGCCGTATGGACTCGCGTCTGTTGCCAGGGTCAGCGGTAATTTCGTATCAAAATGCGCTAACACTTCTTTATTCAGAAACTCTTCTTTTGCCTTTAAGAATGCTCGTTCCTGTTCCTCTGTCCATTTAAACGGTACGTTATTGTGTAATAACTTGTTTAACGGGTACAAAATTAAACTCAAATTCCGAATAAACCGACCGTAATAATTTACCATACCCACGAATGCTCTAATTTCTTATTCGTTTCGCGGCCGCGGCATTTTCTTTATCGCCAATAACTTTGCTTCTTCTTTGTGAATTCCATCTTCCCGTATTACGAATCCACAGTATTTTACTTCGTCAACCATAAATTTTGACTTTTCTAGGTTTATTCTAATATTAAATTTTTGTAATCTATTTAACACTACTTCTAATCGTTGTAAATGCATTGCCTCCGATTCTCCGGTTACGATAATATCGTCTAAAAACACCGCTGTGCCTGGAATTCCCGTTAAGATATTTTCAATCGTTCTTTGCCAAATCGCGGGTGCAGACGCAATTCCGTACATTAATCTTTTAATTTTAAATAACCCGCGATGCGTATTTAGTGTTAACATCTCCTTACTTTCCTCATCTAATTCTAATTGCAGGTACGCCTGCCGTAGATCTATTTTTGTAAACTGTTTTCCTTTACTTAGTTTCGCGAATAATTCATCTATCGTCGGTAACGGGTGGTCATCTATTCGTAATTGCGGATTTACCGTGGCTTTGTAATCGCCACAAATTCGTACTCGACCATCCGCCTTTAATATGGGTACAATTGGGGTAGCCCATTCCGCCGTTTCTACTTTCTCTATTACCCCTGCTTTTGATAATTCTTCAAGTTCTCTATCTATTAATTCTATTAATTTGAACGGTACCGGTCGCGCTTTTAAGAATATCGGTTTTGCTTCCGGTTTTAATGTTAATTTTGCCTGAATTCCTTGTATTTTAGCCCATTTTTCTGAACGTACTTCGCTATACTTTTGTAATAGCTGTTTTAATTTTATTTTATTCTCGCGCGCTTCCAAAGCATTGCAGTTCAGGAAATTTGATACTCCGCCGGTAATACATAATTGACGGATCCATTCTCTACCTAATAATGGTTTTCTATCTATTCCTGTAATGTAAATATTTAACTCGCAACTTGTTTCTCTACTTACAACCGTCACTGACATGTATCCTATTATTTCTATGATTGTCTTACAGAACGCCACTAAATTTAAATTTGTTTTGTGTATAATCGCGTTTGGAAACAACTTTTTCGCTTCAATTTTATTCATTACGGTAACCGCGGAGCAGCTATCCACCTCAAATTGTACTTGCTTTTCGTTGACTTGCAGCGTGTAAAAGAATTTGTCCCGATACTGGGGATGTTCAATGTAAAAGATTTCCTCCAGCTGATTCGTATGCTCCTTTGCCTTGAAGCAGACTCTTTTTAGGTGTCCCTTTCCACCACAGCTCGCACATCGAACATCTCTATTTATCGTACATTGTGATGCTAAATGCCCTCTACCGCATCTGTAACATTTAATGTTTTTACGACCTAACGCGTTTGAGTTACTTAAATTTTGCTCCGGGTAATAACTATTTGACCTCACTTTTGGTCCAAAATTTACATGTTTGTTAGTACGTTCCGAAAAATTATTTGAAAACCTTCCTTTTTGCGCTGCCCCTGGATTATTTGGTCCCGATCTCCTTAACGGCTTCTTCCCCGCCTGCATCACATCCACCTGTGCCATTGATTGCACTCCCGATGCTTGCAGCGATGCCGAGCCCTTCTCCGACAGCTCCATCGTCGTGGCCACTTTTAGCGCCTCCTCGTACGTCAAGTCCTTTTTTTCCAGAAGTCTCGTCTGTATCTTCTTACTCGCCAGGCCAAACACTAATTGATTCCTAAGTGCCGTCTTCAAATAATTTCCAAATTTACAATGTATGCTCAACTTGTGCAGTGCCGTCACAAATTGTTGCACACTTTCGCCACTCTCCTGACGACGTTGGTGGAACCGAAAATTTTCTGCAATTTCTAGCGGTGGCGGATCGTAATATTCCTCCAGAATTTCTGTTAGTTTCTCGAAGGATTTTCTAAATGGATCCTCCGGATCCAATCTATCGCACAGAATGTCGAAGGCCGCGGGTCCCACGTAATGTAATAAGTAAGGTACCCGCTCCGCCTCTGTTATTTTAAAAATCATGAATGCTCCCTGCAGCCTTTGTAACCAGCGTCTCCACGTTGTATTTCCAGCATCGAACGGCTCAATCGTTAGTGAATTTGGTATCGCCGTTTGCGCCTTCTGAGTCGATGTTCCTGGTTGCTGCGTCATTTTACTTTATTTCT
The DNA here is from genome assembly GCF_019399895.1 of Cardiocondyla obscurior. Lineage (NCBI taxonomy): Eukaryota > Metazoa > Arthropoda > Insecta > Hymenoptera > Formicidae > Cardiocondyla > Cardiocondyla obscurior. The sequence goes on along the minus strand of NC_091871.1, from coordinate 630,389 downwards.
ATGTGTAAAGTCTTCTTAAATTGTCCGTTCTCCGTTTCTCGTCGCCACTGTTATAATTATTCCCAGAGTTTGTAATCGAGGACCAGGAGGTTGCAGGAAATTAAGAACTGCCGATGTACTTAGCCTACTCTCTATATTTCCTACTTAATGATACACTTCTCTTTACGACCGTTTATAAGCGAGTGCCGAGCGTGTCCTCGGACACCCGTGCTCGAACGTCGCGCGTTCTCATCCCGCTCTTGCACGCTTACACCGCGTGCTCTTTACCTGATCGTCTCAGGCTGCTTGTCAGCTCTTCGAGCCGCCACCACAGTTTAAAAATTAATATATTATTTTAATACATTATATTTTTTTTATATTGTTTTTATTTTATTTCATAATATATATTTTATATTTTTTTTTAATTTTATTTTATAATATATATTTTATAGTTTTTTTTATTTTATTTTATAATATATATTTTATATTTTTTTATTTTATTTTATTATATATATTTTATACTTTTTTCGATTTTATTTTATTATACATATTTTATAGTTTTTTCTATTTTATTTTATAATATATTTATTTTAGAGACATTTCTTTATTTTATTTATTTTTTTTGTTTAATTATTATGTATAATAATAATATTTATTATTGTTGTTATGATTATTAGTTTAAGAAAATGTGTTAATTTTTAAACATTATTATTAATTATATATTATATTACATGAATGTAATGTCTATTACTGTTTCTTCTCAATTTTCTTCTATGTCTATTTTTGTATTTTCTTTTTTTTTATTCTTGTCTCTCTTCTCACATCTCTCTTTTCTCTTCTCTCCAGCTCTTTTTTTTTCTTTTTTCACACTAATTCTTTACCAACATTACTATTCATGTAATATAATATATTATTTTAATGATATGCAGGTATACAAAATCTTAGAATATTTTTACACACATACATACACAGTACATCAGTGGCATAAATTACAGTGAATAGTTTTTTTTTAATGACAATTATAAAATAAAATCATTTTAGTAAATTATGCGTATTACAAGAGAAAAAGTTTTTTCTGAATCAGGGTTTAAATGAGGAAGTGACCTTACCGCGTTTACAAGAGAAATTAAAGCTGGATAATTTGGATTTTGATTTGATTCGCGTTTTAAAATTTTTTGCCACATTTCATCAAAGCTAATTGTGATATTTCCCCGCAGTAATTTTCCCCGTAGTAATGCGTATCTTTTAGATTAATTTCTTAGTCACTACGTAATGTATCTCCGACTAGAACTTTGATACGTCCTTCATCATTTAGAATGATAAAACACGCGTGCATCTCTCAGCTGCGTTTCCAACAAATTGATACCTGATATCAATAGACAGACAATGAAGGATGTGTCAACAGGATCGCTGCCTTGGACGTGTATCGGTCCAGGGCAGTCAGTCGCTCTCTAATAAAGCCATCGCACAGACATCGCTCCAGTCTCTTTCTTTAATTCGAACCACCTTCCATAATATCCCATAAAATGACAACACTGGCGACGAGGATGGGATTGTGCATTTTCCCTCTTGGGTGTGAGGTCTTTTGTACTTAATGCAGAAAACCGGTAAAGACCAAGAGCAGAAAGTGACCGTTAAAATTGAACCACAGACTTCACCTTTACAACCATACGTTACGACTGGAGCAGGTACAAGTACGGAGTCTATGGAAACTATCGAGCCTTCCAACATGACTGAGATTCCCGGCTCGTTTAAAATTGAAATTTTCGACGCCACTAAACACCGGTGGACTACGTGGTTACAGCGACTACAAGGAGCCTTCGAGGCTTTTGGCATTACCACCGAGGCAAAGAAACGTACTTATCTTTTACAATACATTGGCATGGATACTTACACCAAGCTGGAGAGTACTATGGATAATACCAATCCCTACACCGCTCCCTGGGCTACGTTAATTGACAAATTGAAAGCGATACTGGAGCCGGAACCTCTCGAAGCAGCTGAAATTTTTGTTTTTCATAAAAGAAAGCAACAGGAAAACGAGTCGGTGCGCGATTTTGTTAATGATTTACATAAACTCAGTGCGAAGTGCAATTTTGGGGCTTATTTGAAGACAGCCTTACGTACACAATTGATAGCCGGCCTCCGCAATCCAAATATTCAGGCAAGGCTTCTGGAAACCAAAAATCTGACTTTCGATTCTGCAATTTCTACAGCCATCACCATGGAACTTGCTGAAAGCAGTACCACGCAATTGCGCAACCCTTCTCAAACAGCCGAAAGTATACAATACGTGAATTCGGAAACCAATCGATACAAAGGAAACTCGCAGAAAAAAAAATCAACAAAAACGGAATGTGAAATCATCATCCGTCAACTACAAGAAGAATTTCAGAAGCCCCACGCATTCGAAACCGGACCGGAAATTTGAGAATGTGCCATCATCAATTAAAAATGTGAAGTGTTTTCGGTGCGGAAAAGAGCATTACGCAAATGAGTGTACACTTCCCAAAAATGTGGAATGCAGCTTCTGCCAGAAAAAAGGGCACCTAGCACGGGTGTGCTTTAGGAAAAGGAAGGAATCCGCCAATACTGTCGAGGAAGTCTGCACCATCGACACTGCCAATGCAAGGAGTAAATTCATCATGCCGCTTCAAGTCGAGCAACATCAGATGACTTTCGAAGTGGACACGGGAGCCGCCGTGAGTCTCATTAGTGCGGAAGACGCGAAGAAATTCTTTCCGTCGCACCGTGTCTTTCCGCCGAATGTAAGATTACAATCTTTTAATAAAGATCCGATTAATACAATCGGTTACATTCAAGTGCGAGTTAAATCGGATAAGCGTAGCGTTAATTTAAATTTATACATTGTTAAAATTCATTGTAAACCTCTTTTGGGCAGAGAATGGTTTCACGAACTAGTAAATACTAAAGAAATGAACGGTTTATATACCGATGACGAAATCACAACGCCATACATACATACAATTAATGAAAATTCAATAATAAAAAAATTATTACAAAAATACGATATTGTTACGGAACGCAAGGGAGCAATCAAATCTTACGTGGGTAAATTTACACTATTAGATAACGCGAAACCAGTTTTTATTAAGCATCGAACCGTTCCTTTCAAAATGCAAGACAAAATTAAAACTGAACTTGATAAATTAACCGCGAAAGGGATTCTACTACCCGTTAAATCATCCGAATGGGCCACGCCCATTGTCCCGGCACTAAAAAAAGATGGTTCAGTACGAATCTGCGGAGATTACAGTGTGACACTTAATAAGCAGTTACTTATTGATGAATATCCTCTGCCCAAATTAGAGGAACTATTTTCGTGCATGTCAGGAATGACTATATTTTCTAAAATAGATTTAAAAAAAGCGTATTTACAATTACGTATAGACGAAAAACAACAAAAACTACTCACTCTCTCCACACATTGCGGACTGTATCAACCTACGCGTCTTATGTTCGGTGTAGCTTCTGCCCCCGCGATTTGGCAACGTACGATCGAAGAAATCTTTCACGATATTAGCGGGGTCAAAATTTTTCTGGACGATATTCGAATCGCTAGCGCAACAAAAGAAGAACATATTAAGAAATTAGAAATTATTTTCCGTAGATTACAGGAATTTAATATACAGATAAATTTAGAGAAAAGCGAATTCTTTAAAGATAGTATACACTTTTGCGGTTACATAATAGATAAAAATGGAATTAATAAAGATCCGGCAAAATACGCGGCAATTAAAAAAATGCCTAGACCTACAAATAAAACAGAGGTACGCGCTTTTCTAGGTTTCGTTAACTATTATGCGCGTTTTATTAAAAATCTCTCGGAAATTTTACATCCACTTCATAACTTATTACGAGATAATGTTCAATTTAAATGGAATAATTCTTGCGAACACGCATTCAACAAAGCTAAACAAGCATTTAGTGAAAATAAAATACTTGCACACTACGACCCCGAATTACCTTTAATTTTAGCAGTGGATGCAAGTAATTACGGAATTGGCGCAGTACTTTCCCACGTGTACCCCGATAAATCGGAAAGAATCATTCAATGCGCATCGCAGAAATTAAACCCTACACAGCAAAAATACACGAACATTGATAAAGAAGCGTATGCCATTATTTTTGGCATTAAAAAATTTCATCAATTTCTTTTCGGTACCAAATTCACTCTTGTTACGGATAATCAAGCGTTAACACGAATCTTCTCACCGGATAAAAACTTACCAACATTTTCAGCATTACGTATGCAACATTACGCATTATTTTTACGTGCCTACAATTACGATATTCAATATAAGAAATCTGAACTTAATGCAAACGCGGACGGCCTTTCTAGATTGCCTTTGGAAAACGAAAATGACACACATGAAGTAATTGATATTTTTCATTTAGAAACAATTAACTTCCTACCACTTACAGCAGAAGAAATTGCAAATTGTACAAAAACGGATACAGAATTACAAAAAATTTACAAAGAAATTACAACACATAATTACACAGCTAATCGCAAGAAACAAAACATTAACATAGAAGAATTCTCAATTTGTAACGGAGTTATATTACGTTCCGATCGGGTTGTTATCCCAGAAAAACTAAAACACAAAATTCTTCTTGAATTACATTGGGGACATTTCGGAATTTCAAAAATGAAAAATTTGGCCCGCAAAATAGTTTGGTGGCCATCATTAAACAAGGATATAGAAAATCTTGTTAAAAATTGTACAATTTGCAACCTGCACAAAGATAATCCACCAAAAGTGGACGTACATTTCTGGGAAGATTCTACAAAGGTTTTTGATCGTGTGCACATTGATTTCGCGGGACCTTTTATGGGAAAACTTTTCCTTATCCTAATCGATGCATATTCAAAATTCCCCATCGTTAAAATCGTCAACTCAATGTCAGCTGAATCTACTATAGCAACATGTCGAGAAATTTTCAGCGAATACGGTTGTCCGAAAATGATAGTAACGGATAACGGGAGAACATTTATTTCTTCTGAATTCAAAACTTTTATGCAAGAAATTAACTGCACATTAAAGTATACTGCCCCATACAATCCATCTACGAACGGACAGGCTGAAAACATGGTCAAAACAATTAAAAATGGATTAAAAAAAATGTGTGCAGAAAACAAATCCATACACTACAATTTATGCAAATTACTCTTACAATATAGAACTTGCGAACATTCACAAACAAAACAAATTCCTGCAGACTTATTTTTCGGAAGAAAAGTTAATTCACCGTTAGATTTTATTCACCCTACTTACAAATTACAAACACCGTATAAAAATACAAATATTTGTAAAAAAATTTTTCAAGCGAGGGAAAGAGTGAGTGCGCGTAATTATACTGGTACAACTAAATGGCTCCTCGGTAGAATTAAGTCTCGAATTGGCGCTTTACATTATGAAATAAGTTTAGATAATGGCATTATCGTTCGGCGTCATGTAAATCAACTTCGTAAAATTGGGGATAAAACCCCGGCAGTCGTTTCGGATACGATCCGTTCTTATGCTCCACCACCTGGACTTGAAAAGAGAAACAGTACCCCGCGGAGACTTCCAAGTAGCGCGAATTTACAATCCGCTGCTGAGAATACGCTTGCGGATGTTCCACCCGCAGAAGATTCCGAAATAACGAGAACACCCGTAGTTTTTCGTAGGGGACCAATACGTGAACGTAAACCACCTACCCGGTTACAGTATGATAAATTCTAGAAAGCCTTTTGCACGTTTCTCTTTTCTTTTCTACGAGGGGGAGTGTGATATTTCCCCGCAGTAATTTTCCCCGTAGTAATGCGTATCTTTTAGATTAATTTCTTAGTCACTACGTAATGTATCTCCGACTAGAACTTTGATACGTCCTTCATCATTTAGAATGATAAAACACGCGTGCATCTCTCAGCTGCGTTTCCAACAAATTGATACCTGATATCAATAGACAGACAATGAAGGATGTGTCAACAGGATCGCTGCCTTGGACGTGTATCGGTCCAGGGCAGTCAGTCGCTCTCTAATAAAGCCATCGCACAGACATCGCTCCAGTCTCTTTCTTTAATTCGAACCACCTTCCATAATATCCCATAAAATGACAACACTAATTGTTGCAAGAGATTGTTTTTCTTCAGGTGAAAAATCTGAATATAACGCAAGCCATTCTTGCTTTAAACTATTTTCGTCAAAACCGGATAAACGTTTTGCAATAAACGAAACATCATTGAATGTCGAATCTCTATTACTATCAAATAAAGCTTTCTGCGGTAAAAAGACTTGAAGTTTATATAAAAATATATTATTAACAGGTAATCTTTTTTTAATTTCTGTCGCAGCAGTTATATAAAATTGTAAACAGTTTTGTCGTATAACTGTAACAACATTTGCATGTCCTTCCATTAATTCACTGAGATAATCTTCGCATTCTGATCCTAAAGTTATTTCGAAAAGAGGTTTATAATTATCCGTTTCATTAAATGATAAATTTGTAAGAATTTTATCTAAGACGTCTAATTTTAAGAAATTTGTACAAACTTGAACAAGAAAATCGACAGATTTAGATTGTAGTAAATGAATTTTTGTTTCGGCGGCTTGAAAGTACGCGTTAAAAGTGTTGAAAACATTTAAAATATATTTTAAAAACAGAAAATATGCTTTTGTCTCTACGTTAATCATTAAAGATAATAAATATTCCGCAGACTTTGATTTTTCATTAACGACCATGTCATGTAAAAAATATTGTATTGAATCCCACGATTCTAAAACTCTGTCGACACAAGAATAATGTGTCAGCCACCGAGTGTCGCACAATTTTAATATTTTATGCGTATTATTTTGGAAACATTCCGTAAATTCATTGAAAACGGCTAAACGTTTTGGGCTATTATTAATATAAGTAGAAATTTTTCTTAAAAATTCTTCGCAAATATGAGGTATTACTGCACATGCAGCGTTTGCAGCCAATGCAGCAGAATGACAAGGACATGAAAATGTTAGTAAATTTTTACATCTTTCTTCCAATTTTGTTTTAAATGATAAATGTTTTCCTGTCATGACGGAAGCATTGTCGCATGACAGGGCGAGAATATTAGAAAATGGAATTTGTAGTTTGTACATTTCGGATTTAAACGCGTTAAATAATTTCTCTGCACTACAATCTCTTGCATCAATATCAATTAGTTTTATTAATTGTGTTCGGACATTAAGTGATTCGGGATCTATGAACCGTACAAGAAACGTCATCCATTTATTGTTAGTAATTTCAAATGCGTCGTTGATAAAAATTGAACAATTCGTATTTCGGATAATTTTAAATCAGTTTTTTATGCTACTGAAACACGCACGCACGCGCACACACACACACACACACAGAGAGGGTTTGGAGTCATAAAATACTGTGGGAGTGACGAACCACGGGGTCCTGATCTCTGGTGTGACACATCTTGACACACACACACACACACACACACACACACATACCCACACACACACACACAGAGAGGGTTTGGAGTCATAAAATACTGTGGAAGTGACGAACCACGGGGTCCTGATCTCTGGTGTGACACATCTTGACACACACACACACACACACACACATACCCACACACACACAGAGAGAGGGTTTGGAGTCATAAAATACTGTGGAAGTGACGAACCACGGGGTCCTGATCTCTGGTGTGACACATCTTGATTTTGTAAACCTTCATTATCATTAAAATATTGAATATTCGATTTGTTTATTTTTTTCTTAATTTTTTGGAATAATTTTTCACTCGAAAATTAAAAAAATATAATTATTTGAAATAACGATTATGAATTAAAATTCTTTTTATGGTTGCCACAAAATGAATGTTAATATAAGAAACAAAATGTCATTATTTTTAATTGACAATATTATCATTATCTTTTAAAGTACCATTTTAATAGTTTCAGTGAAATTTTATTCCAAAAAATTAAAAGATTTTATGCTTTATTTAATACAATATATATACAAGTAATATTCATATATTAATTACAAGACCAAATAGAGAAAAAGATTGTTTTTAATTTTTAATGTGTAGATAAATAAAATTGTTTTGTTTTTTTATTGACAAAAATATATAATTTTATTGAAAGTGTTTGCTTTAAAATTTAACTAATAAAATTAGATTTTTTTGGCAAATTTTATTTACATAATTATCAGAAATTTAGACTTTAATTTTTAAGATTTTTTAAGATTGTTACATAAAAATAAATTCCTGCCATACTTCTGCGTAACACTTGTTTAACTAAGACTACGTTTATTGTTAAGCGATTGGGAATTTTTCTTGGGAACACGGAAGACAGGAGTTATAGTTAACAGTCTGAAAAGAACCGTCGTCACGTTAGCCGCAATGTCCTGCGGATGATTGGCTTTATCTGGTTCTCCTCTCTTCTGTATGAAAGCACATGCCGGTTAGTCTGTTTCTGCGCAAATGGCGATCACTAGGAAGGAAGTTCGTTTTTCCTCTTTCGATAATGCCCTTATTATCAGCTAGGGTGTATATCGCAAAAGTCGTAGAAAACATAGAATGCGAGAGATTGGGATTTATGAATACATGGATAGTTTCAAACATTCATGCGCATTAAAGAGATTTGTACGACATAAATCAGAATTGAGGTATCTATTTTAATTAATGATATTCTTCTGGGATAGTTTTAATTAATTTAATCAATAGCACTTTGGAAATTTTTAATTTTTTTTTTTTTTTGCTATGCAGACTATATAATTTATTTGAGAATTTAATGGCAAAGTTATTAACTTTCGAGAGCTATTTTAATTTCTACTATCTCCAGCTCGGATCTCAGAAAATAGATGCAATAACGGGAGTAAAAAAATTATAACGCTTTATATGTTAACGTTAATCAGAAAGATTATGAAAGACAAGTTTGTATTAGTAACGAATATCGTAGCCTCGTTAATAGAACTACTTCCTCTTTTTTCGTTATCATAAAGAAAAGATTAAGTTACAATCAGAAGCACAAATGAGAGGATACTAATATTCTAGATAAGAAAGAAAAATAAACTTCTATTAAAAATATGTCCCATGTGATAGCCAATGTGTGTTAAATCATGCGTGGGGATACTCGATCTTAATCGTCTATAATTTATGAGTTGTCAAGTCTCAAAATTTATCTATTCAAATTTTTCTACTAATTTTACATAAAGAAAATAAGTTGAAAAGTAAAAAAAATTTTACACTCAAGTGTCGTATATTAAATGTTCTTTCTCATAATTATAATTTAAAGAAAAGAAAAAAAAACAACAGCATTTGGCATACTGATAGAGAGAATGTGTACCTCATTTCATTAAATATATTTCGCAATAATGAGGAGCACCGGGTGTATTAATCGGTTTGCTCTTGAGTAAGATATCGGAATGCTGTTTTAATTAACTAATCGGTATTCGTTGAATATGTTTCTGCGTCGTAAATCGAGTAAAATCCTTCTGCAATACTAATATATGTGACTCAATGGCGACCACGTGACTGTGCTACGCTTCAGTCGAGACTCTCCTTGTTCAGAAATGATCCACATTAAGTATATTATATTAATTACCTTCGCAGACTATTAAGAGCACTAAAATGTGAAATCGTACGTAATACGGCACCATTGTCACTTGTCGCGCACCTTATGTTATCTTTTCACATTTTCACGTCGACGTGACGAAAGTTTCACACCGACGCGGCACGGTTAAAAATATACTATTTTAAGATAACTCTATAATTTAAAAAAAAAATGAGTACTAGTCATTAAGATTATGATGTGCACAATGAAAATCAATTAAATCAAATGTTTATATCGTTAATGTTGATTTCGAACGTATATTTTGAATTATATGAAAGTTTGAATTAAACTAAAGTTATTCCTCAACTTCATAATCATTCCATCGATATTATATAATACTCCAAAAGAAATTACATAACATTAAGAATACTGAAGATATACTATATCAACGTAAAATAAAAAAATACGTCAATCTTGAATTTAAAGAATTGAAGAAAATTCAAGGAATTTAAGAAATTGAATAAAGATAAGAAAGTAAAAAAATTCAAGGCAGTCAAGAAATGCAAGACTGTCAAGAAATGCAAAACTGTCAAGAAATGCAAGACTGTCAAGAAATTCAAGACAGTCAAGAAAATCAAGAAGTTCAAGAGATTCTAGACATTCCAAAAAGTTAAGAAATTCAAGAATTTCAAGAAAGTCAAGAAATTCAAGAATTTCAAGAAAGTCGAGAAAATCAAGAAGTTCAAGAGAGTCTAGACATTCCAAAAAGTTAAGAAATTCAAGAATTTCAAGAAAGTCAAGAAATTCAAGAATTTCAAGAAAGTCAAGAAAATCAAGAAGTTCAAGAGAGTCTAGACATTCTAAAAAGTTAAGAAGTTCAAGAATTTCAAGAAAGTCAAGAAATTCAAGAATTTCAAGAAAGTCAAGAAAATCAAGAAGTTCAAGAGAATCAAGACATTCCAAAAAGTTAAGAAATTCAAGAATTTCAAGAAAGTCAAGAAGTTCAAGAAATTCAAGAATTTCAAGAAAGTCAAGAAGTTCAAGAAAGTCAAGAAGTTCAAGAAAGTCAAGACATTTTAAAAAGTCAAGAAATACAAGATTGCTAATAATTATCAAAAAATGAAAAAATTTAAGAAGTGGCCCAATGTGGAAAAGTACTATTTACATTTTCTGCATCTTTACAAATAAAAAAAATTATGATTTGAAGAAGATTCAAAACTGTTCTCAGTTCAGCAAGATCTTCCTTCTGGCATTTCTGGCTTTGGCTAATATGAAAGTATAGCTATGTATACTTTTTAGCTGGGTATACGAAGATAACACTCGTATTCTGTGATCATATATTCAAGTCATATTTGACAGACCTACCTAGCTGAAATCAAGAAATATGCCACAACCCGGAGTAAATAAAAGTACAAAATAAATAAAGGACAAAAAACACTCTTAAAATGGAAATAATTTAAAACAATATTTTATCAAAATTCAGAAGTTTCCACACTCATTTTGAAGAATATGGATGCACTTAGTTAATTCAAACTGAAGATACTTTATTAATATAACTTAATGCAAAATCGCGTTATACAATTTTTCCTTGTGCACATTGAATAATATTAAATATTGTACTCCTTTTTCATTTAAAAAATATAATAACAATAAAATGACAAAGTATAGAGTTAACTTTAAATAGATATATAGAAAATAAATATAAGATTATTACTATATAACAAAAATGTAATTTAAAAAGTAACAATAACTTTTGCCAAATAAATTTAGTTTTTTTATTTTGTTAAAATGTATTAAACAATTATATAAATTAATTATATTTATAAAAAGCAAAATAATTTTTTTGAGACACAGAATTTTGGAAAAAGTATAACATGTTATAAATATAACATTAAAACGGAATTTATTCCTTGTTAATAATATATAAAACACATTTTATTTTTTGTTTTCTCTTTTTGGTCTAAAACTTTTTTCTTTGAAAATTAAAACAAAAAAAAATATTAAGATGGAAAGTTTTAAAATCGACACCATCAATATACAGGGTGTCTCACCCCATGTGTCGAATCCGTTAGGAATAGATAGAACTCGGGTAGACAAATAAGAAAGTCCCACACCATTTTGCAAAATTCTCAATGGTTATTGAGAAAAAAATTAATTTGTCTAGCGCAAGAGCAACAAGGAAGCTGCGGGCGAGTGAGCGTGACAGGCGAATGGCTAGGAATGGCGCCGTCGCCTGTCGCGCTCACTCACGCGTGGCTTCCTTATCGCTCTTGCGCTAGACAAATTAATTTTCTCAATAACCATTGAGAATTTTGCAAATGGTGTTGGAGTTCTATCTATTCCTAACGGATTCGACACATGGGGTGAGACACCCTGTATATATGTATATATATTGCAGAATTAAATAAAGCATGTATACGCTTTTTTTAATGTGAGGATCACTTTAGACAATTTATAAAAAAAAACAGGATATTATTCTGTTAATAGCTTTGTATATTATTGTATGGATATATAATATTTATAACTTATAATAGTAAACAGTTCATTCATATATGTATACATTTATATATACATATATATGTATATGGAATACTGTTTCTAATCTTTTTATATATTATAAATTGTATAAAGTGATCTTAATTAACAATCATAACTGTTACTTTTGTTGCTCTTCTATACTTATCTTTTTCTATTTTCTTTACAACTATTGTATACTATGTTTGTTCTCTATCCTTTAAATCTGTTCACTTTATCTATCCTTTTGCTTGTTCTTTTTACCTATCCTTTTATCTATTCTTCTAATCTATTCTTTGTTCTCTTTTCACTTCTTCTTTATTTGTAGGAAATATAAAAAATTGTTTTTATTATTTAATTAAAATTTTTTAATTATTTTATTATTTATTTATTTAATTATTTAATTATCTAATTTAATTTTAAATAATAAAAAACAATTTTTTATATTTCCTCCTGACGGAAGAGACCACCACCTTCTCGCGGTTTCCGTTGAGCAACAACGTGTGCGTATGTACAAAAAAAGGTGTACACAGCAGAATTATTAATTTTTTTATACTTTATTATTATATTACATGTAATTATTTTTTAATATATGTGTATTAATAAGTAATTTGTTTAAAAACAATACGTACACGTTGGCCAAGAGTGGATTTTATTTATTCTCTTTATATTTTATTTTTCTTATTATTTTAATTTTTATTTAGATTATTTAATTGCGGTATACATTATATATCATTTAATATGGGGCCAGTATTTAATTTTATAATAAAATTTTATTTATCAATATATGTATGTACATAATTTAATTGAATAATGTTCTTTTGCGCAATAAAAGAAAAAATTACAAGTTTGCTCATCGGTGAGAAATGAGTTTATCACGACGTCGGCTGTAGTTCTAGAGAGACAGAGTCAGATATGACATACGTCTGCGCTCTTCCAGCAGCCGACGCTGGCCGAGGCGTTGGAGGCGCTGCGGGCGTACACAGACACGGCATTGTGCCTAGTGTGCGTATGTTGCCCGTCTGCAATCTGAGACCACTGCCTCCAATACTTGTCGATTCGAATGAATTGTATAGGGAAGAACCTAACGCTGGCGCCGGATTGCGTCAAGGTGGGGACGACGGTCGCTGTCAAAGAGAAAAGACGGTGGCAGAGGGGGATCGTGACGGAAGTAACCTCGCACACTGACGTCACGATCCACTTACGAGATTGGGGGCGGAAAATTCACCGGCGAAAATTTGATTGCTGCCGCCTGGAAGAGAGGTTTATGGAGCAGCCGTGGCAAGCCGTACCATGCGGGACGTATGGTATCAGGCCCATCAACCCCTCCGGATGGACCGAGCGGGACATTGCCCTTGCTAGGGCTCTATTAGAGAAACAATGGGGCCAAATCCGAATAATCCGGCCATCCTGGGGAGAGTTCGCAGAGGTGAAATTCTCCATCCAGGGCAAGAGCGATTTCCAGGACCGAGACCTGACAAATGCGCTCGAACACATCGAGGTTGCGCACAAGAGCCCCGGAGTGATATTGAATTATAGATCCGGGCCCAACAATGTTGAGCAACAGGTCAGCCTGCGCCGGCTAAGAATGGCGGGGCAAATCTAATTTTAAGTCATTATTATCACTTTTAATACTACTATTATTAAATCACATATACACGTAATTATAATTTATTATAAACACATATATATATAATCGTATGTTACTCATTAGTAAGTTAAGGATTTTTATATTAGGCATATAATAATCATTTATAAAAAAAAAAAAAAAAAACCTTAGTAAGAAAAGCAAACTATATAATAAGTATGTATTTGTTTTTTTTTATCATTATAAATATACAAATATTTTTTTTTTTTTTTTAATTTGAAATAGTTATTCTTTTTGAGAAACACCAACCCGATATGAATAATCTTAAGCGTAAAGTAGTGTTACGTCCTCGGACTCCACATCTCCTTTTTTCCGACACGCGTACAATAAATTAGATAAAAGGAGTAAACCGTGACTATTTGGTGACGAGAGAGAACTTCCAAGCTTTCAGAAGAAATAATTTACACTCTGAAATTCTTATCGCCGTATGCTTAAATGAAACTTAGAACAATCACAGCATAGATACCAACGGGAAATATAAACAGAAAACTCTTTAAAGAATATTAGAAGGAACCTAAAACAATTTGGAATCGATATCAAATATCTGGCGATAAGTGAAGCACTTGAGACCGCGACTACGAAACGTAAATAAAGAGGGTGAAAGCTCCACAGTCATAAGAATATGACACGCGACCGGATCCCATAAACAAACGCGACCCGGTGATAACGGAAAGGGGGTCCTTAGGAATTTTTCCCCAACTATTAATGACAATATTCTGGAAGGTTGGAAGGGGAAGCCATGCGGGCGGAGTTTCGTACAACCGAGTTTTTTCTCTCGAGCCAATAGATATCGGGAACTCCACACCACTAATTAAAAAAGCTAAGGACGAAAACTAGAGCTTAAGAAAATCAGAGAAGGGATAAGATCGGAGTAACCAATAATTAAGAAAAGGAAAAGTGGGAGGACATGGCCGCCAAATCAGAGCACTGACTTTTCCAAAAATGGAAATCCGGCGCTAGCCCACCCCTTTTCCGAGGTTATTAAACCGCGTGTTCCTGCGGGACTCGCTCTCATTCAGTCTCTGAATTTTTCCACGATAATATCATTGTACTATGTGTGACTTGTGACCCTCTGCTGAGCCGATCTTAATAAAGAAGTTGCAAGGGACTCGTCCAAGAGCAACCGAAGACATCGAAAAGTAAGTCTCGTTATTTCATTCAACCTCATTACTTCCTCCTTTTTTTAAAATGATTCCACTAAAATTCTAAAGTTCTAAAATTCTTATTCTTGAAAAATGAATGACGTGGGTTTTGCCAGGGTGCCGTTTGCGCTTTCCGAAGTAGGTATCACTCTAGTATCCTTTGGATTCTCCCTTGATTCGGTTCGGTTAATGGGTCTCCTCCTGACAGAGGTTACGATATGCTGCCAGTAAATGGTGACTATCTAAACCTTAGCTCGAGTGATGGCCTATCCGGACAGAGGTACCGGGAGAATTTTCGAAGCGATCAATTGAGAGATCCGGAAGGAGGAATGCAGCGTGTTGCCCTGACATATTTCCCGCTTTAATCATTTTATTAAAATTAAACTCAAATTCATACCTTTTAGTGGAATCAAAAAATCTTCGATCCATCAAGAAAAGTCGCGCCCGAAGAAATCGCAAAATACGCGAGTTGCGAGAACTGGTTCAAAGCTTCTTTGTCCAGTTCTTATTCGCGGCAGCGCCAAGGGAGGTCACACCGGAACCTCCGAAACTCAGAACTGAGCGTTCATGGTCTCCTCTGCCTTCCGTGCCTCCCAACTCGCCAATTAGCCACGAAGATTTAGAAACGGAAGAGAATACTCCGGGGCGAACACCATCGCCGTCGCGTCCGAAATCGACCTCGCCCCCTCAACCTGAACCGGAGCTATTCCGCCCCACTACTCCCTTCTATACTCCGGACGTTTCTTTGAACTCGTCCGGACCTTCTCCTGGAGTTGCTCCTCAGGCATGCTCTTCTCCCGTCCGGTCACCGACTCCTTACCCTGGGGAACCCGAGGAGGTCGACTCTTTTGCTGAAGATGAGACCATCTCTTGGCATGAGCCTGACAGCCCGGAACGTTCCCCTTCCCCCGTCCCGAGCGTAGAGTTCGTGGAGGAGCAAGAGGAACAGAGAGAGGTCGTAGATCCTCTCCTCGAACTCCTCCGGAGCACCTGCACTCCGTGGACGGATCCCGTCCCCGAAAGGGCCTATACAATAGGCCCTGATTCCTTTGATCCCGAGGAGATCAGGAGGGAAGCCAGGAGGGCGACTCCTGACCATAATATCCTCATTTACTATCCCGGAGTAGAACATCCCTTCCTGGCTCCGATCAGGTTGATCGACAGGGTATTCCCGAGGTCGACGGCCCGGATAACAGAAATCATAGAAATTAATCTAGAATAATGTTCACCAATCGCTATTATTATTATTGTTAGTTTTTTTTATTATTTTATTCGTAATTCATTTTCTTTCATTCCTTTTTTTATATTTAAAATGTTTAAATTATATCTTTTATTAAGCCCTCTTCCTCTTTCTTTTTACCTCATAATCTCTTTAAATTCATTAAATCTATTTTTCTATTCAAAATTTGTATTCTAATTAAGATTAAAATTACGCATTTCATTACTAGAATTTCTGAATCAGTTATTTATTTTTAACCCTGGTATCCTTGTTGCGAAAACCACCTCTGGTTCTATCCCAGGGAATAAGAATTAAATTTCTTTCCCTAAAAAGAACAAATATTACGCACTAGTTCCTCCACTCAACCGACTCGATCCCATTCCTAGTGCGTTTACGCGTGGCCCTCTAAATACGCGCCACGCAAGGATCGGCTGTTACGTCGCTCTCCAAGCCATTTCCTCCTCTTTACCTACTCTCGTGCCTTTTTCCTAAGCATCCGAGTAACGGTGAATGAACCCATTTAAAATTTCCAACCTCTGACGTAACTGTAGTTTGACTAGAATACATAAACGAACAATGAAAAGGTTGTTATTAATCTAAACATATAAGTATATATATATATATATTGAGGTAGGATAAAATAAATCAACTGAACCTTTAAAAATATTTCTATATAAGGAACTGCAAAAAGAAAAAAAATCAGTATCACCACTCAAGGAGAGTGGTGGGAAACAGACGCGTGCCAGCGGAAAACTACAAGAAGGTTGTGGACGAATAGATGAAATTATCCTCCACATGTTTGACGGACTTGACCGAAGTACCTGAAGGACCTATCGAGGAATGAGATTTAAACGTGTAAGTAATAAAAGATGCTGCACGGTCTCCTTTGAGCTAACATGGTCCAGAAATGTTCGAAAACATAAATCGAACCATTCAAAACTCTATCCGTCAAGAGGAAGTCCCAACCTTCACGTCACATACAAACTAACTGAACACGTGCAAGGAATAAAATAAAATAAAAAAAATCTTTTCCTAAAAATTATTTTAAATAAAAGTATGTTAAATATACATATAAATACATAAATATATATATATATATATATATATATATGTATATATATATATATATATATATATATATATATATATATATATATATATATATATATATTCAAAAGGATTCATTTACGTAATAATCAACAGAATAAAATTAAAAATTGTGAAGTGTCGAAAAAAGGAGATATTTTTGTCTATGCAAATGTTGCGTAACATACCCCAACATTTGTCTAAGTCGGGGGGTGTTACGTCCTGTAACTCCACATCTCCTTTTTCCGACACATGGTTGATAAAGTAGATAATGAAAAGTATACCGAATGTATTGGTATCAAAGGAGAGGGTTCTAAGTTTCCAGAAAAATAGTTTTAACTGACGGAATATCCTGAATCGCCAGATGTATAAATAAAAGAAGGAACCTGAAACAATTGTACAACAGATGTGGAATATAAAAATCAAAACGAAAGGATTTGTCAAAATATTCAATAAAATAGCTCGGAAAGATTTGGAATATCTTAAACTAACAATAAATGTCTGGCGGTACACAAAGGAAATTCGGGAAGAAAAACAATTTAGTAAAATCAAATTTCGCCGTGGATCTTAGGGATTAGAAAACGGAGGCAAGAAGCCTGTAATAATAAAAATGGGATACGCGGCCGGAAACTATAAAATTCAGGGAGCAATTGCACGCTGCCGATAAAAGGAAGTTATCTAAACATTTTCGAATCTGTTATCTGGAAGCTTGGAAGGGCTAAAACCATGTAGAGGGGAGCTCATAAACATTTTCTCCTGGACCAATAGATATCGGGAACTCCTCACCAAAAATTAGAAACTAAGGGCGAAAACTTAGAAAATTAAGGAAACTGAGAGAAGGGCGACCAATAATTGTAAAGACGGAAAAGTGGAGGAATAAGCCTAACGAATAGAATTAAAATTTTGGATAAGACTAAGAATCTGGCGCTGGTCCTCCCCTTTTCCGAGCTTATAAAACCGAGCGCTTCGACGACGCTCGCTCTCATTCTGTTCTAAAAATCTTATTTGCTTAGTTTGCTCAGTTATTCTAAAAATTTTTAAGTGTTTGTGATTATCTTGTGTGGACGAAATAAAGGAAACGTCTCGAGAAATCATCCGAGAGAATTTGAAGCCATCAAATAATAAGTGTCATCATTTATTTATCCCCATTTTTCCTTTAATTTTGAAACGGTTCCACTAAAATAGTTTTATTTAATTCATATATATACTTTTATATATAAAAATGAAAATTGAGGGAATGGTCAGGGTGCCGTTCACGCTTTATTGTTTCGCTATCTCTCTCTCGAATCCTCCCGTTTTTTCGGGTGCCTCGACCTGTCTAGCGGGCTTCCTTTTGTCGGGGGTTGCGATATGCCGCCAATAAATGGTGACTATCAAAACCTTGACTTGAGTAAGGCTCCCTGATTCGGCTAGAGGAACCAGAGAAACTTAAGGTGACAACGGAGAGATCCGAAAGGAGCTGTGAGACGTGATTCCCAGGCATATTTTCCTCTCCATAATTCATTTATTAATTTAATTCATTAAAATGAAATCCTTTTAGTGGAATCATCGAATTTAAGAACCCTTAAGAAAAGCCGGGCTCGCCGAAATCGGCAAATTCGGAATTTGAGGAGCCTAATCCAGTGCTTCTTCGTGCAATACTTATTCGCGGCGGCGCCGGGGAGATAAGAACCGACCCTCCCGAAGAAGAGGAGAGAGGTCGTGGTCGCCTCAACCCCCAGCTCCCCCGACTTCACCGGCTCCCGAGGAAGTTCCCCAGAACGTTGAGAAACCCAGGGAACTTTCCCCTTCTCCGAATCCGCCGAGAACAAGCGTCAACGTGACCGAACCTGAGCCTGATTCGGAGCAGTTCCGCCCTACGACTCCTTCCTATTCTCCGGACATTTCGATTCATTCTCCAGGAGCTGCACCTAGAGCATGCTCCTCTCCTATTCCGTCCCCGATACTTCATCCTGGGGAGCTTGAGGAGGTCGACTCGTTTGCTGACGACGATACTGTCTTTTGGCAAGAGTCTGACGGCCCAGAGCCTTCCTCCTCCCCGCCCCGAGTGTGGAGTCCTCGGCGGACAAGAGGAACCTAGAGCGATTGTAGATCCTCTCCTCGAGCTCCTCCGGAGGACTTGCTCTCCGTGGACGGATCCCGTCCCCGAAAGGGCCTTTACAATAGGCCCTGATTCCTTCGATCCTGAGGAGATCAGGAGAGAGGCCAGTAGGGCATCTCCTGATCAGAACGTCCTCATATTTTATCCCGGGGTAAAACACCCCTTCTTAGCTCCGATCAGGCTGATTGATCGAGTATTTCCGAGATCGTCAGCAAAGATCTCGGAAATAATAGAAATCGATCTTGATTAAGCATTATTATTTTAGAATTTTTATGTTATTCCCCGCGTACTTTTGTTAAATAAAAAAAAATGTTTTCTTTTAACTTAGTATATTTAATTAAAATTTTTATTAGTTTAAAATCTCTTTGTTTACTATTATTATTAATTTAATTATATTCTATCATCTCTATTCAGCATCAATTGGAAAAATAAAAATGTTAAATTAAATCTCGCTAAAACAGAGTTCTGCAATTTTCCTTTTTAACGCACCTTTGAGCTCCATTTATTGCGAAAAACACCTCCGGTTCTTTCCCTGGGAAGAAGAAGTAAAATTCTTTCCCTCAAAAGAACAAAAATCGCGCTAACTCAAATCTTTTGTCGTTCAAATACATTCCTAGCGCTTAATACGCGTGGCGTTGTCTCGCACGCGTCACGCAAGAATTGGTAGTTGCGTCTCTCTCTCTCTACCCTTTACCTGCTCTCAATCCATTTCCTAATCATTGAGAAGCGGTAATCCTTCTACTAAAATTATTCCTAAACCTGACGTAACACCCTCAAAGGAACCATAAATCGCGCTAACTCAAACCTACGGTCTTTTAAATCCATTACTAGCGCTTAATACGCGTGACGCTGAACTGTGCTCGTCGCGCAAGGATCGGCTGTTACGTAATACTCCTAATTTTTCTTGCCTCCCTACCTGTTCTCGAGCCTCTACCTAAGCTCATAAAAAGAGGACAACCAATCTTGAAATTATTTTTCCACCCCTGACGTAACAGGATGAATCTCATCGATTTCTTCATCAACTTCAATTTCTTCATCAACTTCGATTTCTTCGTTGTTCATTTCGTACATAGTCGTCGATCGCTCAATCACTAATGAGATTCACGCATTGTGACAAAAGAGGTATAACGAGTGCGTTATATCCTACCCCCTAGTACCAATTAATCATGTGATTTCATTTCGTACCCTCTCTCAAATTATATTGAGTCATTTACTAATATTCATGGTATTAAAAACCGTTAGTAAAAAACCGTTAGCTTATCTCTTTCAAATAAAAAATTCGGTTACCCTCGTCTAAAATTATTTTACAAACTTTTACTTCTCGGAATTAAAAACGTTGACTTATTTCTTTCCGACAAAAGAAATGTACACCCATCGAATAGCAGGTACCCTCTGTTTTGCAGAGTCTTTGCGTTTAGCCGCACAGCTTTTGGTCTCTGCGTAGTCTATTTTATAAATAAGGGTTGAAGCAAGTGCGCATATGTTTACGAAAGCAAAGTGAGTGAGAACGAGAATTATAATTTTTTATCTCTATAAACATGAAAACAATTTGGATCAAGATGAATCCTTCAACTGTCGAGCAGTCAGTTTCTTGCAACCACTCATCAGTAATTGATCGTCATTGTTTGTCACCAAAAATTGTAAGTATATTCTTATTGTTCAGGATTAAGTCATTGTTTTTTTTTTTTCTAAAAAAAGATTAGAGCTCTGAGTCAGTTCAGTGTCGCATTGCCCTGCCGGATTATTGTCACTGCGCATCCGGGACAACTCATGCGGTTATCAATTTATATTTCAATACGTGCTGTATCGCGCCCAGTAACGGGAATATCCCATCGAAAGGACCTAAGTGCAAAGGTTCTTCTTTGTCAAAAGACAAAGGCACCAATCATTCCAGCCTAATCGCGCGGCCGATCCCGGCAGTCTACCGCTAGCACTCATCATAAGCGCATCGCAGTATCGCGTATTTAGCTTTCCTTGTTTTAATCCGCAGTGATTTTAACTGTTATTTGCAAATAACAAATTCGCCGTAGTTTATCCCTGCTGTACATACATATTTAAAAATATAGTCCATTGTTAAAAATAATTTGCTAAAATTATTTTTTCAACTTTCCGCGTGCAATCGTGAACATTTTGGTCCTTCGAGCCGGATAGCAGTATCCTAGCTTTTACGAAAATAATACGTGCTAGCGAGTCGCGGTACCGTGTGTACGTTAAAATTTAGTCGCGCATCAAGTTGAATTGTGCGTGTGTGTTGAGTTAGTGCTTCAGTGCAATTATTTTTGTAACTCAAAGTTAAAATGGCTTCAATTTGTGAAATGCTGTTTCGCGGCCAGTCAGATCTGCAAGATCGAATTCGTCGGGCTCTGGCAAAACTACACCACGCGGGTGAGAGCCAGTATAACGAGACTGTATTCGAGACGCGGATCTCATTGCTAGACCAGTGCTGGCGACGGTTCCAAGCGAACCATTTAGAATTAATAACCCAGCATTGGGATGAGGTCTCAAAACTAGACTACTGTACAATGGATACCTTCAATCAAACTGAGGAGGAATACATCCATCAACGCTCTGGGCTCACAGAACTGCTCTTGAAGCTGCGCAAAAAAAGGCCGAGGCCGTTGCAACACCTCCTAGTCCCGTCGCGCATCCGCGACCAAAGGCGACGGTAAAGTTTTCGGGGCGACTCCGAGACTGGAGTGCTTTCCGGACCACGTTCCGAGCCACTATCCTAGAGGACGAGAGCTTGTCCGAGCCACAGGAAATAGAGCTCCTGGACGATAGCCTTTCAGGAGAAGCGCTTAAAATATTTGATAATGATCTAGCCATCGGCGGCAACCTCCAGAGCGTCTGGACAAAATTAAATGACTATTTTGCGAATAAGCAGATCCAAGTCAGAAGCACTGTATCTAGCTTCATGAATCTTCCGGTTGTGCGTTCCGGATCCGAAGCACAGTTACGCGGATTGATACGAAAAATTAAGGAAACGCGGGATTTCTTAAAGCGTCTCGATTGAGACTTTGAAAAGAATGATTTTTTCATTTATGCCGTCATCTCGAAAATGAATCCCAGTCTATTCCAAGGCTGCAAATCTGCACGCGCTACCTGCCAAAAGCCACCAAATCTAGAGGATGTACTATATTTTCTGCAAGGAAAATTCGAGGAAATGCAGCAGACTTCAGGAAAGTCAACCGCAACAAGGACTCCGGCGGGCGTCCAAGAGCTGCGCACCTCACAAACATTGCGATCTGGAAATCTCGCGCAGATTTCCGAGAAAAAGCCGAGCAAGTGCTCCCTTTGCTTAGGAGCCCATTATATCTTGGCATGCGGAACCCTAGCCAAAATGGCGCCTCAGGCTAGGATGCAGATGGTCCAAAGGTCTGGACTTTGTATTAATTGCTTTGGAGAGCATTGCATTGCCGCATGCCCCTCAACTAGATTTTGCTCAGAGTGTGGAGATCGCCACCACACTTCCGTGCACGACGCCTGCCTTGGACAAAGGTCTAAAGCATCTACACCGCGATCTTCACCAGCCTCTTCTACCGTCATAACTTCCTGGGCCGAGGAATGCAGCAACCATCCGGACATCGAGGCCGAAGCTATTCTACCAGCCGGTAGTGAAAAAACAATATCCAGATCCTCCAGGAAAACAAGTGGGAGAACAACTCCGGAGGATTTGAGGGCGGATTTTGAAAAGGCCACTGTTACGTCAAAGGTTGGAGATTTTAATTGGGTTCATTTACCGTTACTCGGATGCTTAGGAAAAGGCACGAGAGTAGGTAAGGAGAAGGAAAGGGCTTGGAGAGTGACGTAATAGCCGATCCTTGCGTGGCGCGTATTTTGGAGGGCCACGCGTAAACGCACTAGGAATGGGTTCGAGTCGCTTGAGTGGAGAAACTAGCGCGTAGTATTTGTTCTTTTTAGGGAAAGAAATTGAATTCTTGTTCCCTGGGATAGAACTTGAGGTGGTTTTTCGCAACAAGGATACTTAGGTTAAAATGAAATAACTGTTTTAGAAATTTCAGCAATGTAATGGGTAATTTTAATCTTAATTAAAATACAATTTTAGAATAAAAAAATAGATTAAGTGAATTTAGAGAGATTATGATATAAAAAGAAAGAGGAAGAGGACTTAATAAAAGATATAATTTAAACATTTTAAAGAAAGATGAAAGAAAATGAATTAAGAATGAAATATAAAAAACTAACAATAATAATTTAGAATGGAGAACATTATTCTAAGTCTATTTCTATTATTTCCGTTATCCGGGCCGTCGACCTCGGGAATACCCTGTCAATCAACCTGATCGGAGCGAGGAAGGAATGTTCCACTCCGGGATAATAGATGAACATATTATGATCAGGAGTCCCCTCCTGGCTTCCCTCCTGATCTCCTCGGGATCAAAGGAATCGGGGCCTATTGTGTAGGCCCTTTCCGGGACGGGATCCGTCCACGGAGTGCAGGTGCTCCGGAGGAGTTCGAGGAGAGGGTCTACGACTTCTCTCGGTTCCTCTTGCTCCTCCAGGAACTCTACGCTCGGGGCGGGGAAAGGGGAACGTTCCGGGCTGTCAGGCTCATGCCAAGATATGGTTTCATCTTCGGCAAAAGAGTCGACCTCCTCGGGTTCCCCAGGATAAGGAGTCGGTGACCGGACGGGAGAAGAGCATGCCCTAGGAGCAACTCCAGGAGAAGGTCCGGAGGAGTTCAAAGAAACGTCCGGAGTATAGGACGGAGTAGTGGGGCGGAACAGCTCCGGCTCAGGTTGAGGTGGCGAAGTCGACCTCGGACGCGACGGCGATGGTGTTCGCCCCGGAGTATTCTCCTCCGATTCAGTGTCTTCTTGGTTAGTCGGTGAATTGGGAGGTACGGAAGGCAAAGGAGACCACGACCGCTCTGTTCTGACTTTCGGAGGTTCTGGTGTGACCTCCCTTGGCGCTGCCGCGAATAAGAATTGGACGAAGAAACTCCTGACCAATTCTCGTAATTCGCGGATCTTCCGATTTCTTCGGGCGCGGCTTTTCTTTACTGACCGAAGGTTTCTTGATTCCACTAAAAGGCGTTAATTTGAATTTAATTTAACGAAATGATTTTAGTGGGAAAAATGTCAGGGCAACACGCCGCATCGCTCCTTCTGGATCCCTCTTTACATCACCTCAAAAATTTTTTCGGTACCTTTGACAGGATGGACCCTTACTCGAACTAAGGTTTTGATAGTCACCATTTACTGGCGGCATATCGCAACCTCTGACACGAGGAGATCCATTAACTGAGTCGAGTTAGCGGAAAACCTAAGGGATTCTAGAGAGATGCCTATTTCGGAAAACGCGAACGGCACCCTGGCAATACTCACGTCATTCATTTTCAAAGATATGAATTTTAGAAACTTAGTGGAACCATTTCAAAGGGGCGGAAGTAAAAAGGTTGAATAAATGATGAGATTTACTTCTTGTTGTCTTCGGTTGGTCTTGGACGAGTCCTCGACAACTTATTTATTAACTTCTCTTGTAGACACAATGAAGTCACTTGTCACAAACTCGAAGGCGATAGCTCGGATATGATATATGTAAATTCAGAGACTGAATGAGAGCGAGTCCCGCAGGAACACGCGATTTTATAACCTTGGAAAAGGGGTGGGCTAGCGCCGGATTTTCATTTTTGAAAGAGTCAGTGCTCTGATTTGGCGGCCATGTCCCTCCACTTTTCCTTTTCTTAATTATTGGTTACTTCGATCTTATCCCTTCTCTGATTTTTTTAAGCTCTAGTTTTCGTCCTTAGATTTTTAATTAGTGGTGAGGAGTTCCCGATATCTATTGGCTCAAGAGAAAAACTCGGTTGTACGAAACTCCGCCCGCATGGCTTTCCCTTCCAACCTTCCAGAATATTGTTATTAACAGTCGGGGAAAAATTCCTAAGGACCCCCTTTTCGTTATCACCGGGTCGCGTTTGTTTATGGGATCTGGTCGCGTGTCATATTCTTATGACTGCGGAACTTTCACCCTCTTCGTTTGTTTACGCTTCGTAGTCGCGGTCTCAAGTGCTTCACTTATCGCCAGATATTTGATATCGATTCCAAATTGTTTTAGGTTCCTTCTAATATTCTTTAAAGAGTTTTTTGTTTATATTTTCCGTCGGTATCTGTGCTGTGATTGTTCTAAGTTTCATTTAAGCATCCGGCGATAAGGATTTTGGAGTGTAAATTATTTCTTCTGAAAGCCTGGAAGTTCTCTCTCGTCACCAAATAGTCACGGTGTACTCTTTTTATCTAATTTATTGAACGCGTGTCGGAAAAAAGGAGATGTGGAGTCCGAGGACGTAACACCACCCTCTAAATATATTCTTGCTGCTGTCGTCGCGTGCCAGCGACGGAATCTTCACGGCCTGCTGCGACCCTGCTTTGCATGTTCTACGGCTGGAGCCGTTGAACATCGTCGCCGTCGCGTGCCAGCGACCGAATCTTCACGGCCTACTGCGGCCCTGCTTTGCATGTTCCTCGGCTGGAGCCGTTGAACATCGTCGCCGTCGCGTGCCAGCGACGGAATCTTCACGGCCTACTGCGACCCTGCTTTGCATGTTCCTCGGCTGGAGCCGTTGAACATCGTCGCCGTCGCGTGCCAGCGACGGAATCTTCACGGCCTGCTGCGGCCCTGCCTTGCATGTTCCTCGGCTGGAGCTGTTGAACATCGTCGCCGTCTCGTGCCAGAGACGGAATCTTCACGGCCTACTGCGGCCCTGTTTTGCATGTTCCTCGGCTGGAGCTGTTGAACATCGTCGCCGTCTCGTGCCAGAGACGGAATCTTCACGGCCTACTGCGGCCCTGTTTTGCATGTTCCTCGGCTGGAGCTGTTGAACATCGTCGCCGTCTCGTGCCAGAGACGGAATCTTCACGGCCTGCTGCGGCCCTGCCTTGCATGTTCCTCGGCTGGAGCTGTTAAACATCGTCGCCGTCTCGTGCCAGAGACGGAATCTTCACGGCCTACTGCGGCCCTGTTTTGCATGTTCCTCGGCTGGAGCCGTTGAACATCGTCGCCGTCGCGTGCCAGCGACAGAATCCTCTCGGTCTGCTGCGATCTTGCTCTGCATTGTTCCTCGATCGGAGCCGTTGAACATCTTGCTGTCGTATGCCAGCGACGGAATCTTCACGTCAGCTGCGGCCCTTGCTGTATTGTTCATCGGAAGGAGCCGGTGGACGACTTCGCCGTCGCTTCCCAGCGTCGGCCGCCTGCGGCCAGTACGGCCAACTTTTGTCATCGGCAGAAGGAGCCGAGGGACATCTTCGCCGTCGCTCCCCAGCGTCGGCCTGCTTGCGGCCTGCTACGGCCATCCGTGTCATCGGCAGGAGCTGATGAACATCTTCGCCGTCGCTCCCCAGCGTCGGCTTGCTTACGGTCTGCTCCGGCCATCCGTGTCATTGGCAGGAGCCGATGAACATCTTCGCCGACGCACTCCAACGTCGGCCTGCTCAAGGTTTGCTGCAACCCGCTTCAATTCATCGGCAGGAGCCGGTGGACGACCTTGCCGCCACTTTCCAGCGTCGGACAGCTTAAAGCCTGCTATGATCATCCGTGTCATCGACAGGAGTCGATGATCTTCGTGTCATCGGTAAGAGCCGATGATCACCTTAGCCGTCGGGTTCCAGCGTCGGCCGGCTTGCGGCCTGTCAAGGCTCTGCTCAGTTCTTCGCGTCGGCCGCCTGCGGCCGGTATGGCCATTCATCATCATCGGCAGAAGCCAATGGACGTCTTCGCCGTCGCTTTCCAGCGTCGGCCTGCCTGCGGTCTGCTATCATCATCCTATGCCATCGAAGGAAGCTGATGGTCGTCGTTCCCGTCGCGCTCCAGCATCGGCCAGCTTACGGCCTGCTTCGGCCATCCGTGTCATCGGCAGGAGCCGATGAACATCATTACCGTCATGTGCTAACAACGGATCTGTGGCGGCCTGCTCCGATCATCCGTTTCCTCGGCAGGAACCAATGAACGTCAACATCATCATCTCCCAGAGTGAACCTACTGCGGCCTGCTGCGGTCGTCGGAATTCTTCGGCAGGAGTCAATGAATGCTTGCCACCGCATTTTGGCAACAACTTTGCTACGAACTTATCTCGCCCATCAAACATTAATAAATATCTTCCTTGTGTCATTAATAATTATTGCAGATAGTTATTAATTACCGCCACGGCGGGCGAATTGCAATTTTATTTTCCTTTCAGCATTTACCATATAAATAAGCCTTTGTTTTACTTATATCCATGCGTAACTAATTACCGCCACGGCGGGCGGGTGCTATTTGTTTTTTTATTTTTTAGTTGCGTAATTTTTTAATTAAAATAAGCGTAACTTAAATAATGTTTGCGCAATAATTATATTACCCCAAGGCGGGCGGCAAAATTATGTAAAATAAACAATATCTATTATATGTATTTGCTTGTAATTTCGTTAGCATTAACGAGGCCTGCGGAATGTTCAGGATTAAGTCATTGTTTTTTTTTTTTTTCTAAAAAAAGATTAGAGCTCTGAGTCAGTTCAGTGTCGCATTGTTCTGCCGGATTATTGTCACTGCGCATCCGGGACAACTCATGCGGTTATCAATTTATATTTCAATACGTGCTGTATCGCGCCCAGTAACGGGAATATCCCATCGAAAAGACCTAAGTGCAAAGGTTCTTCTTTGTCAAAAGACAAAGGCACCAATCATTCCAGCCTAATCGCGCGGCCGATCCCGGCAGTCTACCGCTAGCACTCATCATAAGCGCATCGCAGTATCGCGTATTTAGCTTTCCTTGTTTTAATCCGCAGTGATTTTAACTGTTATTTGCAAATAACAAACTCGCCGTAGTTTATCCCTGCTGTACATACATATTTGAAAATATAGTCCATTGTTAAAAATAATTTGCTAAAATTATTTATCCAACTTTTCGCGTGCAATCGTGAACACTTATATATTCTTATATATTCTTAAATATTTTTAATATTTTTTAAAAACCATTTAATACATAAAAAATTTATAATTTTATACTTTTTTAATTTTTTAATTTCTTTTTTCAGATGATTTCCAACATCGACGTAAGACAACTGTCCACTTGGCCAATTGAGGTACGCGTGGTACGCGTACAATCACCTACAATGTTTTGGGTGAAATTAATCAACGATGAAGCAGCTCATAAGGAGATGATGGAACGAATGGCCTTACGCATGAGATTTGCAGCACCTCAACTGATACTGTCACCGAATGAAATAATAATAGGAACTCTCGTTGCCATCCGCGAAGGTTCAAAATGGCAAAGAGGGATCATCGAGTACGTCGGTGCTACTTCGATTACTGTAAATCTTCGCGACTGGGCTCGCACAACTGAAAGAATGCCGCATGAATGTTTACGACTAGAGAGCCAATTCCATAAAATGAGGTGGAAGGCAAAACCATGTGTTTTAAATGGAATCTTGCCTCTGCGAGCTCAGGTATGGACGGAGCAGAAAGTTGTGCACGCAAAAATCATCATGGAAAAAACGCGGGGATGGATCATTATCAATGATGTTCTCAGTGACAATGCTGCACTTGTTTCATACCTCAGAGGTAGACAAACGGAAAACGTGCCTATGATAGATGTATCTACATTATTTATACAAATAGGTATTGCAAAAAAATTTAAATGGGATAAAACGTCGACTGAATCAGTTGCACCGCAAACACAGTGAAAAAAACAATGTCGTTATGTGCTGTGTGTAAAAAAGGGTGTTAAAAAAGGACCTTAGGTTCGTTCATATGTATATCCGCTTCTAATCATGAGCGCATTTACGAACACACTTATGGAAGCGGGGGTGGGGATAGAAACGCAGCACATATTTTTTCTCACTGTTCACTTGTCAGTCGGAGAGTGTAGACTACAGATAAAAATTGCTTATATTGTTTATAAATGCTAATGTCGTTTTATTATTATTGCTCCTGTTGTTTTTATATGCTCTTTGTTGTTTTTTAATTTTTTTGCTCTTTGTTGTTTTTTGCTTTTTATTGTTTTTTTTTTGTACTCTTGTTGTTTTTTGTGCTCCTGTTGTTTTTTTTCCAAATTGTTTACCATCATGAGTTGTCGGGATTACTTAATCCGGGTATGTTCGAGAGCGGAATGTAAAATGCATCATGAAATCCGGCGGTGCACAAAGACATCGTGCTTAGCCGGTTGGTCGTGCAAATTCGTCCACCTCACACAAGATGAGGTGGATGATATTAACAACCTTGTGCGGCCGATGACGATAAGGATACATCGCGAAGTGAAACGCGTTGCATTTTTATTACGAGAAACGTACCCGAAGGAAGCACAACCGCATACCTGGACGAAACTATTAATCGGAGAATGTATGTGGGACTGCATCTCATGCCAAAATAACAATTTTCAAAGTAAGTTTTTTTCTATTTTTAAAAATAATTTTTTTATTTTTTTTAAAAACTATTATTTTTTTATAAATTTTTTTATTAAAAAAAAATATTATTTTATAATTTTACAATTTTATAATTTTATAATTTTATAATTTTTTTCATTTACAGAAGATCATATACCTAGATGCAATTTTTGCATGGTGCCGCATATTACGGCAATACAAGGCCTATTGTATGGGCACACATATTGCACACTGTGCATAAATGAACTGCCGTTCAATTTGTTCGGCCCTGTACCGGCATATCGTTGCACAGTGTGCAAAGAGTTTAAGCTAAGAATAAATTTATGTAAGTACATATTTTTTATTTTTTTTATTTTTTTATTTTTACATATCTTTTTAATAAAACATTTTTTTTGTTTCAGATCACGATAAAAAAAAAAACGTCAATTAGTTGTAAGTTTTAGTTGTAAGTTTTAGTTGTAAGTTTTAGTTGTAAGTTTTAGTTGTAAGTTTTAGTTGTAAGTTTTAGTTGTAAGTTTTAGTTGTAAGTTTTAGTTGTAAGTTTTAATTGTACGTTTTTAGTTTTTTTTAATTTTTATAAACATTTTTTTTAGTTTTTAATTATATATATGTAAATTTTTTTTGATAATTTTATATGTAAAAATTTTTTAGTTTGTAAATTTTAGTTAATTTGATATGTTTTTAATTATAAGTTTAGTTTTTTTATTTATATATGTACATAAAAGAAAATAATTTTAGTTTTATGAAAAAATAAATTTTATGTTTTAAAATTATAAGTTTAGTTTTTAATTATATGTACATAAAAGAAAAAATAATTTTATTTTACAAAAATAAAAAAATAAATTTTAATTTTTTATTAATTAAAATGTATTTATTCTTTTAAAAAAAAACATCATTAAAAAAAATATCATCAAATCTAATTATCGCAAAAAATATTAAACTTATATACTAAAACGTGGTGGATACATTAACTTATATATAAAAAAAAAACATCATTAAAAAAATATCATCAAATCTAATTATCGCAAAAAAATATTAAACTTATATACTAAAACGTGGTGAATACATTAACTTATATACTAAAAACGCAATGTTATCTTATATACTATGTCATATTATAATTATCTTAAATTAAAAACGCAATATACTACAATAGCGTAAAAATCAAAAAGCGGTGAAAAAACATCAAAAACGTGAAAAAAACAACAAAGACGTGAAAAAACATCAAAAGCAATAAACATAACTGTCAAAAAACAACATTAGCCTTAATCTTAATGTAACTGTTCATAGCCGCCTACGGACTGACATACCGGACACACCACTGTTAAGATGTTATTGTTTTGTGAAGGCCCCTCACATTTCAATGCACAGGTGTTGCAAAATATGTGCCCACAATTTGCTGCACCAAATGTGTCTCTCACAATAGTGTCGCAGCACACCACACATTCTAACACGTCCCGGTGCGCGATATGCCGGCGCTGACAATTTTCGCGTGAACATTGGCCAGTTTTATAATCACCACAAATGTTAGTATTTTGTAAAGTACGCCCAACCTCGTACCTCAACTGGTTCGTCACCACACCAGTAGTTTCATAACGAGCCTGTGCTACGCTCGTAATATGTAGATATTTGCAATTCGCGTTTGTACACCTAGTGTTTTGATAGTTAAAACAGTATTTATAACTGTGTACAACCGCGCAGGCTGCATTATTGCAACTGCCTTTCCGATAATTGGCACACATCTGTTGCTTTGCTAAAAATTAAAAAATAATATATAGAATTAAAAAAATAATATACAATACATTTATAAATAATATTAAAGTACTTACATTGTTGTCCAAAATAAGACATTTTTCTTTTTAATTTCTGCTTTTTTCCTTACAAACTTCTACTTTCTTTCTCACAAATTTCTACTTCCTTCCTCAAAAACTTCTGCCTAACTGAAAAACTCGTACGAGACTGAAGCATGGTCATGCAATATAAAGGATCCAGTGACGAAAAAAAGACGCAAAAGATTTTCATCACATAGGCATGTGTATCTAGCGATAACATCTTGAAACGATTTCTAACGGGTGTGAGTGAGAGCGTGAAAGAGTGAGAGCGCGAGAAAGAATGTGAGCGTGAACGACACTTGAACGCAATACCGAATGGCAAGAGTGAATACGAGAAAAAAAGATTTTTTTAACGCACAGGCATGTAGAACATTATGCATCTTGAAACGAATCTTGAAAAACATGAGATTTTTTTTTTTTTTTTTTTTTACCACAGGTATAAAAAAGAATCGCATCTAGCGAAACCCATGCATGCTACACATCTTGAAGTGATTGCTAACAAGGGATGTGAGTGAGAGCGCGATAGAGTGTGAGCGCGATAGAGTGTGAGCGAGAGCGATAATTGAACAAGACGTTACACCGCAAGGGTGCTGTGGGGTTCGTTCTCCGGAGACACTTATGTTTTTTGGGAGAAATAAAGTCGCCTCTTGATATTTCTTGTTCACTTCTTTATTTCCTTCCTTTCTTTTTTACACTTGTCGATTAATTAAAGACTTCACACGAGATTCTGGTTAGCGACTGACTGTCCGGGCCGCGGCTGCCCCTATATATCTCCTACTGTTGCTATGCCAAAAACCATAGCAATCAGCGGAATCGCGGGTGGCAACCGCGACTGGCCTCGGACTTCGCGTCCCGGCCGGAAATGCCGGGTTACCTTGATCGGCGGTATTCTGCCGATCAAGCTAAACGGTCGCGCGCGTGCGACATTCCGACGTTATTCCCGAGCCTCTGTTGCTAAGGGCTCGGGATATAACATCCCTCCCCCCTAGGGAGAAGAAAAAGGGTTGAATGTTTCGTTTTTTGTTCAAGCCTTTTTCTTTTACAAATTCCCTTTCCCTCGGGGAGAAGACGTTGAGCTTGTGATACGTCTCTCTTTTTTTTTTTTTTTTTTAATTACAGTTTATTTTTGTTACAATATTTTTTCTTTATTATAGTAATGATTATAATAATGGCCGTGAATAGGGTTAATGTTGTACTTAATCCTACGGAATATATTATTATTGTTTTTGTTCTTGCCGCGACATTATTATTATCTAGTTCGGAACGCATTTTGTTTAAATCTAAGCTTAGTTGTAGTAGTTCGTTTTTGTTTCGTACAATTGGTTCTCTTTGTATGTTTTTTAATTGTGACGTAATTTTAGCGATGTTGGTTCTATCTTTGATTGGTATCATAGTGATATTATATGTTGGTATACAAATATTAATATCGCTTTCTCCTAGAAGAGTTTTCGAATGTATTGTGAGGTCGTTTGTATTTAGTTGGCACGCGTCTCTTAGTATTATTTTACCTGATCTGATTATATTTATCTTTTTACTCGGCTTGTGTTTACATCTTAGTTCAATGGTCTGTGACGCGGTCGAGTATAGCCATGCTTGGGGCTCGTTTAGCGCTGTCCATATGCTAACATTAGATATGATATGGCGGGTCTCGCATTTCTCGGGTTGACGTCCCGGCTCGGTGAGTGCTAAGACTTCGCAAGGTGCGTTATCTGATATGTGGTACGTCGCGAAATTGTTTTCGCATATGAGTTTTTTACTTCCGCGGATACAATTATTAATTTCATCGCGGGTTAAGGTTATGTATTTGTTATTTTCTTTATCTAACGCGATATATTCGTGCGCGGTTTTAATTGTTTTGAAAATGTTAGCGTGGTCATAAACGGGAAACGGTATGACCGCTTTTAATTCGTATGTCGTATCGGTGACGACTGGAAATTTAATAATTATCATCAGAGCGTTGTGATCGCGGTAATGTGCTGTAATCGATATATATTTTTCGATTTGATTCCAGTTCTTAGGGTTGGTATCGAACGGGAATTGTGATCCTTCGGGTAATTGAATCGTTGCGTGTAGTTCTGTTATAATTTTGTCGATCGGTAATAACCGTGTGTTAATGATGCCTTTTTTTGTCCAGGAGATAAAGTCGATGGTGTCTTGTATGTCAGTCAGTAGGTCAGTCACGAGTATTCTTAGTGTGTTAAGGTGTTCCGTCATCTCCATTTGCCGCGTTACTCTATCTATCTGCTGACTTAGGAGGATGGTCGCGTTCGTTAAGACGCGGTCGTGTTGCTTGAGTTTAATCTCTAATTCTTGTATATGGCTTAGTGTACCGTTTAATATTTTAAGTTGATTTTTCGCTACGTGTTGAGTCGTTTGCTGGCTCGCAATTAACAGTTGTAACTGTTCCTGGATAATTTTTTCGTCGTTGGCGTCCATTATGCCGAATAAAGTTTTTCCTACTGTGCCTACTAAATCTATGAGACCTCTTTTAACATGTTGGACTTCATAGGTCGCGGTTAATCTATCTAATGCAGTTATTAGTTTATTATTTTGCATTGTAACCAACATCGCTAAATTATAACATTTTTCTTTTAATAATTCGCCGTTATATGCTTCATGTAGTTTATTACAAGCATTTTCCGCGTCGTCGACTTGGTTTTGTAATTTTTTAAATCTAATTTCAAAGTCGGCGATGTTTATTATTAATACTAATTTCCATGTCGTGTCGGATAGATGGAGAAGTCCGTGGTCCTCATAATATAATCCGGGTTCGTGGGTGAATTGTGTAATTGTATAAGGTGCGGCTTCGATTGCGCCCTTCGCGGTGGTGAACGTTAATCTGAAATGTTCACTGGTTAAGTATGTGTGTGTGAAGGTGTTAGCGTATCGTGCTGGATAGGTGTGTGAGTTCGCGGGTCGTCTTCATCGTGGGAATGAAGATGCAGCGTCGGCTAAAGGTACGTACTTTTTATCTTTGGTATAGGGTTCTATGCACGGATAACAATTACTTTCTTGGAGCTTTGGTTTATCAAAATTCGCTCTCGGCTTTAGCGTCAAAGTTTTTTCGCTCGGCTCATTAGTAAGTCTTTGACGATCGCAGCAGTCGCATTGTAAAAGAAAAGTAGAAAGAAAAGAGAGAAAGTAATTTTAAATTTGTGTTATAAATATATTGTGTGTATGTGTGTTAGTGTTTTTAATTGTTCTTTCTGTGCTTTTTAGTGGAATCGCAATCTTTTCTCTGTGTTTGCGAGAGGTGCTATTTGGCTTATCGGCCGCGGATTTGTTCGAGCTGCATTGGGCTACAGGCTAGGCACCAGGTCCGGTATCTGTGGCACCGGTTGGAGCCGCGCTTGATGATGCGGGCAACCCGTGACTTGGAGTATCGCCAGGTGACTTTGGTCCCTGGCGATTTTATTCGTAAGTAGAAATATTTTTTATTGTGTTGTGTGTGATGGGGACGGAGGGCGAAAAAAAAAAAATTTTTTTTTTTTGCTTATTATCTAATTTTGTGTTTTTTTTTTTTTTTGCTTATGCTTAGTGTTCTATGAACGCTTTTAGTCTGTTCGCATGCACTTTTATTATTTTTCTGCCTTTTCTTATGCTAAAGTTAACATCGCTATGCTTTTGTACTACTATGTACGGCCCTATCCACAGCGCGTCTAATTTCTTGGACCGGCCGCGTCGAACCGTCTCGTCGTAAAGAAGAACGGAATCTCCGACTCTGAATTCGCGTTTTCGGGAATCTTTGTCATAATTTTCTTTCGCCTTTTCTTTCTCGGTTTTCGCGTGATCGTGTGCGAGGGAGTTGGAGGCCCGTAATCGTTCGCGTAATTCATTCGCATAGTCGTCATACGAATACGTTTCTTTCGGCGCGGTCTTCAGTGCTGTCGGTAATGTAGCACGATGTCCGTAAATAAGTTCGAAGGGGGTTAATCCGGTTGCCGTATGCGGGGTTGTGTTATAAGTAAACATTGCATATGGCAACCATTCATCCCAATCGGATTGATCTTCGTCGATGAAATGTCGTAGGTACTCGGCCAGTGTTCGATGCGATCGTTCGAGTGCGCCGTTAGTTTGCGGATGATATGCAGTCGTTTGTATTTTTTCCATCCGTAGTAGTTTACAAATGTTTTTAAAGATGTTGCTCGTAAAATTCGTTCCTTGATCGGAAAGAACGTATTCCGGTATCCCGTGTTCGAAAATTATTTGAGTCACGAACGCTTTTGCTACGGTCGCGGCTTCTTGGTTCGGGATAGGGATCGCTTTACTAAATTTCGTGAGATTGTCTTGAAACGTTAGAATGTATTTATTATTATTGTTCGTTGTCGGTAGCGGTCCTACTATGTCTAGGGCGCATTTTTCGAACGGTTTAGTCGGCGTGTCTGTGATTATTAGCGGCATTTTTGTCTTCTTTGATAATTTATTTTTCTGGCACTGTTCGCATTTCTTTATGTATTCTTCTATGTCTCTTCGCATGCCTGGCCACTCATGCTGTAATCTGATGCGGTGTAGTGTACGTGTGATGCCTTGGTGTCCGCCTATTGGTGTGTCGTGGTATTCATGTAAGAGCTTCGCTTTTTCTTCTGTTGAATATGTGTTCTTTTCTTTTAGCACATATATTGGGAGCTTTTCTTCTTGCTGCGGGGGGTTTCTGCTAAGCGCGTCCGCGTTCGTGTTCTTCTTCCCGTCTTTATGGACTATTTTGTAATTATATTCTTCGAGTTTCAATCTCCACCTTATCAGGCGGGACCCAGGATCATTTACGTTGAACAGCCAGATCAATGGTTTGTGGTCTGTTACAATCGTAAATGTTGTTCCATAGATATAGGGTCGGAAATGTTTCACCGCCCATACTATCGCGAGTAGCTCCTTCTCTGTCGTGCTGTAATTTCTTTCAGCCTTGTTTAATATACGGCTTGCATATGCAATCGGATGATCCTTTCCTATCTCCCCTTGCGAGAGGATGGCTCCGATTGCATGATCCGAGGCGTCCGTTGTGACGATAAACGGGCGCGTGAAATCGGGGTATTTAAGTATCGGTGCGGTGGTTAAATTTTCCTTTAATATTTCGAACGCATTCTGTTGGTCCATTTCCCACCGAAATTTTTCGTCCTTTTTCGTGAGCGTTGTCAATGGTTTCGCGATTTTCGAGAAGTCTTTTATAAATTTCCTATAGTATCCGGCTAATCCGATAAATGATTGTACGTCTTTTAACTTTTTTGGTACCGGAAAATTTTTTACCGCGAAAATTTTGGAGGGATCGGGTCGAATTCCATTTTCGGTTATTAGATGTCCGAGATATAATACTTCTTTTCGTAAAAACTCGCACTTGTCCGGTTGCAATTTTAAATTATTTTCTCGTAAACGTTTCAAGACGGCTTCGAGTCTCTTGTTGTGTTCCTTTAGCGTTGATCCGTAGATGACTATATCGTCTAGATACACGAGACACTTGATACCGTGTAGGCCCGATAAGACCGAGTTCATCATGCGCTGAAATGTTGCCGGTGCATTTTTAAGTCCGAAAGGCATCCTGTTAAATTCATAATGTCCCTCGGGTGTAGAAAACGCGGTTTTCTGTTTATGCTCTTCTTTCATCTGGATTTGGTGGTATCCTGATGCCAAATCCAGGGTCGTAAAGTACTTCGCGTGCCCGAGTTGATCGAGTATATCGGTCATATTTGGAATAGGGAAGGAATCGCCTATTGTAATGTCGTTCAGTTTTCTAAAATCGACGACTATTCTTAGTTTCGATTTTCCGGATGCGTCGGCTTTTTTGGGGACCACTAGTATGGGTGCGTTCCACTGACTTGCGCTGGTTCTTATAATTCCTTCATCGAGCATCTTCTTTACCTGCTCTCGTACTTCTACCTTATGTTTTTCGGGCAGTCGGTAAGGGCGGCAGCTAATTGGCCTACTTTCCTTTTCCGTGATAATTTCGTGCGCGACAGAGTCAGTAAAAGAAAGCGGGTCGCCTGGCAATTGAAAAATGTCGCAAAAGCTTTCGCAGATTTTTAGCAATTCGCCTTTTTCTTCTTTATTTAAGTGTTGGATTCTAAGCTGCTTTTTAACTTGCTCTCTTCGCTGCTGCACTGCGGCTATATTTGGCTTATCTTGTAACGCGAGCGCGCTGACCGTGCACAATTGTGGCTCCTCTTCTATGTGTACGGCGGGTGTGTGGAATGGCACGGCTGTGTCTCGTGTGTTTAAAATGCTTATGGCACAAATATTATTTTCGGGGGCTACTAGACAATTGCCTATGAACACGCCGGGTTGAAGTTCATCGGCATATATTATTCCGATCTGGTTGCTGTCGGTGACGGCTTGTATTATTGTTTCGCTTCTCGGTGGTAGCGTCGTGCGTATGTACGGTTGTAACGGGATCGCGGCGCGGTTGATTATCAGAAGCCCGTTCTCGACGTCGTATACGGTGCGTTGCGCTTTAAGGAAATCCATCCCGAGTATCCCGTCGTACGCAATGGGAAATTCGTCGGGCACCACGTGCATCACGTGCGAGATCGTACTGTCTCGCAAGTAAATTAACACGCGAGTTGTTCCTATTGTTTGCGCCTTATGTCCGGTCACACCAGTTAGGGCCATCGATTCGGTATAAATCGGTGTATCGCCCTTCAGCTTCCCCACTTTGACGAGGGTGATAGCAGCACCGGTGTCCAGCAAGAACGTCATTTTACCGCCCGTGGCTTGCAATACGGGCAGGGTGACGAGATCCAAGTGACGATTTTTGTTGTCGTCTGAGATGTGCGACACTTGATAATCTCGCGCGGGCCGCGTCTCATAACGTGTCTCGTTATCTACGCGCGTGTCGTCGCGTGACGGTTGTCTCGTAGGCGCTCTCGCTCTCTCTTCCGGTAAGGTTGAATGTACCGTGGTCGTCCGTCGGGGTGCTCGCGGGGGGGCTCGGTTATCGCGTCGTGCTCCTTGCGATATCTCGCTGTCCCTCTTTAACTTGCGGCATTCTTCGCGCGTGTGATATGGCTTGTTGCAGTAATTGCAAAATTTGTCCGTGGTATTAACGCGCGGTGTATATTCGGCTCTGGGCAAACCGTACCTGGGCGCGTACCTGCCGGTGCGGCACAGAAATCCCGGGTGCCCCTGCCTCCCGCATCTGTTGCACGTGGGTATGGGTGGGCGGGTTGCCGGGGTGCGCGGGAAGTTTCGCTCGATGTACGCTCGCTCGTTGTATGCGCGTAGGGGTGCGCTACGCTGCCTTTCTTCCGCTGCAGCTCCTGCTATCGCTTCTTGTAACGTCCTGTAGTTTCGAGACCGGACGATTGTCTGCAGATGCGGCAGCAGACCCGTCTGGTAATTGTTCAGCACTTGTTTCTGGAGCGAGTTCCATATCCCGCGTTTTTCGTCCGCCGTGTAGCTGGAGCCTTCGCTCAACGCGTCATATAGCTCGGTTACTAGTGTGTCGGCTCGGGTTCCGTATGCTTGCGCGCTTTCTCCCGTACGCTGACGTAGCTGGTTGAATTCCAGCTGGAGATGGGCTGTACCTCGTCGCTGTACGTAACCCTCTTCGATTTCGCGTATGAATTGCGCGAAGTTTAGGATTTGCTTTGATTCGAATCGCGAGAGCGCTCGTCCCGTAAGTTTTGTGTAGAGTATAGCCGTCAATATCTCATCCACGTCTTCCGGGTCTACTTTTCGCGCCGCATATTCGCATGCTTTAATAAACTTTTTAACGTTGTTTTCGCTCCCGTCGAACGAGGGTATAAATCCGATTGCGTTTTGCAGTGTTAAGTATTGCCGCGGGTTGTTGAGAGAATGCCGCACATCTCTTTGGGGCCGTCTCGGGGGTGGCACGGGTTGCTGCAAGGAGTCCGCCGTCCTGTTGAGCCTGGCGCCGTATCTTTGCGCGAGATATTCGTTTTCTAATCTTTCCACTCTCGTTGCGGTCAGTGATATCGCGTCGAGTATCGTGAGCATCGCATCGTCGCGCGTCGTGCCGCCTGGTCGCGAGATTGGCGAGGAGTGTCGACACGGCGGTTGCGTTGTGTTTGTGTTGGCGCCGGGTTCCGTGTTATTGATAGAGTTTTCGCCGTGTGAGTTCCGCGCTCTCGTGCCTTCCCCGCTTGCGAGCGAGGGCTCGTTCCTTTCGCCGTTATCGGTCATCATAAATACAAATCGCTGGTCTTCGGGTGCAAATATTTCGCTCACTAGTGATCCTATTGATGATCGGCGACTTTGATTACCGGATTCCTCGGCTTCTCGGTAATTCGCGAAATTCGCGTTACCCGAATACATGGGTACAGGGAGGGAGATTCCGTTTGTGAATTCGTAAATCGCGCTATCGCGGGCCAAGATTTCGCCGTCTACCGTTATTTCGCGGATAAAACTTCGCGTCTGATTCGGAATTCTCTTAAAGATAGGTTGTAGGTTTTCGGGCTCGGTAATGCCGTTCAACCACGATAGGCGCGACGTGTGGCAGTGTAAATAGAATTCGCCGCGGTACATACAATCTTATTCGCTTTTTCGCCCTGCATATATATATATAACTAACTTACAATAACGCCGGTAACAGCATGCTGCTTGATAGCTGATGAGTCGCGATGTTCTCAGCTTGGCTGCTCGTATGCTTCTCTATCTCGTATTCGGTCTGCTTGGCTGCTTATCTGCGTGGCTGCTTATCTGCGTGGCTGCTTATCTGCGTGGCTGCTTGTCTGCGTGGCTGCTGCTCGTAGTTACGCTGGTCAGGGGATGCTCAGGTTGCACGTCCGGCTCTCCCTTGCTTGTGGTCTTCTTCTATCTTCTCATTCATAAGTTGAATTTTCACAGATTTTTTATTTGTTTGTTGCAGAGGTCCCGCATTACCAGTCGGACGCCCAGTAGACGGAAGGCGCCGGCACAAGGGCGACTAAACTCCGGGGGGCGAATCCCACCGTTGCCACCAATTGTTACACCGCAAGGGTGCTGTGGGGTTCGTTCTCCGGAGACACTTATGTTTTTTGGGAGAAATAAAGTCGCCTCTTGATATTTCTTGTTCACTTCTTTATTTCCTTCCTTTCTTTTTTACACTTGTCGATTAATTAAAGACTTCACACGAGATTCTGGTTAGCGACTGACTGTCCGGGCCGCGGCTGCCCCTATATATCTCCTACTGTTGCTATGCCAAAAACCATAGCAATCAGCGGAATCGCGGGTGGCAACCGCGACTGGCCTCGGACTTCGCGTCCCGGCCGGAAATGCCGGGTTACCTTGATCGGCGGTATTCTGCCGATCAAGCTAAACGGTCGCGCGCGTGCGACATTCCGACGTTATTCCCGAGCCTCTGTTGCTAAGGGCTCGGGATATAACAAAGAGACTAAGTGGAAAGAAATGCAAACAATACAAGGTGTTTCAAAAAAAAAATTTTACTAAAACATTTTCCATTTTTATCATTTTTTTATTAATTATATTTTTTTAAATTATACATTTTCATGTTATTGCATTTATCGCAGCTTTTTTTTTTTTAACATTTTACTACTTATTTTTTAATTATATTATCCTATACAAGTTATTCTTTATACAATAGTTACATTTTATCTACAAAAATCCTAGCGATGTACAAATATTAAAAGTCAAGGAATGGTAAGAGCTAAATCCTAGCAGTGTACAATCTGAAAACTCAAGGAACAGCACGAGCTCTCATTAATTTCTTCCCATACATTGCGAATGTTGGTGGATAAAATAAATCTTACAGAAACACTAAAGACTATTATCAGAATTAAAGACACAAAAGCACCCGGATTTTATATTTTTAATTCTCATACTAATCTTTAGTGTTTCTGTAAGATTTATTTTATCCACTAACATTAACATTTAAACTGTATGGAAAAAAATAATGAGAGCTCGTGCTGCTCCTAGAGCTCAGATTTTTTTTTTTTACATATTTTTAGTCTCTAATACATGATTTGTATAAAATCTTATATACTACGCTAGAATACATACGCACGACAATATACATTAGCGATTTTACATAAATGAATGATTAATATAACGATGGTGATACAGATGATCATGACAGTGATGACAATGATGACAGTGATGACAATGATGACAATGATGGTGATGATTATAATGATTATGATGATTATGATGATTATGATGACTATGATGAAGGCGCCGGTGACGTTGGCTTTGCGCTTTTTTGTAATTCGATGAAGGTGACGGCTTCGCGCCAAAATAATTCTTCTGTAATAGAAAAAAATTTTAATAATACTATACATAAATAACAAATATTTTTTTTTATTTTATTTTTGTTTTAATACTTACCAATTATAGATTCCATAATTCGTGGAGCTCTTTGATGATCTGTGTCCAAGGAATCATTTTCCGCATGGGCAGTTGATAAAAACAACATAAGCAAGGAATCATTACAGCCATTTTTCGCATGAGCAGTTAATAAAAACAACATAAGCAAGGAATCATTACAACAGTTGATAAAAACGACATGAGCATAAAAAAACAACATGAGCATAAAAAACAACATGAGCTATGATGACAAACGACGACGACGATGATGACAGTGACGACGATGATGACGGTGACGACAAAAGCACTGGTGACATTTATGGATTGCATGACTGACACATATCTGAGTTTATAATAATTGCCAATGAATTTTTACACTTATCGCAGAAGATGGGTTGTTCAGTCAGAAGAACTTCATATGTTTCGGTGCTGTGACATCTCACCATTTTAAAATCTTCATGCGCTAATAACTGTTCCTCCATAAAGCATGGTATACAGTAAAATAGATAATCGTTAGTGTAATAAAAAAAGATGCGGCAGTGCGATGTTTGATTGGTGATTTCGGTGGTGACTTCAGTTATTGCAACATCATCACCGATTTCACTAAACATCTGGTCGAACATTTGTTGCATCTCCGTCATAAAATCTCCTTCAGGCGCTGATTCTTCTTCTTCATTTTCCCCCTCAGGATTTTCTCTATTTTCATTTTCCTCTTCCACCTCACCCATATGATTTGCACGAGCCCTCCAAACTTCATTAGCGTTATTGTCATCATTAGCGTTATTGTCATCGTCGTCGTTGTCATCATTCACAATGTTAAAGAAGCGTAAAGGCCTGAAGTCGTCCTCACTAATATCTTCATCTAGTCCTTCCAAAATTCTTTCTTTTCCCATTTTTCAAAAATATTCTTTTTCACTGTCAATTGAAACTAAACTGTACGAGCGTTTGAATCGTACTGGCCTCTCGGCACAAAACTTCCTTGCAACGTCGCAACGTCGCAACATCTTCAAAATTTTCTTATCGTTAAAATAAGAAGAGGAATAAACACTTGAGCCCTGAGCCTACACAGTTATGTATCCTCATAGTTTACAGTTTTGTTTAATATTATATTTCAAAGCGAGATACTCCGCAAAAGGATCACGCGAGTCGTAGTCAATGGTGACAAACGCAAGGAATTTAGAGATAACAGAGGAGCGATAGAATGAGTGAGGTTGCATGCTTTTAGATCACAGCGTGATCCGTTGCAACGGATCAACATGAATATTATTTAAAAATCTATTTAAAAATCTATTTAAAAAATCTTTAGTTGGAGGATGATACTTGCACGCTTAACGAGTGCGAGCGAGAGGGAACGATGAGCGCGCCATACTTTGCGTTCAACGGGTGCGAGCGAGAGAGGACGCTGGGCGCGCGACACTTGTGCGTTCAACGGGTGCGAGCGAGAGGAGACGATGGGCGGAGCGAACGAGTGCGAGAGAGAGGGAACGATGGGCGCGATACCTTGCGATCCGCCGCTTGCCGCCGCCGTCGCCGCCCGTTGCCGCCGCGACGCCACACGACCCTTTTTAAAAAATCGCGACTCCTTTGAAAGTCGCGATGCCGCATAAACATGCCGCTGCGCGACGACACGCTTATCATTTTTAAAAATAATATTGCATTTCAGAGTTTCGATGTTGTTATTATTTTCTAAACAATTCGTTCCTAGAATCGCCGACACAGGGGCGATTTATAAATACCCACCCCCTCCCCGCATGACGTCATTACCCCTTGTCCTAGGTCTCACGGACCCAGAACCGTTAACACCCCCCCTCCCCGCGTGACATCATTACCCCTCGCCTTAGGTCACATGGATACTCTAACAC
Source organism: Cardiocondyla obscurior (assembly GCF_019399895.1). Lineage (NCBI taxonomy): Eukaryota > Metazoa > Arthropoda > Insecta > Hymenoptera > Formicidae > Cardiocondyla > Cardiocondyla obscurior. Next base: position 586,822 of record NC_091871.1, on the reverse strand, counting down.
GTAGTGATCCAGAACCGCTCCATGCGTTCAACGGGTGCGAGCGAGAGGAGATGATGGGCGGCGCGAACGAGTGCGAGCGAGAGGGAACGATGAACACCACCCCTCCCCGCGTGACGTCATTACCCCTCGCCCTAGGTCACACGGATACACTAACACGTAGTGATCCAGAACCGCTCAGTATACATCTACTTACGTCCTGTAACTTCACATCTCCTTTTTCCGACACATGGTTGATAAAGTAAATAATGAAAAGTATACCGAATGTATTGGTATCAAAGGAGAGGGTTTTAAGTTTCCAGAAAAATAAATTTAACTGACAGAATATCCTGAATCACCAGATGTATAAAATAAAAGAAGGAACCTGAAACAATTGTACAACAGATGTGGAATATAAAAATCGAAACGAAAGGATTTGTCAAAATATTCATAAAACATTAATAGCTCGGAAAGATTTGGAATATCTTGCACTAACAATAAATGTCTGGCGGTAGACAAAGGAAATTCTAGAAGAAAAACAATTCAGTAAAATCAAATTTCGCCGTGAATCTTAGGGATTAGAAAACGGAGGCAAGAAGCCTGTAATAATAAAAATGGGATACGCGGCCGGAAACTATAAAATTCAGGGAGCAATTACACGCTGCCGATAAAAAGAAGTTATCTAAACATTTTCGAATCTGTTATCTGGAAGCTTGGAAGGGCTAAAACCATGTAGAAGGGAGCTCATAAACATTTTCTCCTGGACCAATAGATATCGGGAACTCCTCACCAAAAAATTAGAAACTAAGGGCGAAAACTTAGAAAATTAAGAAAACTGAGAGAAGGGCGACCAATAATTGCAAAGACGGAAAAGTGGAGGAATAAGCCTAACGAATAGAATTCAAATTTTGGAAAACTGAAAAATCAAGCGGTGGTCCTCCCCTTTTCCGAGGTTATAAAACCGCGGGTCCCGGCGGGACTCGCTCTCATTCTCAATCCGAATTTCGCACCATAGCATTTTACCATTGTTACCAGAGACTTTTAAAAAAAGAAAAGAAAGTGTTTGTTTGTGCAACTTTGTGTGGGCAGAAATAAAGCGAAGATTCAAAGAGTCAATCTACGGAACCTCAAGACAACAAGTAGTAAGTGAAATCATTTATTTACTCCTAACCCTCCCCCTAAAACCAGAAACGGTTCCATTAAATAGATTTTTCTTTGCATTTAATTTGAAAAAATAAAAATAAAATGAAAATTGAGGGAATGGTCAGGGTGCCGTTCACGCTTTATAGTTTCGCTATCTCTCTCTCAAATCCTCCTGTTTTCTTGGGTGCCTCGACCTGCCTAGCGGGCTTTCTCTTGTCGGGGGTTGCGATATGCCGCCAATAAATGGTGACTATCAAAACCTTGACTTGAGTAAGGCCCCATTTGGCTAGAGGAACCAGGGAGGCTTAGGGTGACGACGGAGAGATCCGAAAGGAGTTGTGAGACGTGATGCCCAAGCATATTTTCCTCTCTATAATTCATTTACTAATTTAATTCATTAAAATGAAATCCTTTTAGTGGAATCATCGAATTTAAGAACTCTCAAGAAAAGCCGGGCTTGCCGTAATCGGCAAATACGGAATTTGAGGAGCCTAATCCAGTGCTTCTTCGTGCAATACTTATTCGCGGCGGCGCCAGGGGAGATAAGAACCGACCCTCCCCGAAGAAGAGGAGAGAGGTCGTGTCGCCTCAACCCCCAGCTCCCCCGAATTCACCGGCTCCCGAAGAAGTTCCCCAGAGCACTAACACATCCGGGGAGCTGCCCCATTCTCCAAATCCGCCGAGCTCAAACAACAACGCGACCGAACCTGAGCCTGATTCGGAGCAGTTCCGCCCTACGACTCCTTCCTATTCTCCGGACATTTCAATTCATTCTCCAGGAGCTGCACCTAGAGCATGCTCCTCTCCTATTCCGTCCCCGATACTTCATCCTGGGGAGCCTGAGGAGGTCGACTCCTTTGCTGATGACGATACTGTCTTTTGGCAAGAGTTTGACGGCCCAGAGCCTTCCCCCTCCCCCGCCCCGAGTGTGGAGTTCCTCGGCGGGCAAGAGGAACCCAGAGCGATCGTAGATCCTCTCCTCGAGCTCCTCCGGAGGACTTGCTCTCCGTGGACGGATCCCGTCCCCGAAAGGGCCTTCACCATAGGCCTTGATTCCTTTGATCCTGAGAAGATCAGGAGAGAGGCCAGTAGGGCATCTCCTGATCAGAACGTCCTTATATTTTATCCCGGGGTGGAACACCCTTTCTTAGCTCCGATCAGGCTGATTGATCGAGTATTTCCGAGATCGTCAGCTAAGATCTCGGAAATAATAGAAATTGATCTTGATTAAGTATTATTATTATAGAATTTTTTGTGTTATTTCCCGCGTAGTTTGTTAATAAAATAAAAAAAAAATGTTTTTATTTAATTTAGTATATTTAATTAAAATATCAATCAGTTAATAACATCCTTGTTTTATTATTATACTATTTAAATTATATTCCACCATCTCTATTTCGCATCACTTAGAAGAATAAAAATGTTAAAATTAAATCTTACTAAAATCTGAGTACTGCAATTTTCTTTTTAATGAACCTTTGAGCTCCATTTATTGCGAAAAACACCTCCGGTTCTTTCCCTGAGAACAAGAAGTAAAATTCTTTCCCTCAAAAGAACAAAAATCGCGCTAACTCAAATCTTTTGTCGTTCAAATACATTCCTAGCGCTTAATACGCGTGGCGTTGTCTCGCACGCGTCACGCAAGAATTGGTAGTTGCGTCTCTCTCTCTCTACCCTTTACCTGCTCTCAAACCATTTCCTTAATCATTGAGAAGCGGTAATCTTTCTACTAGAATTATTTCTAAACCTGACGTAACAGTAAGTATAAAGATAAATAAAATAAAAAATATTTTTATTCGTACGAATAGTAGCCCGTAAAAAATTTTAATATTACAGAGGGACAATTTTGTGTAAAGCCAACGTCACCGGCGTCTTCATTGCAATCATCATCGTCGTCATCGTCATCGTTGCTCGCATCATATCGATTTTATAAGATAATATCGTTAAAATATATAATTAGTAAAAAACCCCATTACTTAAATTTTCTTTTGAACACCATGTATCTTTTGCGTTATATCTCTCTCACTCCTATTTGTATTTCTTCGTTTGGTATCGCGTTCAAGTGTCAATCACGCTCTCGCTCACACCCTTTCACGCTCTCACTTGAATTCTTTAGTTTGCAGATGCGTAACATGCTATCGCTAGATTCTTTTCTATATACCCGTGTAATCAAAAAATCTTTTGCGTTTTTATGGGCTTCAAACGCTGTAAAAAATTGTTACGTCTCCGACTCCGCGTCTCTTTTTTTCGACGTATATTAAAATTTTAGTTAAGGGGAAGGTAGACCGTAGTCCATTGTAACATAAAAAAAAAGGAACTTTAGAGCCTTTCAGAAGATAATTCAACAGACGTCAACATATTCCGGGACAATTTGTTGCGTGAAAGCATAAAAAACATGCAACAAATTGCAAACGGGCGCCAACGAACGTCAGACAAAGAATTTGTCTAGCCATAACACAAAAAAATCAAAATTTAAGGGCTTATAAATATTTCAACTTTGATAACCTGTCTGTCATAGGAAAAGGAAAAATAACTTTTTTCTTAAAAATCTAATTGCGAACAGATCCTGAGCTTTAGAAAAACCAAGGGCGCGAGAGGCCCGAAATTACCGGAGTAAGTGGCGCAGGCAAAGGCAATAAAGCCAGGTAACTATATGTCGTATGGAAAGTAAAGGTACCCTACTATCTCTCGATGGAAATGATAGAAAAATTCTGGAAGGCTCGGAAGGGGTAACTCGTTGAAGCGGGGGTGCCTCGTAGGCATATTACTTCCTTAAAACCAATGGATTTCGGGAACTCCTCACCAAAATTTAGAAACTAAGGGCGAAAACTTAAAAGTAAGTCTCAACGTTTCAATATGTATTTTTGCGAAATTCGATTCCACTAAATGTATTTTCCAAATCAATTGTTTTCTAAGTATAATCAAAGAGAGAAGGAAATGTCCGAGTCGGGGTTACGCGGTTTTAATTCTGTTCGGTTGTTCCTGTGATCTGTTAAATGTGTGAGAATGCCTGCTTCCGAATATCGGCCAGGATACGAGTAGGAATATAAACACCGGTTCTGGATCACCTCGTGTTAGTTTATACGTGTGACCTATGGCGAGGGGTAATGACGTCACGCGGGGAGGGGGGTGTTAATCGTTCCCTCTCGCTCGCACTCGTTCGCGCCGCCCATCATCTCCTCTCGCTCGCACTCGTTGAACGCATGGAGCGGTTCTGGATCACTACGTGTTAGAGTATCCATGTGACCTAGGGCGAGGGGTGATGATGTCACGCGGGGAGAGGGGGTGTTAACGGTTCTGGGTCCGTGAGACCTAGGGCAAGGGGCAATGACGTCATACGGGGAGGGGTGGGTATTTATAAATCGCCCCTGTGTCGGCGATTCTAGGAACGAATTGTTTAGAAAATAATAACAACATCGAAACACTGAAATGCACAACATCGAAACACTGAAATGCGATATTATTTTTAAAAAATGATAAGCGCGGCGGCGGCAAGCGGCGGATCGCAAGGTATCGCGCACAGCGTCCCCTCGATAACGATGCGACTCGATCGGAGGAAATTTCGTTACTGAACACGCGCGAGCGTGTTCATCAATCTTTTAATTTAATCCCCCTCTTTTCCAAATTGTATTTAATTTAATCCCCCCCTCTTTTCCAAATTGTATTACTTTTTAAATGCTTCGAGACAAAATCTCCTCTCACTCGCACCCGTTGAACGCACAAGTGTCGCGCGCCCAGCGTTTTCTCTCGCTCGCACTCGTTGAACGCAAAGTATGGCGCGCTCATCGTTCCCTCTCGCTCGCACCGTTGAACGCACAAGTGTTTTCCAAATTGTATTTAATTTAATCCCCCCCCCCCTCTTTTCCAAATTGTATTACTTTTTTAAATGCTTCGAGACAAAATCTCCTCTCACTCGCACCCGTTGAACGCACAAGTGTCGCGCGCCCAGCGTTTTCTCTCGCTCGCACTCGTTGAACGCAAAGTATGGCGCGCTCATCGTTCCCTCTCGCTCGCACCGTTGAACGCACAAGTGTCGCGCGCCCAGCGTTTTCTCTCGCTCGCACTCGTTGAACGCAAAGTATGGCGCGCTCATCGTTCCTCTCGCTCGCACCCGTTGAACGCACAAGTGTCGCGCGCCCAGCGTTCCCTTTCGCTCGCACCCGTTGAAAGCAAAGTATCATGCGCCCCATCGTTCCCTCTCGCTCGCACTCGTTAAGCGTGCAAGTATCATCCTCCAACTAAAGATTTTTTAAATAGATTTTTAAATAGATTTTTAAATAGATTTTTTTAAATAGATTTTTTAAATAATATTCATGTTGATCCGTTGCAACGGATCACGCTGTGATCTAGAAAGCATGCAATCTCACTCATTCTATTGCTCCTCCGTTATCTTTAAATTCCTTAAGTGTAACTCTCTCATTCTTTCACCCTCAAATAAGTATTTGTTCGCTCGCTCTTATTCACGCGTTTGTCACCATTGACTACGACTCGCGTGATCCTTTTGCGGAGTATCTCGCTTTGAAATATAATATTAAACAAAACTGTAAACTATGAAGATACATAACTGTGTAGGCTCAGGGCTCAAGTGTTTATTCCTCTTCTTATTTTAACGATAAGAAAATTTTTGAAGATGTTGCGACGTTGCGACGTTGCAAGGAAGTTTTGTGCCGAGAGGCCAGTACGATTTAAACGTTCGGACAGTTTAGTTTCAATTGACAGTGAAAAAAAGAATATTTTTGAAAAATGGGGAAAGAAAGAATTTCGGAAGGACTGGATGAAGATATTAGTGAGGACGACTTCAGACCTTTACGCTTCTTTAACTTTTTGAATGATGACAACGATGACAATAACGCTAATGATGACAATAACGCTAATGATGACAATAACGCTAATGAAGTTTTGGAGGGGCTCGTGCAAAATCATATGGGTGAGGTGGAAGAGGAAAATAGAGAAAATCCTGAGGAAGAAAATGAAGAAGAATCAGCGTCTGAAGGAGATTTTATGACGGAGATGCAACAAATGTTCGATCAGATGTTTAGTGAAATCGGTGATGATGTTGCAATAACTGAAGTCACCACCGAAATCACCAATCAGACAATGCACTGCCGCATCTTTTTTTATTATACTAACGATTATCTATTTTACTGTATACCATGCTTTATGGATGAACAGTTATTAGCGCATGAAGACTTTAAAATGGTGAGATGTCACCGCACCGAAACATATGAAGTTCTTCTGACTGAACAACTCTTCAACTGCGATAAGTGTAATAATTCATTGGCAATTATTATAAACTCAGATATGTGTCAGTCATGCAATCCATAAATGTCACCAGTATCTTTGTCGTCACCACTGCCTTTGTCGTCACCACTGCCTTTGTCGTAATCGTCACTGTCATCATCGTCGTCGTTTTGTCATCATAGCTCATGTTGTTTTTTTATGCTCATGTTGTTTTTTTATGCTCATGTTGTTTTTTATGCTCATGTCGTTTTTTATGCTCATGTCGTTTTTTATCAATTACTGCTCATGCGGAAAATAATTTCTTGGACAAAGATAAAGGAGCTCCACGAATTATGGAATCTATAATTGGTAAGTATTAAAAACAAAATAAAAAAAAAATTTGTTATTTATGTATAATATTATTAAAAAATTTTTTTTCTATTACAGAAGAATTATTTTTGGTGTGAAGCCGTCACTTTCATCAAATTACAAAAAGCGTGAAGCCAACGTCACCGGCGCCTTCATCATAATCATCACCATAATCATCATCACTATAATCATCATTGTTATCATTGTTATCATTGTTATCATTGTTATCATTGTTATATTAATCATTTATGTAAAATCGGTATAAAATAATGTTTAAAATAATGTATATTTTAAAATAATGTATATTTTAAAAAATATAATCAAAAAATGTAAAAATGTAAAAAAAAAAAAATTTCGTTTTTTTTGAACACCTTGTATTTCTTACTATTCGGTTTCGCGTTCAAGTATCTATTATGCTCTCTCACACTCTATCTCACACTCATTAGTTTCTTATGGTCAAGTGTCGTTTGCGTTCACGCTCGCACCCTTTCACGCTCTCACTCACTCACTCACATATCCCTGTTAGCAATCGCTTCAAGATGTGCAACATGCATGCTTTAAAAAATGTGCAATCTGCATGCTTTCACTAGATACGAATCTTTTCATGCCTGGTGGTAAAAACTTTTTTGTATTTTATGGTTCACCTAAAAAATTTTTCTTTTTTACATATGTACGCTTATGCGAGAAAAATATATTCGTTCTCCGTCAGTGTCTCACGCTTTCTTATCGTTTATTTTGACCACCGAGTTTGTTTCTCCTTCTTCAACCACTGCGTGAGCAGTGAACACCATACTGTTTCGGCATCATTCGTTGTCTTAACATCGTATAGAGAAGGATCTCTATGAAGAAATTTTGTGTGGCTTATTCGCTGTTGTAGTTTTGCTGTTGTAGTTTTGTAATTTTGTTGTTTTTGTACAGAGTATTATACTTATTAGTGAAAATGGCTTATTTTGGAAAGCAAGGTACATATCTTATAAATTACAATTTATATTGTGGTATGATTATAACGTGTTATTATATTTTAGAGAAACGTCAGTTATGCGAAAATTTTATTAAAGGGCGTTGTAACACCAATCAATGCGATCTTGTACATACGTACAAGTATTGTTTTTCATACCAAAATACGACGTGCCGCAACAGTACTTGCTTATACTTGCATATTTCAAGTGTTGAGCAAGCCCGATACGAACGAACTGGGAAGGCGTCCGATCGGATGAGGGCAGAGGTGGGGCGAACTCTTCAAAACACAAATATATGCGGCGATTATAAATCTGGAAGATGCCAAAGGGAAAATTGTAATCGGCGACATATTGCACATGCTGAAAAAATGGAGTGCATTATTTGCTGTGAGGAAGTATCGAGAGACACATTTGGTGCTGGAAGGTGTAAGCATGTGTATTGCTACACATGTGCCTTAAAATGTGCAGATTATATTCAAACTGAAGATATTTTAACAATTGAATGCCCCATGTGCAAATCTACAGTATCATACGATTTCTTATATTAACAATTTTTTACCATTTTTTTTCTGTCATTATTACCATTATACACTACATTTTTTACCACGTTTTTCAAATAATGCTTTTGTTGTATAATCACTTTTGTTGTATAGTATTTGATTGTATAACCGCTTTTGTATAACCGCTTTTGTAATTTTACATTTTTTTTATATTTTTGTATTTTTGTATTTTTGTATTTTTTGTATTTTTTATATTTTTGTATTTTATATTTTTTATATTTTTTATTTACGTAGTAATATTAATATAAGATTAATATAAGATTAATATAGTGTAAAACAATGTTCTAGTATTATTAACATGGCATTTAAGATAAAAATAAAATTTGTTTTTTTAATTACATTGAATTGAAAAAATAAAATTTGCCTTTTTTTAATTACATTGATTTCTTCATTATTTCATTACTTTAATAAACGCAATTTTAAGAGTGTGAGAGCATAAAAAACGAAATTTTTTTCTTTTTACTTTTAACATTTTTATTGAATATATATTATCGTAAGAGCTTAAACTATTTTCTACAAAATTAGAATTGTAATAAATTAAAGCTAATGATGTACAAAAAACGAAATTTTTTTTTCACTTTTAACATTTTTATTGAATATATATTATCGTAAGAGCTTAAACTATTTTCTACAAAATTAGAATTGTAATAAATTAAAGCTAATGATGTACAAATTATTATTTATAAAAAATGATGTTATCCTATGATTATATCTTTTTAAAATTACAACAATAGCATGATTACAACAATAACATGATTACAAAAAGCTAATTATAAACAACACAGGCTGATTATATACGACACAAGCTAATTATATATGACAAAGGCTAATTAAAGATACAGATTAAAAATGATTCAGATTTTAAATGATACAGATTTTAAACATAATGGCAGTTCCTTTTTTTTTTAGTCATTATCTGGAAAAGAAAAAAGTATAAATTAATAAATTATCATATTAGTTATTAAGATATTGGTTATTAAGATATTGACATGTACTTACATAGGTTTATTTTTACTTTCCACGCTTTGCAAGTACTGCAATAGTAACATGGCAGAGGGTCAACACTAAACGGAAGAAATGGTATGCAATATTTACAGTATGCATGGCCGCATACCAGTGCCTTGAACCCTTCAATTAATTTCACTTCGCAATAATTGCAGGTTGGCATGTTTCCTGAAAAAAAAATTTGTTAAGTAAAATTTTTTTAATTGAGTAAAAATCTTAGTACAACAGTAAATACTTACGTGTTGGCAGTTCTGCATCTGCAGTTCCACATGCTACACAGGACCATAAACATTCGCCTAATAAATTGAGCGTGCATGATTTTTTTTTTTGTTCCTCCGGGTATGTTTCACGTAGGAGATATGCAATTCGCTTCAATTCATCATATGCCTCCTTACTGTGTGGTCTTATATTATTATTAATGTTATCGACTTCTTCTTGGCGTAAATGTACGTATTTACAGGAGCTGCCTTGAGTACAATTATTTTTTGTACATCGGCGTATTTCATGATATTTATTACAATTTTGTCGTTGGCACACTCGAATTAAAAATCACGACAACTCATTTTTTAATAAATGGAAAAAACCCGACAAATATACAACAAAAACAACAATTATACAAACAAGAGTCAAAATAACAAGAGCAGATAGATAATCACTTTTTACTGATAATTTTTTGAGATCCTCACCGTCCGATTGACGAGCGAACAATGAAAAAATTCCGTGCTGCGTTTCTATCCCTGCTTTCATAAGTGTGTTCGTAAATACACTCATGATTAGAAGCGGATATTCATATGAACGAACCTAAGGTTCTTTTTAACCCTTTTACACACCGCACATAACGATATTGTTTTTCACTGTGTTTGCGATGCAACTGATTCAGTCGGCGTTTTATCCCATTTAAATTTTTTTGCAATACCTATTTGTATAAATAATGTAGATACATCTATCATAGGCACGTTTTCCGTTTGCCCGCCTCTGAGATATGAAACAAGTGCAGCATTGTCACTGAGAACATCATTGATAATGATCCATCCCTGCGTTTTTTCCATGATGATTTTTGCGTGCACAACCTCCTGCTCCGTCCATACCTGAGCTCGCAGAGGCAAGATTCCATTTAAAACACATGGTATTGCTTGCCACCTCATTTCATGGAATTGGCTCTCTAGTCGTAAACATTCATGCGGCATTCTTTCAGTTGTGCGAGCCCAGTCGCGAAGATTTACAGTAATCGAAGTAGCACCGACGTACTCGATGATCCCTCTTTGCCATTTTGAACCTTCGCGAATGGCAACGAGAGTTCCTATTATTATTTCATTCGGTGACAGTATCAGTTGAGATGCTGCAAATCTCATGCGTAAGGCCATTCGTTCCAGCATTTCCTTATGAGCTGCTTCATCGTTGATTAATTTCACCCAAAACATTGTAGGTGATTGTACGCGTACCACGCGTACCTCAATCGGCCAAGTGGACAGCTGTCTTACGTCGATGTTGGAAATCATCTGAAAAAATAAATTAAAAAATTTAAAAAAGTATAAAATTATAAATTTTTATGTATTAAAATGGCTTTAAAAATATTTAAGAATATATAAGAATATATACTTACAATTTTTGGTGACAAACGATGACGATCAATTACTGATGAGTGGTTGCAAGGAACTGACTGCTCGACGGTTGAAGGATTCATCTTGAGCCAAATTGTTTTCATGTTTATAGAGATAAAAATTATCATTCTCGTTCTCACTCACTTTGCCCTCGTAAACATATGTGCACTCGCTTCAACCCTCATTTATAAAATAGACTATGCAGAGATCAAAGGCTGTGCGGCTAAACGCAAAGACTCTGCAAAACAGAGGGTAGTTGCTATTCGATGGGTGTACATTTCTTTTGTCGGAAAGAAATAAGTCAACGTTTTAAATTCCGAGAAGTAAAAGTTTTTTAAAATAATTTTAGACGAGGGTAACCGAATTTTTTATCTGAAAGAGATAAGCTAACGGTTTTTACTAACGGTTTTTAATATTAGCAAATGACTCAATATAATTTGAGAGAGGGTAAGAAATGAAATCACATGATTAATTGGTAGTAGGGGTAGGATATAATGCATTCGTTATACCTCTTTTGTCACAATGCGTGAATCTCATTAGTGATTGAGCGATCGACGACTATGTATGAAATGAACAACGAAGAAATCGAAGTTGATGAAGAAATAGAAGTTGATGATGAAATCGAAGTTGATGAAGAAATCGAGATTCATCCCTTGTCGGAGGATAGTGCTTGCAACACCGACGACGATGAAATGGTTGAAAATACTACGCGGAAAACGATCAATTTGCAGAATTTAAGCGCGATTACTCCGCGTACGAAATTTTGCGCTATATATTTTTATTACGGTGACGAGCGAGGATACAACGTGTGCGCTTCTTGTTTGATATCGATGCAATACGATTTATATGACCCCATCTTCAAGATTCGCAAACACGTTGTAGGATCTTATGACAGTCTCTACGGTACGTGGTGCTCGAATTGCAAAGCTGCAACGTTTGTTATAATCTCGTGTGATATGTGCCCGGTGTGCACAACTGCGTGAACGAGCAATGTACTTCGATTATACATTCGCGTTAATTGCTAATGTAGTTTCTTTTTGTTGTATTTATTGCTAATGTTGTCTTGCTTATGTCGTTGTTTTTTGTTGTATTTATTGCTAATGTTGTTGTTTTGTTGTATTTATTGTTAATGTCGTATTTATCGTTAATATCGTTGTCTTTGTCGTACTTATTGCTACTGTTGTTGTCTTTCAACTTTTGAGTGCGCGAGACGTATGATAAACATAAAAATGGATCGAAGTCTCCTCGAAGAAGAAGAGCGCCAACTCCTGCTGCAGGCTAACACCGTGACTACCTTGGTAGAATTTTTCACTTGGGCTGAAAGATGTGACGAGCTAGTAAATCAGCTCGAGGAACGTAGCCGCGCTAAGCGAGCGCGCGTATCCGTCGGGTGCGCGCAATCCACGGTGGCGAGTATCGCGCGACTCCTGGGTGCCAAGAAACATTTATACGAACGTTACGTGCACCAGGGTGGTGAGTACGCGAGCACTAGTGCTGCCGACGGTGATGGTGACAAAACGACTAATGAACTCGATTGGCGTGAGATCGAGACCGCGTTCAAAAGTCGTATCGCAACGGGTGTGGTGATAAACACAAACTATATCGAGCCGCTGCGATTCCTGGAGGATGCCGGTAACGTGGTATACGAGCGCATACGAGACATCGTGCTTAAAAACAATTGTGTAAAAGTGAATACTGCGTTCAACGGTGAGTTTACGGCTGGGGACAAACGCGCCAACAAAAGTATAACCACGAAAAACTGTGAGATTTTTCAAGAAACGGATGTGCGCGAGTGGTACCGGCTACACGTTGTCGAACCCACGCTGGCTTCTCTCGAGGAGTTTCAGGAGCGTGACAGCGGATGGGCGTTGTCGCGAATTTTGAATTTGATAATCAACGTAAATAAGTACAATCCGATGCGCGTGGGATGCTACGTTACATTGCCACGGAAGTTAGCCGCTAAAAAAGCAGTGATATGTGTAAAGTCGATGGACGATAAGTGTCTCGCGTGGTCGGTAGTGGCGGCTCTGTATCCCGCGAAGCAGAACGTGAATCGGGAATCGTCGTACCCGCATTACACAACGGTGTTGAACGTCGAGGGTGTACAGTTTCCCGCGACTCTTAAAGACGTTGCGAGACTCGAACGATTAAACGATATCTCGATCAATGTGTACGCCACTGAGAGATGTGGAAAAGAAATTAACGTTCTACCTGTACACCTCACTAACGAGAAGAAAGAGAAACATGTAAATTTATTGTACGTACAACGCGACGACGACAACGATAAACAGGAAGTAGGACACTTTGCATGTATCAGTGATCTGTCACGTCTCATCAGCTCACAATTAAGCGGATGCGAGCATCGTAAATATATTTGTGATCGGTACGTATAATTTTGAATATTTCATTTGATTTTTTTTTAATATATTAAAAATATTTTATTTTAGGTGTCTTCATTACTTTAATTCGAGCGAGAAATTTAAGATTCATATCGTGGATTGTGGAACTTTAAACAACTGCGCTATACGACTACCTAGCGAGGATGACAAATGGCTCAGCTTTTCCAATCATTACAACAAGGAACGCGTACCATTCATCGTATACGCCGATCTGGAGTGCGTGTTGCGAAAGATCGATCCACCATCGTCGCCGGAGCAAACGACGTTTAACTACCAACGTCATGAAGTATTCAGCGTGGGATACTACGTGCGATGCTCGTTCGACGAGTCGCTGTCAAGATATGAATATCATCGCGGACTCGATTGCATCGAGTGGTTCGTTGAGCAGTTAGTGAAACTGGCTCATCGCGTAAAAATTATAATATTGAAAACCATCCCGATGGAGACTTTGTCGAATATGCAGCGCGAGGAGCATGAGAACGCGACAGTATGCCACGTGTGTGAAAGTCCGTTTGCGGTGGACGAGAAGCGTGTGCGCGATCATTGCCATATGACCGGTCGGTATAGAGGTCCCGCGCACTCAAAATGTAACTTGCAATACCGCGACACGCGTTACATCCCCGTCGTGTTTCATAATTTGTCAGGCTACGACGCACACTTTGTCATAAAGGAAATCACCACGGCGTATGAGGGTAAAGTCGATTTGTTGCCGATAACGAAGGAAAAATACATTTCTTTTACAAAACATGTAAACGATACAGCTAAGGGACAGGACTTGCGAACTGCGATAAAATTGCGCTTTATAGATTCGTACAAATTTTTGAACGCTAGCCTTGACAAATTATCGTCTTTACTCATTAAAGATAAAATGCGAATCTTGCGCGGTGAATTTGCAAAACTTTCAGAGGAAAATTTCAATCTCTTGACACGAAAAGGTATATTTCCGTACGAGTACGTCGACAGCGTTGAAAGATTAAATGAGTCGAGCCTACCGTCGCGCGAATCGTTCTTCAGCTCGCTGACCGGTGACACGGTGAGTGAGACAGATTACGCGCACGCCGAGACCGTATGGCAGCAATTCTCTATTCGAACTTTAGGCGAGTACAGCGATCTGTACCTCAAAACCGATGTATTGTTATTGGCTGACGTATTTGAAAATTTTCGCGATAGATGCGTCGAAAGTTACGGACTCGATCCCGCGCACTATTACACCTTGCCCGGTTTCACGTGGGACGCGATGCTCAAGCATACGCGTATTAATTTTGAACTATTAACTGACATCGATATGGTGATGTTCGTCGAACGCGGTATACGCGGCGGTCTCAGTCAATGCTCCAACAGATACGCGCGAGCTAATAACAGATACATGCGGTCGGGGTACGACTCGTTGAAACCTTCGTCGTACATCGTGTATTACGATGTAAACAACTTGTACGGTTGGGCTATGTGTCAGCCGTTACCGTACGCGGATTTTGAATGGGCCAACGACCAAGAACTCGCGAACCTCGACGTAGACGCGATCGCCGTGGACTCGCCCACGGGTTATATCCTTGAGGTGGATCTCGAGTATCCTGCAAGCGTGCACGACATGCACTCCGATCTGCCGTTCTGTCCCACACGAGAGAAACCACCGGGGTAAAACATGATAAAAACTTTTGGCTACGCTGTACGATAAGAAGCGATACATCATACACTATCGCAATCTGCAGCTGTGCACGCGTCATGGTCTTCGCGTCATCAAGGTTTACCGCGCGCTGCGATTCACTCAGTCAGCATGGTTGCGCGATTACATCGAGCTCAACACGCGACATCGAACTCGCGCGACCAATGATTTCGAGAAAAATTTGTTTAAACTTATGAACAATGCGGTGTTTGGTAAAACGATGGAGAACGTACGAAATCGCGTCGACGTTCGATTGCTCTCGCAGTGGGACGGTCGGTACGGTGTGGAAGCGATGATCGCCAAACCTAATTTTCACAGTAGAAGTGTATTCGCGGAAAATTTGGTGGCTGTGGAATTGCGTAAACTCGAGGTAAAATTCGCTAAGCCGATATACGTTGGTATGTCCATACTCGACATATCTAAGGTGTGTTTGTACGAGTTTCATCACGAGTACATGTTACCAACTTTTGGAGACAAATGTAGCGTCATGTATACCGACACGGATAGTCTCGTGTACAGCGTCCAGTGTGACGATGTATACGAGATGATGAAGCGTGATATCGCTCGGTTCGACACGAGCGACTATCCACCTGATAACGCGTACGGTATGCCTCTCGCGAACAAAAAATACCAGGTTTAATGAAGGATGAGTGCAACGGTGCGATTGTTACAGAATTTGTAGGACTCAGAGCGAAAATGTATGCGATCAAGGTGGACGGTAAAAGTGACACTAAAAAAGCAAAAGGTGTAAAGAGTGGAGTCGTGGCGCGAACTATAACGTTTGACGATTATGTCAAGTGTCTCGAGAATGAGATTGCTATGACTCGCGACCAATCGTGCGTAAGATCGAAATTGCATCAAGTGTACACCATATCCGAGACAAAGATCGCTTTGAGTCCGTATGATGACAAGCGATATCTCGTGCCAGACTCGACCAACACCTTACCATGGGGTCATTATCGCATACCTCTATAATTATATATGTATTACAGATGTATCAAATGTATTATAGATTGCGTTAATGTATTATAGATTGCGTTAATGTATACAGTACACATGTATGTAGTATACAGTACACATGTACGCAGTATGCAGTACACATGTACGCAGTATGCAGTACACATGTACGCAGTACACATGTACGCAGTATGCAGTATGTAGTATGCAGTATGTAGTATGCAGTATGTAGTATGCAGTATGTAGTATGCAGTTTTATATTTTATTATTTTAAATACATCGAATCGCATATAAATGTGTAAAATAATAAGGATATACATCTATGCAGTATATAGTTTTTATTTTTAAATACATTGAATCGCATATACATGTGTAAAAATAAAAAAACTTTATTAAACGATGCTGTTTTTGTCGATCCATGAATTGTGTGATCCATCAAATCCCAACCATTTCACGTAGACCTTGTCACCCTTCTTACGCAGAACCTTCTCCACCAGATATACGTCCGGATGTGTCGCGCGGTGCAACTCATGCTCGTAGAACGCTCCGGCTATCGCCTCACCGCGATAATCCTCGAGCAGATAGGTTGCTGGATTGGTTTGCTGCACCTTGACGATCGTGAAAACCTCGGTGGTCCAATTTGGAGTGTATCCCTTTTCGAAAATCATTTTAAACTTGCTCACGCGTACTTTATCACCGACCCTGAATTTGGCCGGAGCGGCTATCTTTATCGCGCTGTACACGGTGTCAAGAAGTTTCTTGGCGATCTCAGGTGTCACGTCGATGGGCCGCATGCCGATCGTTCGATGCTTGCGCCTATTATACTCGTCTACGAGACGCGGTAGCGCGTCGCACCACTCGTAATTGCCGTTGAGCGTAAACATCTTCCACATAATGTTTTTGAGTGTGCGATTGAATCGCTCAACTACTGACGCCTTTAACACCGAGTACGTTGAGTAATGATTGACACCGCGTTTCGTGAAGAGCCGTTGTACGTCGGTGTTGTAAAACTCTTTTCCCATATCGGTTTGTAAATTTTTCGGACATCGCCCGCTCTTTCGCATCAACTCCGCTAAAGCGTCAGCCGTTTCGCTGCCGCCTTTATTCTTCAGCGGTATTGCCCACGCATACTTGCCGAGTACGTCGATGACGGTGAGAATGTAACGGTAACCTCGGTTGAAACGCGCGTACGGTTGCATCTCGACGATATCAGCCTGCCACAAATCGTCGTATCCCTTGACCACGACGCGTCTTCGCGGAAAGTTTCTTCTCGCCGGGGCGTGTAACTCGTCGACAAGTCGCCTCCTCTCAGGACCCGTGTCGTTAGACTTGCGTGATTTAGACATGATCAATCACGTCCCGCAGCACGCCGATTCTGTCGCTTGATTCCTTCAGTCGATTAATTTATAATCAAACCAGCCTCACGCAGTTCCTCGATAATTGACAGAATTTCATTGTCGTGAGCGTTGTGACCGGCTCGACGCGAAGCATCCAGCAATCTAAGACGATCCACGAGCTCGTTGGGATCGTCCCAGTGCACGTAGTCGATCGCGTGATCATTCAACGTCATGAGGTGAGGTAATCCTTTACCGGAACTTTTTCTTCTCGATTTCCTGGCCGAATCGCCCGACATCAGCGGTGCGATCACCTTCAAATACTTTGAGCCTCTGTTACCCATGACGCGACCGTCGTCGCTGAAATTTTTTTATGCGCGTTCGTCGATTCGAGTATGCTTTTGTAGTGACGTTTATCCGCCTCGGTGTAAGCAGTTACGTCGGGTACCTTCTTGAAAATCAACTCATACAGACCTTCCGTTCCAGGATATCTCTTACCAGCGATGATTATATCGTCGTTCTTATGGTCGAATTCAACGTGTTTGTTTCCGAGCATTACTTTGTTTGTGTCAAAGTATATACCGAAAACGTCGTCGATATTTATTCTTCTGTCACCGCTCGCCGCTTCAAGGTACATCGTTGCCAGCGATACGCTGGGTCGCGGTGTCGATACGCCAGGTCGCGGCGTCGATATGCCGGACCGCGGCGTTGATGTCCGGGGCCGTGGCGTCGACGGAGGTTCAGCGTTTTCGGTCGTAACGTATGAATCGACGGTCGTATCACCAAATGACGGATTAGCTACAATCGTATCACCCAACGTTGCCGATGACAACGAATCGTCAAACGTGACGTTTAAACGCCGTTCAGGTTTTGATGTCGACCACAATCGTCGCTCCAGTTTCGGCGTCAAACGCTCCGATTTTAACTCCATCTTCGGTACCGCGATACCGGATTCCTCGACGGTCTCAACCATCCGTTTTAGAGGTTCGACGATGGGCTTGAGACGCTTCTCCGACGCAATGTCGGCGTCGATCGTGTCGGTTTTTATGGCTCGATGTTTTCTGCGAATCGCCTCGCTCGTCTTCTCGATCTCCCGCGTAATCTTTTCACGCTCGCGCACGTCGTGGTTGTCATCTTTCCCCGTCATATCGATCAATCGATTGTATTCCCTCCGATCTGTTCTCGACAAAGCGTCTTCGATGACTGGATGTCGCGCGATTTCGACAACCTGTTAAATCAACTCGACGGTACCGCGAACACGTCGAATCCTCGCCTGTATCGCCCGTTGTCGAGCGGACTGTCCTTGTCGATCACCGCGAAACCGTGATCGCGTTGCCAGCATTCGCGACACAACACGCTGAACTCGTCGTACGACATGTCGGTGTTGACGTGATCGTTGTACACGTGTTTCAGATTGGTTCCGTCCTGTTTGAACAGGATCAGCAGATTTGCGTTATCGCGTATTAGATGCTTGGGTATCCTCGCGTACGACTGACACAGATAAAAGCAGTCTACGTTCGAGTGACGACCCATCGCGAAGTACTCCTCACGGCGTCTTGCTTGTCGCACGCGATATCGTCGAAGATGAAAATCGAATGCGGAAGTGCCTCACTCGGTGGAACGACGTCGCTGTTGTTGGAAAACGTGAAATAGCCTATCTCGTCGATCGGTGTCAGCAGATGTTCCAAGTACTGATACTTGGGCTGTTGCAGCGATTTCGAGTACACGTACACGTTCTCGAAACGCAAACCGTGCGGACTTTCCAACAGACTGATCAGAACGTTCGTTTTACCGCAGTTTGATGGACCGCACACGATCGCGCGCACGGTGTTTGGCAGCATCTCACCGTGCCTGCGTATTTTCTCTCCCTCGAGACTATCCATTAATCGTAATCTATCGTCACAATTCGCGACGCGTATCGTCTGCGGTTGTCGCACGAATCGCATCTTGTCCCCGCTGTACGGAGACAACCGCTCGCGCGCCTATTTATAGTCGCGCGAACCTGCGAATAGCTCATTAATCGATATGTATCTCGCGCTGAAACATCCTCTTGACGTGTTGAACTTAACCGCGGAACAGTTGAGCACCATACCAAAGGACGTGTTACTGCACGTTTGCGGTGATTACATTCATCACGTGTGGGACAAACTTCCCGCGCACTTGACGGAAGATCCGGAGGTTCGAACCTACCGCAGGTGCCTCGAGCATTACAATCAACCCTGGCAAGAAACGCACATCGACGGACCTGCTCCGTTAATCCGAGAGTGCGGCGAGTGTCAACGTCGTCTACCGATTCGTCGGAAGTAAAGTGCTGCGGCAAGGGTCTGTTGAATCGCGCGATAAACGCCCTTCCCTTCGAACTGCACATCCCCGGTTATCAATTTTGTGGCCCGGGAACTCGATTGAAGGAACGCATAGCGAGAGGTGATCGAGGCATCAATCCGTTGGACGAAGCGTGTCGCGAGCACGACTTGGCGTACGCGCGAAGCAACGATCTCACGGACAGACACGCAGCGGACAGAGAACTCGCCAAGAGAGCGGGAAAACGCGTTATAGCGAGAGATTCAGGCTTACGTGAGAGAGCCGCCGCAGCAGCCGTGTGGGCTGCGATGAAAGCTAAAACGAAAATTGGCATGGGTATGTCTACTACAACTAGGAAGAGGTTGAGGACTGTGAGAAACAGAACGATTACGAAGAGGCGGAGAAGTACGATTCGCAAAAAACGCATGCTTCCAACAGCAAAGCGCGGCGGCATGCTGCCGATTATTCCGATTCTCGGCGCAGTCGGATCGCTTGTCGGTGGAGCTGCGAGTATAGCGAGAGCTGTAAATGAGAGAAGAGCTGCGCGCGCAGCAGCCGGTGGATCCGGCGTACATCTGGCCCCGTACAACGGTGGACGGGGTCTCTCTCTCAAGCCGTACAGGTACGGCAGAGGTACGACTGTTGCGAAGAGAGGAAGAAAAAAAAACGTCGAGAAGACGTTAAAAATGCCCACGGGTGCTACTACGAACGTGCAATTAAATCATCTGGCCAGACGTATGCGCGTTCCTTATTTCAGAGGTGTATTTATGCGCGACGCCCTACCTACGAGTGGCGCACGTACAAACGAGAGCGGTATCGTGAACCTGGATAACGTGACGGGTCCGGGGACTCACTGGGTAGCGTACGCCAAAAGGGGAGATCGCGTCGCGTACTTTGACGGCTTCGGTAATCTCCGACCGCCTGTGGAATTGGTGCGATATCTCGGAGTCAACGTCTCATCGATAGAGTACAATCGACGATCTTATCAAACGTACGATCAGAGTATCTGCGGACAGCTGTGTCTACGTTTTTTAAGTACAATCGACGCGATTACGTTTAAAAACTGACGTCGCGACGCACTTTGCCTCAGTATCACTTCAAACATGTCGATCACGCTCACGTTAACCGGTAGGAGCAGTGTTCTCCATTCGAGCTACTCACCGGCGTTGGATCTCAGTGACGGTGATTACGAGCTCGGGCTCACGGACTTTGCGACTTACAACACCATACCGAACGTCGATTCTACGAACAACAAATTTTACTATGGCACGGACGGTAAAGAAATTACGATTCCCGAGGGATCGTACGAGATACAGGCCATAGACAAATTTTTGAAACACGCGATGCCGCGACAACGCGACACCGTCGATGGAAATCGTAATGAGAAGAGCGAGAAGAATGAGAAGAATGAGAAGAATGATGATTTCTCGATAGCGATTCGCGCCAACTTCAACACTATGAAAAGCGAGATCAAATCCGCGTACGTAGTGAACTTTTCAAAACCAAACTCGTTGGGACCGCTTCTCGGATTCTCACCGCATCGCGTACTGCAACCGCGAAAGTGGCACGAGTCCGACTTACCGATCAATATAATCAATCTGAATATTATTCGCATCGAATGTAACGTAACCGCGGGCGCATACTGCAACGGCGAACGCGTGCACACGATTCATGAATTTTCACCGAAAGTGCCACCGGGATATAAGATCACGGAAACGCCCACACAGGTCATTTACCTACCGATCATCGTGCGATACGTTACGGATCTCACGATACGCGTCACCAACCAAAACGGACGACCGCTCGACTTTCGCGGAGAGGAGATCACCATCAGATTGCACGTGCGACTACAACGACAACGACAACGATAACGTGGCATGTTAATACCGAACGAAACGAGACGCGTTACGACGATCAGTTTCGGTACTGGTACGATTCAACAGCCTGAACCGCGACAACATATCGCTGTAAATAGCGTTGGAAGGATAAGAAGAAGAAGACTAACCGAAACAAACGTTGAATTTCTGAGATCGCTCGGATTCGCTGTGCGAAATAATTTTATCTAAACGATGGCCGACATTCTGAATATCCAAGACGAACCGGTCTTCGACGATCGAATCGTCAAGATTGAGACTCACGCATACAATCCGTTTGCCAATACGACGTTCGGATACAGCGATGAGATAAGAATACCGATACAGCAACAAGATCTGTACACGCTGCCGCACGAGAGTTTTCTCTACATCGAGGGAAAATTAACGAAGGGCAAGGTGGTTGCGGGAGCCGACGTGATCCTTGGGGACAACTGTATCGCCTTCATGTTCGATGAGATACGATACGAGCTCGACGGTGTGGAGATCGATCGTAACAGAAACGTTGGCGTAACCAGCACGCTGAAAAATTACGCGACCGTTTCATCCGACAGGAGCGTGATTCTGCGGAACGCGGGATGGCTCGGTCCCACGATCAATGCGAACGGTTACTTCAATTTCTGCGTACCGCTCAACATGCTGCTAGGATTTTGCGAAGACTATAGGCGCGTCGTGATCAATGCTCGTCACGAATTGATTCTTATACGAGCGCGCAACGACAACAACTGTCTAGTGGGCAGTTCCGCGCTCGAGCCTAAAGTTGACTTGCTGAAGATACAATGGCGTATGCCTCATGTACTTTTGAACGAAGTAAAGAAATTGGCGATGTTGCGCACCTTGGAGAGCGGCCGATTCGTCAGTATGGGTTTTCGCTCATGGGATCTGTACGAGTTTCCGCTACTGCAACTCACGACCAAACACTCATGGGCCATCAAGACCGCCACGCAACTCGAGAAACCTCGATACATTATCTTTGCTCTGCAGACGGGTCGAAAAAACGTTATGTCTGAAGACAACAGTCGTTTCGACAATTGCAAACTGACCAACGTGAAGCTTTATCTCAATTCAGAGTGCTACCCGTACGACGATATGAACCTCGACTTTGGCAAACGTAGATACGCGATTCTCTACGACGCGTACGCGCGTTTTTGCAAAGAATATTACGGCTATGAGTATCTCGAACCGAATCTCACCGTCACGTCGTTTCTGCTCAACGGTCCGTTCGTCATCATCGACTGCTCGCGTCAAAACGAGTCGGTTAAAACCGCTACCGTGGACGTGAGATTAGAGTTTGAATGCAAGGACAATGTAGCGCCAAATACCACGGCTTACTGTCTCATCATACACGATCGTTTGGTTCAATACAATCCGTTGACCAACGTTGTACGTAAGATCACGTAGAAATGATCTTCGACGTGTGTATATAAAGTGGTGAATCGACGAACGTTGCGTATTCACTTCCATTCCATCGTATGCGTAACGTCGATAGAAAGAGAGAGATTGTCATCGTCGTCATGAAACCATCAAAGTATCAACCGTCTTGTTGGTGCGACAACGCGAGTCGCATGAAGGAAGATAAAGCTACGCAAACGGATCCTAGACCGACGGATCACTTATTGAACAGAGGAATGACGTATCGAGTGACATCCACGGGAAACACAGTGGTTGACGTAGCCACGCAAACGGATAAGAAGTCGCGAAGCGAACGACTTCAGGAACGCGTGACGGATTTTGTCTCGAAGCATTTAAAAAAGTAATACAATTTGGAAAAGAGGGGGATTAAATTAAAAGATTGATGAATACGCTCGCGCGTGTTCAGTAACGAAATTTCCTCCGATCGAGTCGCATCGTTATCATCATCATCATCATCATCATGTCCACGCCAACGTTCGTCGATCTCCAAGGATATCCCATCGGACGACGTTTCATCGTGAAGGAAGCGGCGGTGCTGCGAGGTGGTACCGTTCTTGCGCATTACGTCTTTGCAAAGCCTATGCCATGGGGTGTTGTATCGCGAGACGACAGACGCCTCGTTACCTGGTTGGTACGAAATCATCACGGTATAGCGTGGGAAGACGGGGACGTTCCGTACAATCAGGCTAAACGCCAGATCATCAGGGCCCTACAAAACGAGGAAGATTGCTACGATCACGCCATCGTATACGTCAAAGGACTCGAGAAACGCGATTGGCTGCGAGATATGCTTGAAGAGGATTACTACGGCGACTATGACGATGGTCACAAATTCTACACGGACAATCTGATCGTCAGAAATATTGAAGATGATTTCGAACATGTTGAATCACTTAGCGATTTAAACGATTCGAATACTTTCCGCTGTAGGAGACATTCCAAAAATTGCGCCGTGCAAAATGTATTTAAATTGTACAATTGGTGGCGTAACCGTCAAAATGATGATAATGTATAATTTTGAATAAACTTTTTTTTTTCATACTTATACTTCTGCGCCTTTGGATTATTTTACCCCTCTCCTAATTACCCTCTCTCAATTACCTTCTACCAATCACTTTCTCTTAATTACCCTCTCCGATAATTTGTCTAACTGCGTTTTATATTACCCCACTCTATGCAAAATTTTAAATAATGAAAGAGGGGATTTTTACAACCGTCCTCGACTCGAGGTACCCTCTGATCGTGCGATCAGTACATTTTTCGCTTTGGCCGCAACAGCAGCAACGATTACGACAACGTCTACGATTACGAATACGACAATGTATTACACCGAGAGAAATTGCTACAAAGTGCGTCGAATTGATTGCGGTAATGAACCCTCCTCATCTCACGAGTAAGTATTTTTTATTATAAAAATTATTTACTTTAAAATTAATATATTAATATTCACGATTGTTCTTATTTAATTTCCAGCGATCCACCGAAACGATACGTGACGCGCTTACTATGCAGGCGATACCCGCTGACCCGCACGGGATACAAATATCTCGAGATCGGCGTGAACGTTGGTCCGCGTAGTTTTGTGGAGATCATCGTAGGCGATAATCGAGGAGATGAATTGTCGATGTTGCTTGACACCTGGAAGGAACTCTGCGAGCATCGATGGACAATTCAGAATATGCTTCGCGATCGACCGAAGCAACCATACGACTGTTTGAACATAGGTTCGCTCACAGTGCGAATATGCTATATGAATGAAATGAAACTTGTGCGACTTGAATCTCTCGACACACGTATGGCTATGACCGAGGCTACGTTCACGCGAATGTTGGATTTTGATGATTGCGTCGCTTTGAAATTCAACGTACTCACCAAAGCCCTACCGAAGATCGACGACAAATACGAGCAATTTTGTAAAATCGCTTCCGCATCAAGAAGTCGTACCGAAGCGGTGAGCGCTGTACGCAGCAGCGATTCCTTCGACGAACAACAAATTATAGATTGTGAAATGCTTGCGATTATAATAAATGTGTAAGAAAACAGTATAATGAAATATATTGTATCGCATATTTAGAAAAATATATACTTTGTAGTCTTTATGTAACATTTTTAATTATTTCTATTCCATCCTTCATCTTCTTATAATTGTGAGGCGTAAGTCCACCTCGTGAATCCGCCTTGTTCGTATGTAACGTATGTATCTGAGAGAGAAAGAAATAAGATAAGGAGGAGCGATTACCCGGGGGTGTGTACAGCGTCACCCGCATTCGAATCGTATAAGCGCATAAAAGAATCGTTGATAAACGATAGGCGGCGCTTAACGAGTGCGAGCGAGAGGGAACGATGAGCGCGCCATACTTTGCGTTCAACGAGTGCGAGCGAGAGAAAACGCTGGGCGCGCGACACTTGTGCGTTCAACGGGTGCGAGCGAGAGGAGACGATGGGCGGCGCGAACGAGTGCGAGCGAGAGGGGACGCTGGGCGCGATACCTTGCGATCCGCCGCTTGCCGCCGCCGTCGCCGCCCGTTGCCGCCGCGACGCCACACGACCCTTTTTAAAAATCGCGACTCCTTTGAAAAAATCGCGACTCCTTTGAAAGTCGCGATGCCGCGTAAACATGCCGCTGCGCGACGACACGCTTATCATTTTTTAAAAATAATATTGCATTTCAGAGTTTCGATGATGTTATTATTTTCTAAACAATTCGTTCCTAGAATCGCCGACACAGGGGTGATTTATAAATACCCACCCCCTCCCCGCATGACGTCATTACCCCTTGCCCTAGGTCTCACGGACCCAGAACCGTTAACACCCCCCTCTCCCCGCGTGACATCATCGCCCCTCACCATAGGTCACATGGATACTCTAACACGTAGTGATCCAGAACCGCTCCATGCGTTCAACGGGTGCGAGCGAGAGGAGATGATGGGCGGCGCGAACGAGTGCGAGCGAGAGGGAACGATTAACACCCCCCTCCCCGCGTGACGTCATTACCCCTCGCCATAGGTCACACGGATACACTAACACGTAGTGATCCAGAACCGGTGTTTATATTCCTACTGATACGCTGTCGAATAACCAGCATTTTTCAGTGGTTTACGCCGCGAAATACTGTTGGAAGTTTGGCGACTGTCCACGGCTAAAGAATCGGCAAGCGATTCTCGCCAAAGATAGATTACGTGGATTCACTCATGGACGAGTCGAGGCCTTCGGAAATCGTCGGTGACGAATCTCTTTCGCTCCATTCTTTGTTAAACCTTGCAAAATTCTGTTCAATCAAATTAAAAATAAAATTATAAATTTTAGTGGAATCTTTTAATAAGAAAACTTTCAAGAAAAGCCGGGCGCGAAAGAATAAACAGATCAAGAATCTGAGGGAGCTGGTCCGCCGCTTCTTTATCCAGTACTTGCTCGCGGCGGCGCCAAGCGAAGAGGTGTTCGTTTCTCCTGCGCGCAACGAAGAGAGACCGTGGTCTCCTCGTCCGGGCCCTCCGCCACCGTCACCTATCCACGGAGACCCGGAGCCTTTGTACGGATATATCCCGCAAGAGGAAATCCCAAGCATCCCATTCGAAAATTCGGCCGCTGATATTAACTTTTCGAGCCAGTTCACGGAGCCGGGATCGGAACAATTCCGCCCCACTACTCCATCGTACACTCCAAATTCGTTCCTCATCTCCGAACCACGTTTTCCCGGAGGTGAGCCAAGAGCCTGCTCCTCTCCTCTCTCACCACCTCCTTTTCCATTCGAACCTGAGGAAGCCGACTCTCTGGGCGAAGATGAATCCATCTCTCTCCCAGGAGTAGACTTTCCCGATCAACCTCCATCTCCCGTCCCGAGTATTGAGATCCTCGAGGAGCATCCGGAACCGAGAAAGGTTATAGACTCTCTCCTGGAGCTCCTACGTAGGGCCTGTACTTCGTGGACAAATCCTGTTCCGGAAAGGGCCTTCTCCATCGGCCCTGACCACTTCGAGCCAGAAAAGATCAGGAGGCAGGCTGCTCGGTCTGCTCCTGATTCTCATTTCTTTATTTATTATCCCGGGGTGGAATTTCCTTTTTTGGCCCCTATGCGACTTATCGATCTGGTATTTCCGAGATCCACAGCAAGGGTGGTGGAAATAGAAGAAGTTACTTTGAACTGAGAAACTCATACAAATACACACGCACCCACACACACACACATTTTGTAAATACTCTCGTCTTCCGCTATGTTAAATTTATACTTATTTATCTGACTTCAACCTTTCTTATACTATTTGATTTTTACTGCCAAGACATTAACTTTATTTTTATATTTTAAACGAACCAACTAAATTTTCAAAATTGTTAATTCTGCCGTTTATCAATTAATTTTTATTTGTAATTTAAACCATTATGTTTAGTATTAAAATTGTTAATTTTTGCGTTTTTGAAATTATGAATTAATTATTTTATAACTACCTTAAAATATCCTCCAAAAGCGAACAATCACGCCTGGTTCTATCCCCGAGAATAAGGATTCATTTCCTTTCTCTAAAAAGGAACCACTTACGCGCTCAATCTAAACTCAAAATTTTAAAATAATTAATCTGCGCGTAAAATTGCGTGGATTCGAATCTCGAATCCAACGTAAATTCGGTGGTACGTCATTTTCCTACTTTACCCACAAATTCTATTCCCGAAGATTCCTTTCAATTAATCATTTAAATAAAAATAATCTTTTTGACGTAACAATAGAGAAAAAACGATAGAGAAAGAGAGAGATTGTCATCGTCGTCATGAAACCATCAAAGTATTAACCGTTTTGTTGGTGCGAGAACGCGAGTCGCATGAAGGAAGATAAAGCTACGCAAACGGATCCTAGACCGACAGATCACTTATTGAACAAAGGAATGACGAATCGAGTGACACCCTCGGGAAACACAATGGTTGATGCATTCACGCAAACGGATAAGGAGTCGCGAACCGAACGACTTCAGGAACGCGTGACGGATTTTGTCTCGAAGCATTTAAAAAAGTAATGCGATTTGGAAAAGAGGGGGAAATTAACAAAACCAATGAATTTGCTCGCACGTATTCAGTATTGTAACTTCCTTCGATTGAGTCGCATCGTCAAACGTCATCATCATGTCCACACCAACGTTCGTCGATCTGCAAGGTTATCCCATTGGACGACGTTTCGTCGTGAAGGAAGCGGCGGTGCTGCGAGGTGGTGCCGTTCTCGCGCATTACGTCTTTACGACTCCTATGTCGTGGGGTGCAGTATCGCGAGATGACAGACGTCTCATTACCTGGCTGGTACGAAATCATCACGGTATAGCGTGGGAAGATGGGGACGTTCCATACAGTCGGGCTAAACGCCTGATCATCAGAGCCCTACAGAATGAGGAGGACTGCTACGATCACGCCATCGTATACGTTAAAGGACTCGAAAAACGCGATTGGCTGCAAGATATGCTCGAAGAGGATTACTACGGCGACGACTATGATGATATCAAATTCTACACAGACAATCTGATCGTCAGGAACATCGAAGAGGATTTTGAAAACATTGAATCGCTCAACGATTTGGACGATTCGAATACTTTCCGCTGTAGAAGACATTGCAAAAATTGCACCGTACAAAATGTATTTAAATTGTACAATTGGTGGCGTAACCATCAAAATGATGACGTATAATTTTGAATAAAACTTTTTTTGTATCACATACCTATACATGTACGTCTTTCGATTATTTTACCCTCTCCCCAATCACCCCCTCTCTTAATTACCTTCTTCAAAAATTTTTCTAACTGCGTTTTATATTCCCTCACTCTATGCAAATTTTAATTAATGAAAGAGGGGATTTTTCGCAACCGTCCTCGACTCGAGGTACTCTCAGATCGTGCGATCAGTACATTCTTCGCTTTGGCCGCAGCAACGACTACACACACCGCACAACGACTTCCTCTACGACTACGACTGCGAATACGACGATGTATTACAACGAGAGAAACTGTTACGAAGTGCGTCGAAATGATTGCGGTGCTGAAGCCTCATCTAGCGAGAAAAAATTTAACGAGTAAGTTTTTCATTCTTATAAAATTAATTACTTCCAATTAATATATTAATATTCATAATTGCGTTTATTTAATTTCCAGCATCTCG
Source organism: Cardiocondyla obscurior (assembly GCF_019399895.1). Taxonomy (NCBI): domain Eukaryota; kingdom Metazoa; phylum Arthropoda; class Insecta; order Hymenoptera; family Formicidae; genus Cardiocondyla; species Cardiocondyla obscurior. The sequence goes on along the minus strand of NC_091871.1, from coordinate 557,922 downwards.
CCAAAACGATACGTGACGCGCTTACTCTGTCGGCGATACCCGATGACCCAAACGGGATACAAATATCTAGAGATCGGCGTGAACGTTGGTACGCGTTGTTTTGCGGAGATCATCATAGGTGATAATCGAGGAGATGAATTAACCATGTCGCTCGACACCTGGAAGAAACTGTGCGAGCATCGATGGACAATTCTGAATATGCTTCACGATCGACCGAAGCAACCGTAAGACGTTGCGAACATAGGTTCGCTCACAGTACGAATTTGCTGGATGAACAAAATGAAAGTTGTACGACTCGAATCGGTCGACACACGTATGACCATGACCGAAGCTACGTTCACGCGAATGCTGGATTTCGATGACTGCGTCTCTTTGACGTTCAACGTACTTAACAAAGTCCTACCGAAGATCGACAACAAATACGAGCGATTTTGCAAAATCGCTTCCGCATCGAGAAATCGCACCGACGCGGTGAGCGCTATACGCAGCAGCGATTCCTTCGACGAACAACAAATTGTAGATTGCGAACTACTTGCGCTTGTAATAAATGTATAAAAAATATGTAATATATTGTAACGCTTATTTATATAATAAATATATACTTTTGTAATCGACACGTATCATTTTTTTAATCGCTTCTATTCCATCCTTTATTTTATTATAATTGTGAGGCGTGAGTCCCGCCTCGTTTGTATGCAACATACGTATCTGGGTGAGAGAGAAATAAGGTAAGAAGGAGAAGCGATTAGCCGGGGGTGTACGTGCAGCGTCACCCGCATTCAAATCGTATGAGCGTGTAAAAGAATTGTTGATAAACATTAGGCGGCGCGAACGGGTGCGAGCGAGTCGTAGTCGATGGTGATGAACGCGTGAACGAGAGCGAGCGAGAGGGAACTATAGACGGCGCGAACGGGTGCGAGCGAGAGGGAACGATGGGCGCGCGATACTTTGGGATCCGCCGCCGCCCCTCCGCTCGCCGCCGACGCCATGACTAAGACTCGCGTGATCACCTTCAACACCCCCCCTACCTCCTGTGAAAAATAAGACACCCCCCCCATCCCCATTTGAAAAAAATTTCAACCCTTTGAAATTTGCGATGCCGCAGGAAAATACCGCGGCGAGATAACGCACTTATTTATTTTAAAAAATATCAAATTACGTAATTAAAATATCAAATTTCATAACTTTTATGTTATTGTTATATTTATAAACAATCTGTTCCAAGAATCGCAGACAAAGGGGCGATTTCTGGAAGAACACCCCTCTCCGCGTGACGTCATTACCCCTCGCCCTAGATCACACGGACACACTAACACGAATTGGTCCAGAACCGGCCTATATACATCTACTTATGTAATTTATTCTTCTACGTTATTACAGTTTGCACGCTTTCTCTGCGTGTTGATTACGGTGTGACTACAGAACGAGACTTAATACATTTGAACTTGAAGACGTACGGAAACAGACTAAATTATGAGAACAGAAATAATAATAATATAGAGTGGAGACGTCCCTGCTCTATACCTTTTGTAACGCATGCCTAATACATACTTTTACAGAGTACGATAACACATTACTTAACACTTCCTTCGTTCAAGTACTCTGACATAGATTTCAAGTTTAACATATCTCGCAAATGACGGAAACGCTCTGATGGTAACGCTTTGGTCAGAATGTCCGCCAATTGCCATTCTGTTGACACATATTCTACAGATATTTCCTGATTAACAGCTTTCTTACATGTATAATGATACCTTAATTCTATATGTTTGGTTCTTTTGTGGAACTCTGGATTCTTTGCTAAACGTATCGCACTTTGATTGTCTATTTTCAGTACCGTTGCATTTTTACAAGTAAAACCAAAATCTTCGAGTAGTTTTTGCAACCAGATAGCTTCTCTAGCTGCTGCAGTAGCCGCAACATACTCCTCTTACGTAGTGCTCAGCGTAGCGATGCGTTAACGTTGGCTTAACCAAGTGATCAGGTTGTCAGCTACGTGGAATACATATCCTGCTGTGGATCGGCGCGTATCCACATCTCCAGCGAAATCAACACCGCAATAACCTATCAACTCGCTTTTACAAGCTCCAGATTTATAATAAATGCCTAAATATTTCGTACTGATTAAGTATGCTATTAATCTTTTAACTGCTTTCTAGTGAGCTAATGTATGATTATTCATGTATTTTGACATCGATCCAACCGCGAACGCTATATCTGGGCGTGATACTGTTGCTAAAAATGTGGCGAGGGCGTAGGCCCCACCACTAGACGGCAGACACCGTCCCTGAGGGGGACCCGGGCAGACACCGACCCGGACAATACCGAGCGCGCCAAGCAAGGTTCGGCGGGCGACCACCGGCCCGACGATGGCGCACGCCGCCGAGGTAAAAGTGGGAGCTCCCTCACTCTCATCTCGGCGGCTATATAAGCCGAGCTCGCGGCAGAGCCAGTACCTTGTCTGTTCCGAATCCTGGTCACGAACACACATCCTCCAGATCCGATAGGCTTCGGGCGCTCCCGAAGCCCTCTCTAGTACTCTCCGACTCGGGCGCTCCCGAGTCGTCCCCGGGCGCTCCCTGTGAGAGTCTTCCGCTGCTTTGGGCGCTCCCAAGGCAGAGTAACTTCAGGTTCCTGGAGACCTCGGGCGCTCCCGAGGCTCCACCACCGAGGCGACCGGATACCGCCGGCGCCCCCGGCTAGTCCGGGCCACCAGGATCCCCTGGACGGGCGCTCTCGTCCAGGCCGTAGGATCTGTCGTACGGCACGCTGCCGACGACACCGCCGCGGTCGGGCGCTCCCGACCGCTGCCCCTCGGGCCAGCCCGAGCAACCTCGGTCTCACCGACGGGCGCTCCCGTCGGTCCAGACCACGACTAGCCGCCCAACCTATCGTCGTTCTAGCGAACTTTGGCTCCGGCGAGCCTCAATCCGGCGAACTACGCGACACTGTAAATCGCTACCGTTACAAAAACATAAGTGATCCCACTGCTTCGCGATATGGTACATTTGTTATAATATTTTTGTTCACGTGTACACGCGTGCGGAATATTGCCAGATCGATCAGAAATGACCGGTCACCCAAGTATGTATACAGTAGCACAGGAAATAAAGAAAAAACTGTCCATTAACACAACACGAATACAAAGTTTATTCTTCACTCACGCAATACAAAAGCAAGAGAGTTGTTAATGTCACGTACGGTTCACGTGCTAGGTCTCGGCACCGAGCGAGATACAATAACGTTTTGATCGGATATCTTCTAAATCCTCTGGATCGGGCTTGACCAAAAACAGCGCGGCGGAAATCTTGAAGAGCGTGGAATTGTACGCCCACACCGTACGGACGATTTTGCGCGCGGACGCGTGAAGCCCCAGGATTCGCGTTCGCGACCACGCTCGCGTACCGTGGCGAGACCACGAAATACAAGGATGCACAAAGAATGTAATGATTTGCAATATTTCAAATATTGTGAATAGAGAACAGAATGTGTTCGCGGCGAGCTGCACTGTAGACCAGCAGGCTGGAGCACTTACAGCTCCGCGGTAGCGGAGTAATAATTAGAGAGAAAAATGAATGTGTGTAACGAGTCGTGTCGTTAGCGCTACTGCCCGGATCAGCAGGCTGACGAGATACCTGCGAAACCGAGTAATTCATCGTCCAAGTTCGCACGGAATCGGGAACACATACAAAGTTCACGTGCCCCCGATACAAAACAAAATTATACATACGTACAGCGGCGTATTCGCGAACAATTTTTTGTAGACTTTGCGGTATACAACACAGAATTAGGATCTGCGGGTACGCTCATCGGTTTCGCGTCGTTCATTTTATATCTATTTATTATTTTTTTTACATAATCGCTTTGATGTATTGGCATAGTCCCCTTATCTCGATTTCGTATTATTACAGAAATGTGAAGTGAGTGATGTGTTAAAAATCAGAATTTGTTAAATATATATTATGTCAGACGACACTGTCTTTATTTCGTATCTTGATGTATCGAAGAGAATAACTAACTGACTCTTTTTGTCCGCACGGTCTATTTATACATCCCGCGGTATTTCTAGAATAATTTGGCGTTTTCTACGAAGTTCCATGACCCTTCGCTTTATTTACCTGTAGGAGCTAAGTCATGTTTGTTTCGACGGTGCCTATTTTCTCGCGTTGTTTTTATTATCGGTTAATACATTTCGGAATATAACGCGGTGCGTCTTTCACATAAATTTACCGGTCATTTTATAATTTTAATCCTACATTATCTGTAAACCAATGAATTTTGACGCATTTTTTACAGTTATTTCAAATGATTTTTTTAGATACTTTAACATTTTCTTTAACGCATACATTGACTTTGAGGCAACAAGTCCGTCGTCGACAAACAATGCAAGAAACACATTCACTCCATCAACCATTCCTTTGATATTGTTTTGATCTGTTTCAGACTGAACTAGATTAAAATTTGTTAAGAATGTTTTGAATTTATTGTTCCAGCACCTGGGTGCTTGTTTTAGTCCGTACATTGATTTATTTAACCGGCACACTACATTTTCACCTTTATTAGACTTTTGACTCTTGATGACGAGGCCTTCGGGTATCTTCATGAAAATCTTTTCCTCCAGCTCGCCGTAGAGAAATGCCGTTCATACATCAAATTGAATCAACTCTAGATCTTCTTGTGCAACTCGAGCCAAAAACATCCGGACTGTATCGTGTTTCACGACAGGGGCGAACGTTTCATTATAATCAATACCTTGTTGCTGCAGAAATCCTCGGGCGCGCAAGCGGGCTTTGTATTTTTGTTTCTTCTCCGTGGATCCAGGTACCACTTTGAACACCCACTTAGAGTCAATGAGTTTCATTTCTTCCGTTTTCTTTATCAGGTTCCAGGTCTTATTTTTGTTGTGTGTTCCTCTAGTTTTTTTTCTATTGCTTCAGTCCATTTTTCTTTATCGGGTCCGTTTACTGCTTTATGAAATGTTTCTGGAGTTTCATACTCCACATAGTCCACTTCATATCGTTTTGACAACTTCAATAACGCCCGATTTCGTAGTTGCGGGTGTCTCTATTATATTTCTGTGCTCGTTCTGTCTTTCTTCCCTTATTTGTAAAATTGACTCGGTGTCCTCAAAGAATTCTTCTTCTTCTTCATCTTCGCTAATTGTGATAGAGTCATCAGCCTCTACTTCAGCCCCTTCTTCAGCCTCTTGTTCTGTTTTGTTTTTGGTTAATACAAGTGTCCTATCTTCTTGTTTCTCTTCCTCTTTCATGTCCTCCGAACTCAACATCTAATTGAATGTTACGTTTCTTGATACGGACATCTTTTTTGTTACTGGATCATAGAGGCGATAATTGGCTAACTCCCCATGGTACCCAACCAATATCATTTTCTTTGCTTTGTCGTCTAACTTCTTTATGAAAAGTTTTGGCACATAAGCATATGCCGTGGATCCAAAGATTTTTACGTATTTCAGGTTTGGTTTCTTGTTCATCCAGATCTCAAAGGGTGTTTTCATGTTCTTCTGGCTGAAGTGAGTAGTTCGATTTAACAACTACACTGCTGTACTCACCGCTTCGGCCTATAGGTTCTTAGGCAAATTCTTTGCTCGTAGCATGATGCGTGCACATTCCATGATAGTCCGGTTTGCCCATTCGGCCTTTCCGTTTTGTTCGAGCGTGTGTGGCGCGGTCATTTTTATAATTATTCCTCGTTCTTCAAGATACTTTTTAAATCTTGAATTAACATATTCTCGCCCATTGTCCGAGCGCACTGTTTTCACTCGTTGCCCAAACTTGTTTGCCACAATACTTTCAAACAATTTAAATTTGTCAAATAGTTTGTCCTTATGTTTTAGAAAGTAAACGTAACAGAAATTAGAAGCTTCGTCCATAAACGTGGCAAAATAACTCGCGCCGCCCAGCGAGTCAACTTGTATTTTCCCGCACACGTCCGTATGTACTATTTCACCCGGTTTTGCGCTTTGTTTCTTGGTTCGTTCATCAAATGGTGAGCTTTTCCATACTGGCACGGCTCGCAAAAGAATTTTTCTTTCTCTTTTATTGTTATTCCGTCCACAAGTCCATTTTTTACCATCTCACATAGCGCACGACTGTTTATATGTCCGAGTCGTTCGTGCCATGTTTTTATGTCCGTTACCGACAGGTTTGCTTCTTCCGTAGCTCGCGGCTAGATCACCCGAAAGAACATGCGATAAATCGCATTGTTCTGTTTCATTCCTACCGCACAAACTTGATTTTTTAAGGAAATTACTACTTGTTTTTTGTCGAACTGTACTTTGTATCCCTTGTATTATAGGCGCCCACAAAAAAGAGATTCTTTCGAATTTTCGGAACATACAGAACGTTTTCAATCCGTCCTCTTGTTCACTTACGTATTGTTCCTGTTCCTTCTACCGCGCACTCACCGTAGTTGCCGAGAATCACCGTTCCACCTTTACATAGCTGTAGTTCGTTAAACCATTCCTTTTTGTAAGATATATGTCTTGAGGTTCTACTGTCAGTTAGCCACGCGTTTTGTTTACCGACCGCTAGCATTCTTCGTATGTTTTCATCGTCAGTGAGTTGATCACTTCTTTTGCGCATGACTACAAACGCGCAATCTTGTGATCCATTTCCATTTTGTTTTTCCTTATTATATTTCTTCTTTCTTAAAATACACTCGTGCGCATAGTGTCCTCTTTTGTTGCATTTATAAAATTTTATATCTTTTTTCACATTTCTGTTTTTCCAGGATTTGGTTGAACGAAACTTACTTTTAGCTCCGTTATACTTTTCCGCTGCCAGTGCTTCTGATTCGTCATTTCCTCCATTTAGTCTTGCTTCTTCTCGGATAAGTCTTTCAGTGAAATTCTCTACCGTTTGTCTCTCTTTCTCAACATTGTCCCATATTATCTGAAAGGCACTGTATTTTGACGCAAGACTAGCTAGTATTTTTGCCATAACTATGTATTGGAGACCGATTCTCTAACGTCCTTGAGTTGCTGTGCCATGTTCTTTACACGTGCTACATGCTGTACAATTGTCTCTCTCGCCGGCATCTTGTACTCATGGAATTTTTGCATCAGAATAACTTATTGATTGAGGACTTTTGCTCGTGTAATAAGCACAGGGTTTCCCATATTTCTTTCGCCGTTTTGCATGTTATTAGCGACTCAAGCTGCGATTTCTCTACTGTTGTAGAAATTAATACCATGGCTTTGACATTGTATTTCCGCAACGTGGTGGTCGCTGACGATGTTAGTTTATTAGGCATTACTCGTGTCCCATCGATTATATCGTTCACTCCCAACGCGATAAACACCGCATTTAGCTGGAATTTCCAACTCAGGAAATTAGTCCCATCTAACTTCTGCACGTTTCGAACTATAACTTTGTCCGTCATTTTCTATCGCAGTTACTCTCTTTCGGTTCTGTTACGTATTTTCACGCACTCTATTTTTTTTTCTTTTATACATTGGACGCGCCACGCACTATCCGTCTGTTCTTCCTTTTTTTCTTATTTGTCACGGGCTGGGCCCATAACCTGTTAGATCTTTTGCAGTAAAATTAATATATAGTTTATTTTCCTACGTTATTACAGTTTGCACGCTTCCTCTGCGTGTTGATTACGGTGTGACTACAGAACGAGACTTAATACATTTGAACTTGAAGACGTACGGAAACAGACTAAATTATAAGAACAGAAATAATAATAATGCAGAGTTGAGATGTCCCCACTCTATACCTTTTGTAACGCATGCCTAATACAAACTTTTACAGAGTACGATTACACATTACTTAACATATCTATTTTTTATTAAACGTTTTGTTTGAGTGAAAGTGTGTCGCTTACTGAAGCTCATCTTTTTTGCATTACTTGCGCGCTCCTGCTTATTAGAACATTTATTTGCTAAACCTCTCGCAGTATTTCGAACAGATGTTATGGTTATTAATGGAGTATGTTAAAGGAGCGGAAGAGCTTCAAGTAGAAATGAAAGATTAACTGTTTAATGCTTAATGTATTTAATTTAAGTACATCACAATATCACGCAAGACACATCTGATCACCTTGAGGGCTACAGAGAGACTGATTATAGTGCGATCAAGAAAGAATGAACAGAAACTTCTATAAACAAAAATGTCCTCTGGGCCCTTGTGTTGATACTGACTGACAAATTCTAGAAGCAACTAGACGCGCGCTAAACCGTTATAATAATTGAACATAATATTACACACAATGCCGTTAATAAATTATTACAAGTTTTGAAACAACATGGTTACTCTGAATTACCTTACGATGTTCGGGTTTTAATGGAAACGCCGCGAAATGCAGTGTTACGTCTCCGACTCCGCGTCTCTTTTTTTTGACACATATTAGAAAATTTAGTTAAGAGGAAGGTAGACCGTAGTTCATTGTAATAAAAAAAAAACGTTGATAAACATAAAAAAACATGCAACAAATTGTAAACAGGCGCCAACGAAAACTAGACAAAAGGAATTTGTCTGGACATGACAAAAAAATGAAAACCTAAAGGTTCATAAATATTTCAAACTCTGATTAGACTGTCCATTGTAAGAAAAAAAAACTTTTTCTTAAAATGTAATTGCACATAGATCCTGAGCCTTAGAAAAACCAAGGGTGCGAAAGGCACGTAATTACCGGAGTATGTGGTGCAGATAAAAGCAATAAAATCAGGTAACACAATGAGTCATACCGATAGTAAAAGTTTTCCCACCATCTCTCTAAAAATGTTAATAATATTCTGGAAGGTTTGGAAGGAATAACTCTCTGAGGCGGAGCTTCTTATAAACATTTTATTTCCAAAAGCCATTGGATTTCGGGAACTCCTCACCAAAATCTAGAAACTAAGGGCGAAAAACTTAGAAGTTTAAGAAACAGAGAAGGGATGAGGCACAAGTGCAGAATAATTGTAAAATAGGAAAAGTGGAGGAACAAGCTCAGCAAATGAAAGTTTTGAATTTCGGTAAAGTGAAAATTCGGCAATAGTCCTCCCTTTTTCTGAGGTTATAAAATCTTGTGTTTCGGCGTAGTACGCTCTCTTTCCTACCAGATTTCCAGCGCACACGTTTTGTAAAATTATCGCGAGTGCCTGTTTGTGCAAGATTGCTGAAAACGCAGACAAGAAGCATCTAGAAGATCTCCGAAAAAGTAAATCTCTACGATCAATTATGTTATCCCGCGAAAATCGATTTCATTAAATGTTTTACTTAATTTAAAGTGTTCTTTTTATTAATTTCAACTAAAGAGGAAAGAGAATGTCTGAGTCGGAGTTCCTGAGATTTGATTATGTCCTTTGGACTTTGTGGTAAATCTAATAAGTGAGGAAAACTGCTTCCGAATATCGGCTGAGATACGCCGTCGAATAACCAGCGACTTACTGTGGCTCACGCCGCGAAATGTTGCTGGAAGTTTGGCGACTATCCACGGTTAAGAAAACGGCAAGCGACCCTCGCCGCGGATGAACCGCGGAGATTCATTAATGGGCGAGTCGAAGGCTTTGGAAATCGTCAGTGACGGATTTCCTTCGACCCTCTTTTTGTTAAATTCTCAAAATCTTGTTCAATAAAAATTAAAATTAAATTATAAATTATAGTGGAATCAACTAACAAAAAAACGTTAAAAAAGAACCGGGCGCGGCGAAACAAGCAGATCAAGAATTTAAAAGAACTAGTACGTCGGTTCTGCCTACAATATTTTTTCGCGGCGGCGCCAAGTGAGGAAGTATTTGTGACTTCTCCGCGTCACAAGGAGAGACCGTGGTCCCCACGTCCGGGCGCTCCGCCACCGTCGCCCATTCATGGAAATCCGGAACCGTTATACGGCTATTTCCCTCCAGAGGAATCCTTCAACGACGACGTAGATAACATCCGTCAAAATTCCGACAACATCTTGGATATCTCAAGTCAGTTCACGGAGCCGGGATCGGAACAATTCCGCCCCACGACTCCGTCTTACTCCCCAGATTCGTCCCTCATCTCTAAATCACGGTTTCCCGGAGGTGAGTTTTGCGCTTGTTCCTCTCCTCTCACAACGCCTCCTTTTTCTTTTGAACCCGAGGAAGCCGACTCTCTGGGCGAAGATAAATCCATCTCTCTCCCAGAAGTAGACTTTCCCGATCAACTTCCATCTACCGTCACGAGTATCGAGGTTCTCGAGAAGCATCCGGAACCAAGAGAGGTTAGAGACCCTCTCCTGGATCTCCTTCGCAGGGTCTGTACTCCGTGGACAGATCCTGTTCCGGAAAGGGCCTACTCCATCAGCCCCGACCATATTGAACCCGAGGAGATCAGGAGACAGGCGGCTCGTTTTGATTCTGATTCTCATTTCTTTATATATTACCCCGGGGTGGAATTTCCTTTCCTGGCTTTGTTGCGGTTGATCGACCTCGTTTTCCCACGGACGACGGCGAGGGTGTGTGAAATCGAAGAGATTACGTTGGACTAATTCACCGTCACATTCTTAAAAGACATTTATACACACATACACACTCAACATTGTAAATATACACGAATTATATAATGTTAAAATTACATCTCTTAATTAGATTTATTCCTTTTTCATATTTTATTATTATCTCTGGCAAAACCTTAAATTTATTTTTATTTTTCAGATGTGTCATGTTACGTCTCCGACTCCGCGTCTCTTTTTTTCGACATATATTAAAATTTTAGTTAAGGGAAAGGTAGACCGTAGTCCATTTAAAAAAAAAAAAAGAACTTCAGAGCCTTTCAGAAGATAATTCATAGGACGTCAACATATTCCGGGACAATTTGTTGCGTGAAAGCATAAAAAACATGCAACAAATTGTAAACGGGCGCCAACGAAAGTCAGACAAAGAATTTGTCTAGACATAATACAAAAAATCAAAACCTAAGAGGCTCATAAATATATCAACTTTGATAACCTGTCCGTCACAGAAAAAGAAAAAATAACTTTTTCTTAAAATTGTAATTGCGTATGGATCCTGAGCTTTAGAAAAACCAAGGGCGCGAGAGGCCTGTAATTACCGGAGTATGTGGTGCAGACAAAGACAATAAAGTCAAGTAACCATATGTCATATGGAAGGTAAAAGTTTCCCCACCATCCCTCGATGGAAATAATAGTAAAATTCTGGAAGGCTCGGAAGGGATAACTCGTTGAAGCGGGGGTGCTTCGTAGGCATATTATTTTCTTAAAACCAATGGATTTCGGGAACTCCTCACCAAAATTTAGAAACTAAGGGCGAAAACTTAGAAGTTTAAGAAATAGAGAAGGGATGAGGTGCGAATGCCCAATAATTTTGAGATAGGAAAAGTGGAGGAACAAGCTCTGCAAATAAAAGATTAGAATTTCGGAAAAGTGAAAATTCGGGAAGAGTCCTCCCCTTTTCCGAGCTTATAAAATCTTGTGCTTTGGCGGAGCACGCTCTCTTGCATCTCAGCTACAGCCGATACAGTTTATTTGAAATTGACGTGAGTGTCAGAGTGTGCAAGACGAACCATCTGGTATCGAAGAAGCAGTTAGAAGATCGCCTAAAAAATAAGTTTCAACGTTTCAATATGTATCCCCGCGAAATACGATTCCACTAAATGTATTTTCCAAACTAATTGTTTTCTAAGTATTATCAAAGAGAGAAAGAAATGTCCGAGTCGAGGTTCTGCGGTTTTGATTCTGTGCGGATTGTTCCTGTGATTTGTTAAATGTGCGAGAATGCCTGCTTCCGAATATTGGCCAGGATACGCTGTCGAATAACCAGCAATTTTTAGTGGTTTACGCCGCGAAATACTGTTGGAAGTTTGGCGACTGTCCACGGCTAAAGAATCGGCAAGCGATTCTCGCCAAAGATAGATTACGTGGATTCACTCATGGACGAGTCGAGGCCTTCGGAAATCGTCGGTGACGAATCTCCTTCACTCCATTCTTTGTTAAACCTTACAAAATCTGTTGAATCAAATTAAAAATAAATTATAAATTTTAGTGGAATCTCTTAATAAGAAAACTCTCAAGAAAAGCCGGGCGCGAAGGAATAAGCAGATTAAAAATCTGAGGGAGCTGGTCCGCCGCTTCTTTATCCAGTACTGGCTCGCGGCGGCGCCAAGCGAAGAGGTGTTCGTCTCTCCTGCGCGCAACGAAGAGAGACCGTGGTCTCCTCGTCCGGGCCCTCCGCCACCGTCACCTATCCACGGCGACCCGGAACCGTTACACGGATATGTCCCGGAAGAAGAGATCCTAAACGTCCGGACCGAAAATTTAACCTGCAAAATCAACCTTTCGAATCAGTCCACGGAGCCGGGATCGGAACAATTCCGCCCCACGACTCCATCGTACACTCCGAATTCGTTTCTTATCTCCGAACCACGTTTTCCCGGAGGTGAGCCAAGAGCCTGCTTTTCTCCTCTCTCACCACCTCCTTTTCCATTCGAACCTGAGGAAGCCGACTCTCTGGGCGAAGATGAATCCATTTCTCTCCCAGGAGTAGATTTTCCCGATCAACCTCCATCTCCCGTCCCGAGTATTGAGATCCTCGAGGGACATCCAGAACCGAGAGAGGTTATAGATCCTCTCCTGGAGCTCCTCCGCAGGGCCTGTACTCCGTGGACAGATCCTGTCCCGGAAAGGGCCTTTTCCATCGGCCCTGACCACTTTGAGCCGGAAGAGATCAGGAGTCAGGCAGCTCGGTCTGCTCCTGATTCTCATTTCTTCATATATTATCCCGGGGTGGAATTTCCTTTCCTGGCCCCGATGCGACTTATAGATCTGGTTTTTCCGAGATCCACAGCGAGGGTGGTGGAGATTGAAGAAGTTACATTAGACTAATCATTATAACAGACACACATACACACACTCATGTACATATTGTAAATACTCACTCGACCTCCGTTATGTTAAATTTATATTTGTTCAACCGCCTTCAACCTTTTTCATATTACTTAATTTTTACTGTAAGAACATTGACATTATTTTTATATCTAAAACGAGCTGACTAAAATTTTCTAAATTGTTTTACTGTCATTTTATGGATCATTTTTTTTATTTGTAATTAGGATCATTATATTTAGAATTAAATTGTTAATTTTGCGTTACTTAAATCATGACTTAATTATTTTATTATTACCTTGAATTATCCTGCTTAAGCGAACTATCACGCCTGGTTCTATCCCAGAGAATAAGGATTCATTTTCTTTCTCTAAAAAGAACCACTTACGCGCTCAATTGAAATCCGAGATATTAAAATAAATAATCTGCGCGTAAAATTGTGAAGATTCGAATCTCGAATCTTACGTAAATTCGGTAGTACGTCACTTTCCTACCTTACCGTCAAAGTCCATTCCCGAGGATTCCTTCCAATTAATTAATTAAATAAAATTAACCTTCTTGACGTAACAGTCAATTAATATTAAATTTTGTTATATTTTTGTTATAAAATTCTGAGTTAATCATTTAAATACAACCCTTATATCCTGTTTATGCGAATAACCACGGTCGGTTCTATCTCAGAGATTAAGGATTTACCTCCTTTCTCTAAAAAAGAACCAACTACACGCTCAATCTAAGTCTGAAAAACTGAATTTTATAATTATAGAATTATTATAAGATATATTATAATAGAATTTTATAAATATATAATTATATTTTCCTTACCTTATTTATAATTTTATAAATTCCTTACCTTACCCACGAATATCTATCCTGAGGATTTTCTTCAAATAACCAATTAATAAATCTATAATACTTTTGACGTAACATTATCGAGTTATTATTTTAAATATTTAAGCGAATAAGCTCTTACTTACTTATATTCTACATAGATCTTACTAGATATTTAAAATAATAACTATAACAATTGAGAATTTAAAAATGATACACAACTTTTCGTCTTAGTTTGCTTTTATTCTCCTACATCAGACACCCTGTACAATAAGTGTAAAAAAAAAAAAAGTATTTTTCAGAAACAATTTTTATTTAAAATTGGAGGAAACAACCCAAGAGAAAATATTCAACAAATTTTGAAAAATATGTTTACAAATGAATGTGCCATGAAGTGTTCATGGAAAGGAAAGAGATAATTTCAAAATCTGTAATTTGATGTCAATAAAAATAATGAAAAATAAGTTTAAATATTTAGTTAATTAAAAAAATATATCTATAATATGATTTTTACAGAGTGTCCCATAGTAAAGTATCGTAATTGCAGTAATAGGTAGGGCTTGTCAAGACGAATAGAAAAGTTCTATACCATTTTGGAAAATTTTCAATCGTTATTGAGAAAAAAATTAATTTATCTAGCGCAAAAGCGACAAGGAAGCTACGCGTGAGTGAGTGCGACAGGCGATGGCACCATTTTTAGCTACTCGCCTGTCTCACTGAGGTACGTATAATAACCCCAGAATATTATTTAGAATTATATTGTAACATAACTATTATAAAATACAATAATATAAATGTAATATAGTTATTTTAATAAGTTATATAACAATATAGTAAAATTATATTTCCGTTATATAACATTTCATTGACTTACATAACTGCTACATAACAATTAGGTTAATTTGTAACAGCTTTATAACATTTTAGTTACATGTTATATTTCAGTTATATAACTGCAATATTTAATGAGTGGGAAATTACAACTAACGTGAATGTTACATGTAACACACACGTTATATTATTTGTTATATTACATTTTATTACAGTAATGTTATAGTTACATATCTGTGTTTGCTGGGTACATACTATTTACGAACACGTTCGCCGGAGAACTTTTCTCGTTTGCGAAGGTGTATATTTTTACTCGCGCAGTTCTGCGTCACGAAATACGGCGCCAGTTCAAGGAAAATCGTTAATGGACAGCATATTGTTCGTTGCAAAGGATCAATCAAGCTTGTTCGACCTGAGCGCAATTGTTTGTCGCGTGTATAACGCCGCCGGAATTAGCATGGTCATTGTTGACCATACCATTTTCGCGCCGCGTCCGCAACATTATCGCGCGAAACGTATATGCCCGAGTAAACAGAAAACTGTCTCATACGTTACTCCCGGAGTTCTGTCAACATCGCGCTGCAACGTATCCGTCCACCTCGATATAGCCGCGAAGAGGATAGGCCTGCGTCCGGTAACTAAATTCTGCGAAGCGCCACGCTTGTCCACGTTAAAGAATACACCCTGGTACACGAAGTCCGCATCGCGGGCAAACTCTCTCCTGCAGATTAATGCATCTCCAGACACGAATATTCTGATTACGGGCGAAAATTCCCTAAATCCGATAGAAACTAAGTCCACATCAGCCAAATCTCTCTTTTCTTAACGAATTTTTATAAAATCTCGTTAATTTTTAAAAAACAAAAAAAATAGGAAAATGATAAGTCTCAAATAATAAGAGAACCTTGTCTCTGCTTCAATTTTGCCGAGAGAATTTTATTTCTACAAATTACAATATATTTTTTTTCATGCACGTTTGTTTTAACTGTATCATGTTTTTAAAAAATAAAACTTATGATACCACTCGTAATTGTAGGAGATTATGTAAAAACTTGTACGTTGCTTCGGGTTAAAGATTTAATTAATTGAATCTACAGAGGGGATAAAGTAACACAATAAAACTAAATTTAAAATTAACTTAATTTACTTCGTTCACTTTCCCTTGAATTTATGATACAATTTGTCATTCCGCGGCTGCAGGCGGATTAAGTGTTAATATCGCAACGAACTGACGACTTCTAACGACCGTCGAGAAATTTAAACGACGTCTATTGTCTCCGTTTGTTATTCTCAGAATAAGCAACGTTTTGTTTCCCGACCGCCTACATCACGTCTAACAGCAAACGCATCTAAAAACGGAAACGTTGAGATGGAAAAAAAAGGCTAATTGAAAAATGCGCAGAACATTTCGCAAGCACCGTAAAAATGTATTAAAAACAAGCCATAAAGTTTCATGTAAAATATGTTGATGTTCTGTGATATTATTAAATGTCAAAATTAAGTATTTTAATAAAATAGATTTCCTGTATGTTTCTAAAAAAAAAAAATTATATAAAATTTCTATATTTTAAAAATATTGCAAAATATATCTGTATTTACTATGAATATCGTGAATTTGATTCAGAACGTAAATTATATTTTCTATTTGATATCCACTGCTCCTACTTGTTTGGAATAATAGTAAAATCTAGTTACATGTAATCTGCAACGGTGCATTAATTTAGAGAAAATGTGTGTTGCATAAAATGAAGAGAAGCGGGCTTTGTAATATAATAATCACGAAAACAAAATAAATGGCAGCAATCATACGCGCAATTTTCGACGTTTTTAAATAAATTGTTTTTACCATTTTTTATTATGCTTTTTTTTTTCCTGTCTTTTTTATTATCTTTTTTTTTCCTGTCTTTCTCCACCGCTTTTTTACTTTTTCCCTTTTTCAATTTTGATCCTTTTAAATCACGTTTTTTAAATCACGACAGTTGTGATTTAAATGATTAAATACAAATTATTAAAAAAAACGACGATCAAGTCCATATTAACACCTCAAAGTGTGAAGTAAGTTATATCTCCGATAACACGAAGCGAGCCAACCGACAGAGAACCAATTAGCACGGGTTTAAACGACAACAATTAAAAAGCTAATTCATGCGTAACACACCAATTTTTTATAGAGAGTAGAATAAAGTAACATCTAACCTGTATTTCTACGACCGTTCGGACAAGTTGCACCACAGCACCACGTATGAATTCTCTTTTTCTTTTTCCTGAGATAGTGGCGCTCAACTCCGGGCGGCGTCGATTCGGCCAAGACCACGTGTGGATCGTGAAGATTTGTTATCACTGTAATTAATAATTATTTTTTAATTAAGGGCATTTTTTGATTACGTAATAAAAGTTACAATATTACAAACGGTGAATTTAATTTCTAAAAAAACCAAAGTAAAATCTAATCTGTATCCCTACGACCGTTCGTACACTTACCGTCAAGAATGGCGTTCGTGCCTCGTGGTGCTGCGACCAGCAACGACGGCTAGCGTACGTGATCTTGGCGTGCTGCGCGTCGAATCTCACACAAAGCGCGCGCGCAGGTGCCGTAGATGTTCCACGAAGGGCCGATCGTCGAGAACTAAAAGGAAAAGAACGCGTTCTACTACTACTTTCCCCGTACTCTATGACCGAGAGAGGGGAAAGTTACGTACGCCAGTCGCCGTCGCCGCTCGTCGTAGCCAATGCCATATCTACCTTTCAGTGTACAAGTTGCACCACAGCACCATCAATAAGGCTCTGTGATTTGTTCAAAATTAACTAAAGGTTATCACACACGAAATACATGAGCTGCATAAACATATGCATAAAAAGCTGATTAGTCCATTTTCTTATGTATGTGCCAATACGAACCTTGAATTTTTAAGATGGCGACGGTAGCAACTAGTAACAAACTTTCTCGGAACTAAAAAATTTTTAATTTATTATTTCAAGTTGATCATAAAAGTTTTTTAGTTCAAATATGTACGATAATATAAACGATATTTTCTAAAACAGAAATTCATGAAAAATCGCTGTTTATAAAATAATCGGTAGCGGTGCAGATGGACATAGTTCGAATAGACCCAGTGCGATTGAACACGTAACAATTGCACATAGTGCGATTGGACACAGTTCCAATAGACACAGAGCGATTGGACACCGAAAGTTGGACAATGATATTTTGGAAACAAAAAGATGTCCACAGTTCAAATGCCCACTGTTTAATTGCCCACCGTTCAAATGCCCACCGTTCAATTGCCTACCGTTCAATTACTCACCGTTCAAATGCCCACCGTACAATTGCCCACCGTTCGATTGCCCACCGTTCAATTGCCCACCGTTCGAATGCCCATCGTGCAATTGCCCACCGTTCAAATGCCCATCGTTCAATTATTCACCGTTCGAATGCCCACCGTTCAAAAGTCCACCGTTCGAATGCCCACAGTGCTATTGCCCATTGTGCCCCTAGTTATCGCTTGTTCTATATGTATAATAAGAAACAAATTTAATTTGACGGCTTTAAGTGAATTAATAAAGAATATATTTTTTGCAGTTTAATAATTAAGATATTGTATTCCACTTTCCTATATGTACAATCGTTATGTTATGTGCAGATAATTTTATTTTAGGTTATAATATATATAACAGAGTGAAATGTACAAGGAAAAGAAATAAAATAATGAAACAAAATTTATATTAGCATATTTCTTATGGATGGCGGTTTATGTGAAACACAGTCAGCAGAATAAAAGAAGAAAAACGATAATAATTAAAGAGTTATAGGTGGTTATGCATATTATAATGATAATTAGTCTCAATCTTGTATAGCAGACGCTTTAATTTAAAATTTTACATAAAATTAATGCGTCTTTATTACAGATATAATAAAAAAAAATATGTGACCAAAAAGCTTTCAACAAATGACCAGAGTCGCTGCATGCTGTACGACAACGCTATGACGAAGCGTATTTTAAAATCACCGAAACGAAATAACATTTATATACATTGTACGCATTTATAATCGACAAAGAGAAATAAAAGTAATTTTAACGGTAAAACCATTAACATAGAGTCAAGACACATTAGTGTTCGATCAATATCACGTACGTTCTTCAAGTTCAAATAGTAAGACAGTGTCTAAATCTACGTATCACAGTACAAAATGCGTATACGACGCTATGTGAATTAATCCGTTTTACAACCTATGCACCGCAACTGCATGTACAAATATTCAGTAGATAATAAAACTAAAAATCGTAATTAAGAGTCGCTGCATGCTGTAGGACAACGCTATGATGAAGCGTACTTTAAAATCACTGAAACAAAATAACATTTATATACAATGTACGCATTTATAATCGACGAACAGAAACAAAAGTAATTTTAACGGTAAAACCATTAACATAGAGTCAAGACACATTAGCGTTTGATCAATATCACGTACGTTTTCCAAATTCAAATAGCGAGACAATGTCTAAACGTACAAAGAGTAACACACTCCGAGGTTTAATTTCTTAAATATAAAATTTTTGTATATAAGCCTTGGTCTACAACTTTGCCGAAAAAGGATTTAAGCTCTACGCCGTAATAAATGTGAGTAATTGTATCAAAACTTCAAAAGAATAATCTAATATGATAGGCTAGTTTCTCACGATTTAGAGCGTAAATCCTTTGAAAGTAAGTTTGGAGACCAGTGCTGAAAATGCCGTCATGTCTTAGCTAGGGTCTTCTAATCCTCGTATAAGTTTCGTATGATACGTTGCATATGGGACAACGATTATCTTTTAAATTTTCGATACATGAAAGGCAACTGACCACAAGACACGAAAGCATGTGTGCTTTTGTCAGTGAGGCATACTGTGCATGTGTCTGAAAAATTGTTTTTTGATGTACTTTAAATTTTCTTTGCATTTCAGTCTACAGGATGAAAAGGAAAATCTTCTGTCTCGCGAGTATCAATCAAATAACAGTAGTCATCTTTCAGGATTAAATGTATTTCTTTGTTATGTATCACGTCTTCCGTGATTTCGTCTATTTGTTCCTCATGTGTTTCGTCTTCCAAGATTTTGTATATTCTTTTTTATATGTATTCGTCATTTGTAACAAAAATAAATATATTTTATTACAGTATACGCACATATAAATGCTGAGAGCCAAAATCAAATTTAGTTTACTGCTCTTTAAGCTGTTTTAATATAATACTTAGTATTTTTTTACAACTGCATCGACTTGCGATAATTGTGGTCGAATATATGTGATAAACTTTTATTTAGATTTAACAAACTTTCAGATTCTGTACCAAAATTTTCTGTAAATTTAAAATAAAAATACGTTTGATTAAGAAATATAGGTATAATAGTAATTTAAGTATAATTTTGTCATACGTTTTTTATGTGTAATTTTCAAAAATACCTTATTAAGATTTCTCTACCCTCTAAACAATATTCTGTTGCAAAAAACGTTTTTGTAACATTGTGATATATACGTGCGACATTTTACTTTTGGTTGCATTAACTTTTTGGTAACGTTTCAGAAACCAGAAATGTCCCTAATCAATTAGCTTACATATGCGACGTTGCACGTGTAAACATGTTTCGAACGTTTAAAAAACCTTAATAAGTGCGACGTCGCATTTACAACGTTTTTGCGATGTTTATAAAACTTGCACAAAATATTAGGGAAACGTTACAAATTTTTATTCCAAAAATAACGTTTATACAACGTTTTTTATCCAACATTCCAGGAACTTATTTTTCGCTTCAGTTAATTTGCTGTTGTAACGAATATATAAAGCCCAGTCTACAATGTACCCACTTAATATGAGATATCAATGTAATGTTTCAAATTGTTTTATATAAGTTTCCAATGACACATTCTGTTTGCATGTTTATAACATGATTTATAAACATTACTATTGAAACATTTCAAAATTGTTTATATAATAAATGTTTCTATAGCAATGTCACAGTTTATACATCTTATAAACATTTCAAGGTTGTGTTCTATAATTTGTTAATTTTGATACATTTATTTTACTATTATTTTATAAGTATTTGCGAAACATAATTTTGAAACATTTAAAAGATATATACATATAATTTATGATATTATATGTTCTAAAAGTTTTCAATATAATTAAGTTATTATTATACATATATGAAGTGTTTTATTTATAACACTTATTATAAGCCTTAATATTATGTAAATTTTATTTAAAAAACGTACATGTAAATTTATTGGTTTTTGCAAAATTTATAAATAATATATAAATTTTGAAATACGTGCCTATTATCATTTTGTGATGTACCAGTGCACCACGTGCTTGCACTAATTGTACGTTGTACGAACGAAACAGTCCAATCCGAGCAAGTTCGAGGACGTTCGAGGATTACAAAGCGTCCACGTGCATCGAATATATCTTGTGTCCTTCTCAAATCACCAATTTTCAGTTGTTTGTTAATGAAGTTACGGACGTGTCATGAAAGTAATGGTACAGTAAGACTGAGTTCAACTTTTTTTTTTTTTCTATATTTTTTTGTATATATACGTTTTATTTGTGATTGTAAAACAATGAATTCACGTGAAAATAATCAGTCGTCAAGTAAGGTATGTACTACTTTTATATACTAAAACTTTTTATATTTTATATATATATCTTTTAACTCATATACTATTATATGTATATTAAAATTATGAAAATTGTATGAGTGATCCTAACCCTAAAAATCGGTTACACTCTATATAGTAACACAGTTTGTTTTGTAAATATTTTATTATTTATAAACGTTTCACGTTGAACATTTTTAATGGTTAATACCATTAAAAACATATCTAATAATATGTTTCATAATCGTTTTTTAAACGTATTTTTTTTATTATCACATAAAATAATGTTTACTTTATAAAACGTTTATTAAACCTACTATACTTTCTTTTACATCATTTTAAGATAGAATATGATAAAACCCATATACAAAATTATTATTTTTATTAGGCAATACTGATAATTTATATTTGGTTTATATTTTAGATACCAGAAAAAAAAAGACATATCAAAGGTTACAAAAAGACATTTTCGTAGGATTGTTAATAATGAATATTTTTTTAAGACCAAAGGACATTACCTATTACATATTGATAAAATACAGCACTCTTCTTCTAATAATCCAAATTTTAATGGCATAAATATTAATAAAAATGTTTTAAACAAAAATAATACTTAAACAAAAATTATTTGTGATGCACCTGCCACAGCATTTGCTTTGTCTATAAAATCTCATACAGGATATTTCAGTTGCAATAAATGTATTCAAAAAGGTAAATTTCTAAGAGGCAAAATGACATTTCCTGAAATCGATGTTACATTAAGAACTAATGAAAGTTTTGCATTACATTTGCAAGAAGAACATCATAAAGGTTCTACTCCTTTAAAAAAGATAGGAATTGGTTTGGTTACTAACGTCCCACTCGACTACATGCACTTGGTATGCCTTGGTGTTATGAAAACTCTAATATTGTTTTAGACGGGGAAAAAAAAAAAATAATCGATTAAAATTAAAAACTTACAACATACAATTATTATCAAAAAATTTGAAAATTTTTTGAAAATTTATTTTTGAGGAGTTTTGTCGCCTACCAAGAGCAATAGAAGATGTGAAACATTGGAAAGCCACAGAATTTAGACAATTCCTTTTATTATACTGGTCCTGTTGTATTGAATGCAATATTGCCAAAAATTCAATTTAATCATTTTTTATGTTTACATATCGCTATAAGAATTTTATGTTTATCAGAATGTATCAGGTTAAATGTATATACAAAATCCTTAATTCAATATTTTATTGAAAAGTACAAAAAGTTATACAGGGATGAATATATTACATATAACGTGCACAATTTTTTGCATCTTTGTGATGACTTATTAATATTTGGAAAAATTGATAATTTTAGTGCTTTCAAATTTGAAAGTTATATGAGTAAGATAAAAAGAAAAATTGAAAAATTCACTATATCCGTTACAACACAAAAAAATTTAATTTGTCTAGCGCAAGAGCGACAAGGAAGCTGCGGGCGAGTGAGCGCGACAGGCGAATGGCTAGGAATGGCGTCGTCGCCTGTCGCGCTTACTCACACGCAGTAACCTTGTCGCTCTTACGCCTATACAATTTATACATTTTAATTTTTTTCTCAATAACGGTTGAGAATTTTGCAAAATGGTACGGGACTTTTCTACTTGTCTCAATCAATTCTATCTATCCTTCCAGTATCCTTCGTTATGTCTGGGACACCCTGTATATGTATTGTAAGTAGATAAAGATAAGCACATATTTACCAAAAAAATAAATCTGCTAAGAAATTAGAACAACCGGTTCTTAATAGGAGGTGAGTTTAACAGAATATTTTACTATATTTGTACTAAATATAAACAATATATTGTATTTAATTATATTAATACTTTAATATTTTCTTATAATTATAATTTTATAGAATCGCAGTTCTTTATTTAGTTTACCTTATTTCTTATGTTTTATTTGTTAAGTATATAATTTCTAATCTATAAAAAATATTCTTAATATTATAAAGCCGCTTTATTTTTCTATGGGATGTCATCAATAGTCTGAGATTTTCTGTAAACAAATTACGTGTTAATAAAATATAAAATAATAATTGTTATTATATATTAATTATATATAATGTACATACCGTCTCTCGCGACGAGCCTAGGCTTGTACTAGCCATTTTGCTACCACTTTAGCAATTTCTGCTTCGGTTACGTCTTTATGATGAACGCGAACAGTTTCTGTTACAAAAAAGTAAGATATATATTAATACTAAAATGACATGCTAATTTGTAATCGAGAAGTAAAAACTTAAAATTTTGTAATATAACACTTACTAAGTATGATTCTATACAATTCCAAATTTTAGAACGCCTTTTTCTTCTTTGCTCCAGCCAAGCTATACATTTCCGCTAAGGAATTCGATATAAATTTTTTAAATAAATTTACTATGCAAGAATGCATATCAACTCCTCTCAAACCTTTGAATGTAGATACCTATAATATAAAATAAACAATATTATATATTTCTAAATATAATATTAAAAAATGTTTAAATAAAATAAAAAAATAACATGCCATGCTTTCAAAAAAATCTTTGTTTTTTAATTTAGATTCTAGAACATTCAATGCTATTTCATCGCGCAAAGGCAATCCCAATTCTTCATCTTGAATATCATCTTCACGTCTGTCAAGACTTAAACGACATTGTTCTTCATGTATCTCTATCCTTTTATCCACCATTTGTACTTTATGAATTATAATATTTAGTTTGCGAAGGATTTCTGTTTGAAAATCTAAACAAAAAATTTTACTTTTTTTATATAAATAGAAAAGTATATAAGTAGATCTTCACAATAATATATAATTTTTATGTTAAAAAATACCGACTTTGACCAATGCAACTCATATTTTAAACAAAGTAAAACATTTAAAAAACGTAGAAAATAAATATTTACCTCTTTTACATGATGATGGAGATGATTTTTTCAAATATGATATATTGGATTGCATGCTACTGGCTGCAGAGCCCTCCTCCTTTCTTCTTTCTTGCGTATATTTATTAAAATTATATAAAGATGAGTTTAGAAGTTCATCATCAGATATCTTTTTTTTTCTTATTAGTTGGTAATGTGTTCAATGGCGGAATTTTATTATTGTTTTTTTTAGAAATTTTTTGAGTGCTAACTTCTACAGAATTTTCGACCTCTTCAGAATCTTCCTTTTCAGTCGTAGTTTCATTTTCGGAATCATCCTCCTCGTAATTAAATCTCTTTTTCGCCCGCTTACGTCTAGACATTTTTTTATCGGTGTCGTCATTCCCGGACTCTATATTCGATATTTGTTCTGCCAGTTTTAATTTTCTCATGCTGTTTGAATACGTATCTAAAAAATGTAAGAATAAAAATATAAAAATAACTAAATATTTAAGTTATAAATTTAAAAACAATATATACGTACCTGCTGTACCAAAAATTCTTATAACATTATACGATTTCCATTTATCATCTTCTGGACGTTCTTCATTAAAAATGGCTTGGTTAATTTTTTCTTGTTTTGTGTAACATGGCCAATAACATTTTTTATTTTCATTGAATATCCATAACGTAGGAATAAGTTGAATCCCGTCCTCAAACTCCACAATTGAAAATCTTCTCATGTTCCAATGTATAATTAAAAACACTATAATAAAAATTAATTAAACAATATAATTCAAATTAAATTAAATTAAAATATATTGTACACACATATTAAAAAAAATAAAAATGTAAAAATATGCAATGTATATATGTAATTTTTTAACAGTTTATAATTCTATACAGCAAATATATTATATATATATATATATACAAAATATATATAATATACATATATATATATATATATATATATATATATATATATATATATATATATATATATTATATATATATATTTTGTATAATTTATACATAATTATATATATGTGAGAGGTATATTATGAGGACAATTTCATTAAACCACTGTATATTATGTAGACCAAACGATATTATGAGGACAGTCCTCATAATATTTCAATAAATACCGTACATTATGTGGACCGGACCTCGTAATATCTTCAAGAATTTTCGTACATTATGAGAACCACTTTCAAAATAATGTGCAACGCACGTTATGAGGACTTTTCAGTTTTTGTGTTTTGATCCGCCCAAAAGACCTAATTTTCAATAATTATTATCTCGCTTAATATTACTCGGAATAAAAAATGGTAAAGGACTTTTCGTCTTAAAATAACGAGATCTACTTAGTTCCAAAGTTTGTCTACGTGACTTTGGGACACCCTGTATACAGGGTGTATCATTCCATATTGACAAACTGTCAGAGTTAGATAGGTCTCGTAGATACAAATTAATAAGTCCTGTGCCATTTTGCAAAATTTTCAATAGTTATTGAGAAAAATTAATTTGTCTAGCGCAAGAGCGACAAGAAAGCTACGCGTGAGTAAGCGCGACAGGCGAGTAGCTAAAAATGGTGCCGTCGCCTGTCGCGCTCACTCACGCGTAGCTTCCTCGTCGCTCTTGCGCTAGACAAATTAATTTTTTCTCAATAACTATTGAAAATTTTGCAAAATGGCACAGGACTTATTAACTTGTATCCACGAGACCTATCTAACTCTGACAGTTTGTCAATATGAAATGATACACCCTGTGTATACAGTGTCCCAGATCAGTGGACGATGCCGAAAATGATAGGTAGATTTAATCTAATTAAAACGAAAGTCCTGTACCATTTTGAAAATTCTCAATAGTTTTTAAGAAAAAAATTAATTTATGTACGCGTAAGAGCGATGAGGAAGCGTGGGCTGAGTGAGCGCGACAGACGACGGTGCCATTTCTAGTCATTCGTCTGTCGCGCTCACTCACGCGCAGCTTTCTTGTCGCTCTTACGCTTATACATTTTATATATTTTAATTTTTTTCTCGAAAACTATTGAGAATTTTTCAAAATGGTAAAGAACTTTTCGTTTTAATTCGATTAAATCTACCTATCATTTTCGGCATCGTCCACTGATCTGGGACACCCTGTATATATATACATATATATAAATGTATAATAATATTTTGTGTACTTTTATTTATTAATCACGCATTTGAATACGACCATTCAATCTTCATCAATCTTAATTAATTAAGTAGTACTATTGCTTAAATGTGTGTACTTGTAAATAATATTTTATTAAGCAGGACGAATTATTTCCGCCAATAATAGGTTAGGGACCTTAGTTTATACTCTTTATATACGTTTTATATACGTTCAAATCAAATCTAACCTATGAGTTAGATACCTCAATTTGACGTATATAAAACGTATATAAATAGTAAAAACCAAGGTTCTTAACCTATTATTGTCGGAAATTCATCCTGCTTAATAAAATATCGTTATTAAGTATATGCATTTAAGAAATAGTGCTACTCAATTACTTAAAACTAATAACGGTTGAATGGTCTTATTCAAATAATCGATTAAGTAAATAATAATGATACATAGTAAAAGTAGCGCAAATGTAAAAATTTATATACGTTTTTTACACGGTTAATAAACGTTAAACATATATCACATATGCAACAATTAAAAAAAACAATAAAATAAATTTTTATGTTTTAGATTTTGTATTGGTTGATGATTTATTAAATGCGTTACGTACATAATATAGTACAGTACAATATACATACACTTTGGTGAGTTCTTTTTACTAATATGCCAGTCGAAAAGAAAATTGTTGGTAAACGGCAATTGGGTAGAAAAATTGAACAAAAATTAAAAACAGTACTAGAAAATTGCAGTTTATCAAAAAACAATAATAGTTCTTTCATCTCTACACAATTAAATTTAAAAATAAAAAGTTTGCATGTCTAAATAATGCAGAATTCAATTGTACATACGTGCGAATCGTGTTTTATTAATATTGGAAACTTATCTCGTAATAATGTAGACTATAAAAATACGTTTGATAATTTTACTAATAAAAAAGAATTGAATTTGGAAGATGGTATTTATAATTGCGAAAATATATTTAATATCAATGAAAATTGTATGCTTAATTCTAAAACGACTGATTCTAATAATGTAAAAACTCATTTGTCACTTATCAACACAGAGGATGCAAAACATACTCCTATGCGTAATTTAAAAGAAAATTATTTTGAATATAATAGAACCAAATGTACAATATTCAGTAGTGATAATTTACGTAAATGGGCTTTAAAAAATAATATCATACTGCACTCGATGAACTTTTGCAAATGTTGAAAAAAACTTATGATTATTTACCGCTTACTGCAAGATGCTTCTTAAACACTCCACGGAAAACAAAAATATTTTCTTTAAATAATGGTGAAATGTGTTATTTTGGCATAGAAACAAAATTGAAACAAAAATTAAAATATGGGTTAAAAATTCCATCAATAAATTATATTATTAAATTGGATTTTAATATTGACGATTTACCGCTGTTTAAAAGTAGCTCGATTGAAGTTTGGCCTGTATTATTACGAAGTGACACATTAATTGATAACTCACTATGTATGGTGAGTTTATTTTGTGAAAGTGGAAAACCTGATCCATTGGAATTGTTTTTAGAAAATTTTATAAAAGAATTAAACTCTCTTTTATTAAATAATATTGAATATGAAGATAATGTATATAGAATAAAAATAAGATCTTTTATTTGTGATGCACCTGCGAGAGCAATGTTAAAAATGATTATGGGACATACAAAGTAAACATGGATGCGAAAAATGTTGCATAGTAGCAGAAATCGAAGTTTCTAATAAAGAACATGATAAATTTTCTAAATTCTATCGTAAAAAAAATTATACTATCCAGTAAAGAAAAAATACAAAGAAAGAAGAGATAGTGATTTTTTATTAAATCAAATTTGTACTAATAAGGTCCGTACACATATTAAAGGTACATCTCCTTTACTTAAAATCAAAGATTTAGGATTAGTAACACAATTTCCTTTAGATCCTATGCACTTGATATATTTAGGTGTTGTAAAACAGATTCTGGTAAACTATTTAGTAGAAGGAACACTTAAATGTAAATTATCGAAAAGGCAATTAATTAATATGAGCGTTAGAATGGAACAATTACGAAAATATGTACCATGCGAATTTATTAGAAAACCATGAAGTTTTAAGAAGATAAAAAGATGGAAAGCTACAGAATTCCGAAATTTTATAATTTTTTTTTTCCTATTGTTATGTATAATAATTTAGATAGTAAAAGATACGATCATCTTTTATTGCTGCATATAGCTGTAACAATATTATGCAGCAAAATATTAATAGATTCATATTTACATATTGCTAAACAAGCTATACTTAAATTTGTTCAGAAGTCAGCAATCATTTATGGTCCTTGTTTTGTAGTATATAATGTACATTCACTGCTTCATATTTGCAAAGATGTTGAAATGTATGGTCCTTTAGAAAGTTTTAGTTGTTTCCCATATGAAAATTATTTAGGCAAAGTAAAAAGATTAGTTTGTGGTACCAGGCTCCCTATTCAACAAATAGCTAATCGAGTAACAGAGTTAGATTCTTTATCTTTAAACAACTCTATTGTGAAAAAGTATATGCCTAAAAAATTTATTAATAAATCTGAAAATAAACATTCCTTTGAATGCTTGATTTTAATAACCAATCGTTTTAAAATTTCTATAAAAAGACCAGACAATGTTGTTTTGGTTTACAATAAAGTTGTTGAAGTTAAACATATTTTTTATATAGAAGGCCGTTACAAATGTGTTGGAACACCTTTTAGATATATGCGTAATTTATACATTTCTCTTATACCATCTTCCAAATTAGGAATATATTTTGTTTACGGTTATGATTTATCAATAACATTTTACGTGGAAGAAATACATTTTAAATATCTTATTTTTCCATTAAAAAATGGATTTGCTGAATTTTCAATTATACATCAAGAGTAACATAAATATGTTAAACTTGCCTAATTCGTACTCCTTGAGAAGAATGCATATCAGAAAACAATAGAATTTATGAAAAAATTTGAAATTTTTTAAATTAAATCTTTAATTATTTAGGGAACATTTAGTAACAATAACACATAACTGTTTTAATATATTACAACAACATTAAATATTTTTTTAAAAGTGGAAAAAGTACGATTTATAAAAATGTGTTCTTAATTCGTACCGGTATACTCTTAAATCGTACTTTTGTTAAAATTGCTACACACATACAAAAATGTATTTTTACTTTTTTTTGCACATTTGTCATGTGTCAAGGATTTGGGTTATCGAGTACGCTTTGGACACTGGTTTTACTATGAAACTTTGTATTTAACGTTAACTGATATTTTAGGAAAAATGTGATGCTTGTACATTTACACAAGAGTAAGTCTTTTAGGCACCGTGTAGCGAACAATGAAGAAGAACCGAAAGTATATAAGCACAAGAACGGAAAATAAAAATAAACTACACTAGTGGCGCTATAAGCGTGCTTTCTTAGTAACTAACCTAGGGATCTTTTCGATATTTTTTTTTAGATTTCTCACACTCCCTCTATCGATAAGATCTCTATTAACAAATATTAGAACTCAAATTTAACATCTGTATACATTTTTCGTGCTTGCATTTAGTTAATGACTTGGTGAGTATGTCGGCAAGCATCGAATCAGTTTGTAGATAATGAATTACAATTTTCTTCTTATCAACTAACTCGCGTGTAAAATGAAAATTTATGTCGATATGTTTACTTCGCTTATGAAATACAGCGTTTTTTGATAACTCAATTGCACTTTGATTATCGCAGAATACATTAATCGGAGATGTTACATATTTTTCGAAACCCATATGAATTAACAGTCGTTTAAGATAAACTACCTCACGTGAAACTTCTGATAACGCCGCGTACTCTGCTTCCATGGTTGATAAAGCCACCGACGCTTGTTTTCTTGATTTCCAACTAATTGGGCCCATAGCTAACATTAAGACATTTCCTGAACACGACTTGCGATCGTCGATGTCTCCTGCCCAATCTGAATCAAAGTATGCCTTTAGATGTTCTTCATCTTTAGTGTATGAGATTCCATAGTGGGACGTTGCTTTTAAATATCGTAGTACTCGTTTTGCGATGAGCCAGTGATCTCTTCCTGGATCTGTACAGAATCGACTTAACGTAGCAGCTGCGAATGATATATCCGGGCGTGTAGCATTTGCTAAGTATATTAGCCCTCCAATTAGCTCCCTATAAGGTCGATTTTTCATTTCTTGTCTTTCCTCCTCTGTTGATGGACTTGCTTCCTTAGTAATCTTCAAATTCGGTTTGATTGGTGTGGATGCCTCTTTAGCCTGCTTTATATCGAATTTTTCGATTAAATCTTCAATATATTTCTTCTGCGAAAGGTATATTCTTCCGGTTGTACCTTCGCGTTGCACACTTATTTCAAGAACGTTATTTATTTGACCAAGATCCACCATCTTGAACATAGCTTTCATCTTTGATTTGACTCCTTTTAGTTTATCCATCCTTTTTGAAGCTAAAATTAAGTCGTCTACATAAATAATAATAATAACTCGTTTTTCATTTTCGCCGATTACATAGACGCACGGATCTGCCTGTGTACGCTTACCGCCAATTTTTGTAATGTAATTGTCTAGTTTTTTATACCATTCTCGACCTGACTGTTTTAGTCCATATAATGGTTTGAGCAACTTACAAACTTTTTCTTCATGTCCATGTTTAACAAACATCTCGGGCTGTTCCATGTATATTTCATCGTTCAGTTCTCCTTGCACATACGCAGAGATCACATCCATTTGATGCACATACATCTCTTCATTCACAGAAGCGGCGAGTAGTGTGCGAATTGTTTCATATCTCGCTACAGGAGCGAAGACTTCTTCATAGTCAACTCCCCATTCCTGGGTGTTTCCTCTAGCCACTAATCGCGCTTTGTACTTTTTGATCTCGCTATCTTGAACAACTTTGGTTTTAAATACCCATCGATTGGTCAGTATCTTCTTATCGGCTGGTCTTGGTACAAGGGTCCATGTTTTATTTTCTTGCAAGGTATTATACTCTTTCTTCATTGCTGCTAGTCATGCCTCTTTGTCATCCCTCTCTAACATTCGTGAAATGGATTTTAGATCTGAATGCCAAACGTTATTGCATTGATAAACCTTTCGTGGTCTTCCCGGTCTACCTGTTTTAATAATCTTGGGACGACCTGGTCCTCGACGTGGCTCATTTTCTTCTGATTCCGCTGTTTGAAAATCTGATTCATCCTCCAAATTTTCTTCGTTACTTTCTTCAGAATCTTCTCTAACTTTATTCTCAACATCTTCATTATGCACTTCCTCGTCAGACATTTCAATAAAAATATTGGGCGTAGTAAATACTTTTCCTGTCGAGGATTCTGGTGGGGAGGATTCGATTCTTTCAAAAAATTTTACATCTCGTGCTTTGATGACGGTCTTTGTTCCCGGCTTCCACAATCGATACGCCTTTGACTCTTCGGAATAACCCACAAGCAAATATTCATCGCCTTTTGGTTGGAACTTCTTTCCTCTTTGATTCTTGTTTAATGCAATGGTTTTACTTCCAATTGTTCTAAAGAAACCTACGTACGGCTTTCGTTGTGTCCATGCTTCAAACGGGGTAGTACTATCAAGACACTTTGTTGCACATCTATTTCTCAAGTACGCCGCTGTGTTTACTGCTTCGGCCCATAAAGAATTTGGTAGACCTGCTTGCAGCATTATGCATCTGGCCATCTCTACTAGCGTACGGTTGGCTCGTTCCGCCACACCATTTTGCTAAGGCGTGTACTCGACGCTCAGTTGGTGCCGCACTCCTTCTTCTTTGAGGAAATTGGTGAAATTGTTGGACAAATATTCCCTCGCGTTATCTGTACGGAATTTCTTAATTCGTTGGCCAGTTTGGTTTTCTGCTTTTTTCTTGTAGTTCTTAAATGCTTGAAATACATCTGCTTTATTTCGGAGCATGACAACTTCTGTATATCTGGAACAATCATCGATGAATGTAACAAAATACTTTGCACCGCCTATTGATTCAGTACTTATCGGTCCACATATGTCTGAGTGCACTAATCCTAAGATACTTGTCTCACGACTAGATGATGGTTTGAATGGTTTTACATGTATTTTACATTTTGCGCACACTTCACAATCTATCTCATTCGTTTTCGACGCAAGATTCATACCTAGTACCATATCTTTGACCTTTATCGCTTTTAAATCCCTAATATTAAGGTGTCCGTACCTCTGATGCCATTTTATTAAATCGATTTTGTCTTTTTCATTAACAAACGCTGCCTGTTCCTTTCTTTCGTTAACAACATATAACTGGTCGCGTTTTGACGCTGTAAATACTACAGAACCGTTCTTTCTATTAACCGTTGCTCGATCCTTTTCAAATTTAACTGTGTACCCGTTATCGGTGATACTCGATACTGACAAAAGATTATTTCTTAATTCTGGAACATATAATGCATTTTTTAATTTTACTTGGTTAATTAACTGTCGATTTGATTTTGCATCTAGTTTTATATCGCCTCTACCGCCTGATTCTACAAAATGCTCAGAGGCTGTATGTACTTTTATTCGTTCATCATTTTTTAATGTCGCAAACGCACTCTCGTTATTGCACATATGCCTGGTCGCGCCGCTATCGAGATACCAAGTATTTGATTTATTAATAATTTCAGCTTTACACGCGATTGCCGTCATCGCCTCGGTCGCATCGTTTGCTTCGCTACGTTTTGGTTTCGCTTTACAAAAACGACTCATGTGCCCGCTTTTACCGCAATTAAAACATTTTCCGCTAAATTTAACCGCGCTTGCCTTCGTATGACTGTCTTTTGGTTTTGCATTTGACCATTTTGACCGCTCGGAACGCCCTTTTGCCAATAACGCGTCATTGTTATTATGATCTTCGCTAGTTTTCGGGACGCGGTCGCTCTGCCTAGCTTCTTCCTCAATAAGTTTTATTTTTAGATTTTCAAGCGTTGGTATTTCGTCGCGTGATTCTATCGCTACACTAAAATTTTCGAACTCGACCGGTAATGAGCCTAATAACATTATCGATAACAACTCATCTGGTATTTCGATGCCCGCTTCTTCTAGCTGTTCAGCCTTCCGCGTGAAATCGGTAACATATTGCGTCATCGTAATGCTCGGCTTTTTTTCCATCCTCTGCAGCTGCTTGTACAAGGCTGCTTTCCTCACAGGACCTCGTGATTCAAATACCGCCTTGAGTCCATCCCATGCTTCCTTCGACGTTGTAGCCTTCTTAACGTGGTTGAGCTGGCTGTGCGTGATACTTAGATTTATTAGAGCCAATGCCTTTGAGTCTTTCCTTATCCAATCTTGTGCATCTGCCGTCAGTTTTATTTCCGTGCCTTCAGTGTATTTCCATAAATCGTTAAACACAAGTACGCTCTTCATTTGGATCTTCCACAGTTCGTAATTAGTCTCGGTCAGTTTATCGATGTTTGCGAGACTCGATACAGTAGCCATTTTTTAGTGTCCTTCCTTGAGCACAAAATTTACTTAGCAAGGTGGTGTGCGATAACTGGGCCCATAACCTGTCAAGGATTTGGTTTATCGAGTACGCTTTGGACACTGGTTTTACTATGAAACTTTGTATTTAACGTTAACTGATATTTTAGGAAAAATGTGATGCTTGTACATTTACACAAGAGTAAGTCTTTTAGGCACCGTGTAGCGAACAATGAAGAAGAACCGAAAGTATATAAGCACAAGAACGGAAAATAAAAATAAACTACACTAGTGGCGCTATAAGCGTGCTTTCTTAGTAACTAACCTAGGGATCTTTTCGATATTTTTTTTTAGATTTCTCACATCATGCACCCATATCTTACATTTAGTACACTGAATCATTGATATTTCTTCATTGTACTTTTGTATGGCTGCATCCATATCTTATTTAGACCATGTGTAATATTCGTAAACAATATAAAATTCGAAATTTAATTTTATAAAAATAAACTTTTTAAAGTTAACGTCGAAAAAAATATGGAAGAAAACGCGTTTTTATTCTTAAATCGTGCCGGTACAAATTACGCTTAAAGTAATTTATTAATTAGAACATAATTATTTAAAGATTATAACAATTTGATCCGCGTCAAAACCAACAAAAATAATATTAAAAGAAATACATTTTTATATTATACCACGTTTTTAATTTTATGTTGTATAGATTTTGCAAAATACTCTTATGAAACAGATCGAAATTTTACTGGAAAAATCCAAGAAACTTATTTCGTGTGATAAATTCTTGTTGATAAACGAAATTAACAAATATCATGGTAAAAAACAATCAAATGGGTGTTAGTTTTAATATGTGTCTATAGATGCAGCCATATATTTTATAATTTAGCTATAAATGTGGTGGTACGAATTAAGCGCAGGTACGAATTAGGCAAGTTTCTCCTACGTACATATACAGAGTTTTTAAAATTAAACACAGGACACTTTAAGGATAGCACCGTAAAAAAAACCCGTAAAAAGTTCGTAGGCAGAAATGAGTACATATGCTGTAGTGCAATTTTTGAAAGAAGGCCAAAAACAATGTTCAATCGTTCCTCTCATTTGGATAACTAATAACAATTCAGTTTGTTACTGGCCAAACACCAAATCTGATGTGAAATTTACATCTTTAGTAAAGTCTAATGCAGTATATCAATCTTCATGGAAAAAATATGATATTGACACTGTTCTACATACAGATGGTTTGTATATATATTAAACTTATATTTGAAAACTATATGCAAATGTACTATACGTTTAATATTCTGCAAATAAATGTATCTTAATATTTACTTATATAAATGTTTAGATAATTATGATTTTGCTGAGCAGTTTCTTAACACTTATATTGAACAAGGCACATCAGATAACACTACAATAGTTGATAAAAATAACTTAAATCCAAATGTAATAAAATAGAAAATAGTAACAAAAATAACAATTCGTTAACTCTAAAGCTTTTTTTAAAAAGTTTTGGAAATTTTTTTTTAATGACTCCAAAAAATGTTGAACAAAAACTACCGCCGGCATCAGCATTACCCAAAGTGTACCACGTGGAGGTTGCCCAGTCGGATTTACCCGGAGGCTCGTCAGTTCCTTCGTAGATAATAACTCAAAACTCATTCTCTAGAGAAAGTGCGCGTGCGTGCGTGCGTGCGTGCGTGCGTGCGTGCGTGCGTGCGTGCGTGCGTGCGTGCGTGCGTGCGTGCGTGCGTGCGTGCGTGCGTGCGTGCGTGCGTGCGTGCGTGCGTGCGTGCGTGCGTGCGTGCGTGCGT